>NC_092809.1:81113388-81445888 GCF_040954645.1 Diabrotica undecimpunctata | reverse complement strand
GAAATTCAAACGCCCACGATGTAGAATCATTGATTCGTCCAAGCTCAAGTCCCGTCCTGGATAATACAGTGTGCTCATTCTTTCATTAAAAAAATTAATTAAAGTCCTGACCTTATAAATCCTGTCATCAGGTATTGGTTCATTATCTGATGGTTCTTGTACGAAATGTAGACATCGCAATATAAGCAGAAATCTGTTTCTGCTCATGTGGGAGGAGATAATTGGTGTGGTAAACAAGGGGTCGTTCTTTTTCCAATAATCTTGAAATCTGGGCATTTTAACTACACCCATATGACATAATATTCCCACAAATATACGTTATTCGTTGGGTGTAATAGGTTTCCATTGGATTATTCGAGAATGTTCCTGAAATCCGGTTTTCAAAAATATATTTTCAGCATTCGTATTAGTTTGGTCGCATATATATTGTAAAAATTCATTCGTCAATAACATGCTATAATAATCAATAGGTCTTTCACCAGGAAGAGGAACTAGCAGTTGTTGTATTTTTGTAAAATGAAACTGCTTCATCGAATTAGGAATTTCCTCCCAAATATCTGTTCCATCATTATTTGCAACAGAGGTATTTATATCCTAAAATCAATACCTCTAGTGAGAAGCGTTGAATAAATTTTTTAAAACATACTTACCCTTGACACAATATCTGGTACCACATCATCGTCATCACTTTCATCAATTATCATCACTGGATGCATCAAAATCATCATCATTATCAGTATTTTCGTCTAAAATACGAAGTAGTTCCTCTTCTGTCAATGGTTTTTTTTTCCATTCCCATTTCCTTTTTACGCCCGAGCAACTGGGATTTTCATCTTTACCTGACATTTTTTAATTTAATTTTACAAATAATCACTGCTTACATGCACAGACGATGAACGTAAAATGATAACTATTTCCAATAACACCATTCGGTAAATACCTAAAAATTAGGGTATTCCCCGAAAAACACATTACCTACTTATTTTGTTCATTAGGGTAATCCCCGAAATCATTAGTTTATTTCGTTTTTACATCTTAAATATAAATTAACATTCCCAAAAATAGTTAGATAAAGTTGAAAAAGCAGTATTTTATAGCTATGTAAATATTAGATGCCAAACTTCATGAACTAAAACCAAGCACGAAATTATATAATTTTAACCTTTACTGAGGTGCCCACAAAATTAAAAAACTTTAGGTCCATTGCCGACAGAAATAATTTCGTTTGAATATATAATATACACAAAGCGCGCTTACGCGTCGATGGCACTAATCTATAGTCATATTTGGACGCGCGTACGCGTCACCGGCGCTGAAAGGGTTAGTAATTTGTTACACATTCTGAACTCTGTAACGCGTGTATAGTAATTTTATACTTAAACGAAAGATGGTAAAATGTTTAAGGATATCCTATAATTTACCTGAGTTGAATGTTGTAACTGTGGGGAAGACGGATATGGATAGCAGGTTGCTGTAGTGGAAATGGGAGATCTTGAAGGCTTGTAGATATCAGCGGTGGAATGTGTTGTTTGGCTGCTATGGTTTGGTCTGAAATGAAAGAAACGATCATTTTATACAGAAAGGAAAAAAAATAAATGGTTTACATTCTAAAATCTAAACTGAGGCTAGATGTAAGAGTAGTCTATAAGGATTGTGAATATAAAAAAAGGAAATATTATATGTCTTAGTCTCACTACAAAGTAACACCATATAGAATTACCTACGTAAATATCCTAATTTTTGTACCATCTGGGGTAGATTCTGAAGTAAGAAATTTCATAAAGTATACAAATTGTGCAGATCTACAGCTATACTAAAATATTTATAAAACTGGCAGCGAGATGACCATGCAACGATTTCAATTCATTATGTTGATTCTATCTGACCCATTTCATTTTTCATTTCATTCACGTTTTTCATTTTCATTACAGTGTTGTGTTTTGTATTTCTGTTTAAGTAGGTAAGTACATTTATTAATGATAAATTTACAGGAAGTCATACCGGACTTAAAATAGCTGAGGAAATTGCAACCTTTACACACAGCGGGGCAATTGAGAAAGAAAAAAATCATTTATTGTTAAGGGACAGTGAAGCGAATATAGTAAACGACTGTAAAGATTCGGAAATAAAGTGAGGGGTAAAGTAAGGGAAATACAACAAGAATTAATTAGTTAAATATGGATCAGAAAAAAATTATTCAAGATGAACCAACATGGTGGAACTCCACATTCTACATGTTAGAAAGGTTACTAGGTTACTATTTTACTGAAAATAGCGGTATAGATAATAGAGAGTTATCATGTAAAATTTTATACTTCCGTTATTTTGACACGTAAACGCTATTTTTTTACGGTATAATTTTTAACGGATATGTAATTTTAGAGTTACCAAATGGTCGAATTGGTGCTTCACGTTAATAGTTGTTAGCTGTCAGTCAAATGTCGTATGTGACAGCAATAATTAATTTTTCTTTGTTTTCTTTCACCCAAGGTATATATTTTGTCTGGTTTTGTACATTTTGGGTTTCAAATTTTTTCTACAGAAATATGGAAGACATTTTAGAGCAAGCAATGTTAGTTGAAGCAAATGACGAACTTATAGAAGATTTAATACTAAATCATATTTTAAATGATAACATACAAAATGTACATTCTGTGTTCAATTTTGATAGCTTAGAGCCTGAGCAAGCCAAACAGTATTTTCGGTTTGAAAAATAGGACATTCCAGAGGGTTGACTCCTCGCACTTCTTTTACTAGTAAAAGGTCATCAGTGCTTGTAAAACGCAGACTTTTTGTCTTTTTCACTATTTCCGTGTTCATAATTGATAAATATAATGAAATATAATAAAATGTTTAACTTGTCTCGCAGATGCTTAACCAAGAAAACAGAAAACACGTGTTAACTAATGCACAGAAATAAAATTACAGAACAGGACCTTCAATCACCGAGTCCCGAGTCTTAACGAATTGGTGCGATTCGCTGCTAACGTTACCGTATATCAAACCCGCTATTCGACGTACGGTAACGGAACCCGTAAACGTTAAAATCATTTACGTTATTCAATTTTCATACTGCGCATGCTTCATTGCTAAAATAACGTTACCGTATTCTCACTCTTTCACTTGATAACTCTCTATTTTAAGCAGTAATCAATTGGACCTGTTGCAATCTGTCAATAAATTACTTAGCTGTCAAATTGAGTGGTACAGCAGGCACTCTGGAAGTCAGTAAAAGTCAGACCCAATTGAGTGGTGCAGCAGGCACTTTGGAATATTTCCTAATCTAATTAATTTAGTTAAGCAGTTTTATCAAGCCCAGCAACTACTGTTTATTCAGAGAGAATATTTCCAAAAATTGGTAATATATAGCTTGACGTTATATCGTCAAATTACCTTATATTTACTATCAAATAATATTTATTTATATTTTATTAATAATCTAATATTTAGTCCGACTTTGACGGATTTGTCAGAAGTAAAGAACGTATGCTTAGTTGATGCGTTAGCAGGTGGCGCTACTATCAAACATAATAATTTAGTGAATTATTTTAATATTATAATTTGTTTAAAATATATATATATATATATATATATATATATATATATATATATATATTAACAATAAATAATAAAATTACTTTATTCAATGTTAAAAATATTATTGAAGCCAAGCTTCTATACAGGCGTTGTATTACTTTTTTCTCTATAGTATGCTGAGCCGAGCGTCATGGAACTAGCGCCACGAGAAAGCGTCACGAAACAACGATTTTTTTCACATCGATTCACTACTCTCGATCAATTCGTATTAAGTCATGATATACTTATACTAAGCATGTTTAAATTAAAAACTGCATGAACAATAACTAACAAAACACAGACATTAATGAAATGTAAAAGAATATCCGTCAGTAAAATATTCGATTCGTAACGATTGTCAAAATTTAAGTCATAAATCTCATCCAATTAATAACAACATTAAACCATGTTTAAATATTGTTATCGGATAGCCAAGCGGGCTGGGCGGCTGGCTTCTCCTTCGCTTCACTGCGAGAGACGTCAGTTCAATCCCCAGCTCGGTGTACAGAAAACAAAAAGGCTAACGCAGCAGTTTAAAATTCTAAATGAATCTGCGGCTTAGTCTAGAATATGCTGGTATCTGATCGGCCTATGGTGGAGCAGTACGGCAAGAGATAAGGGCTTGCGGCTTGGTGATACTCCTCCATAGATCCCTACCGGAAGGGCGTGTGCCGCCTAAATACCGGGTATATATATATATATATATATATATATATATATATTAAATATTGTTAGAATTGGATATATATTGTTATAATAAATACGATTATTTTTAAATATATTATTTAGTTTATATAATAATTAAATTTACTATCAAATGATATTTATATTTTATTATTAATTTAATATTTCGCGTGAATTTGATAGGTCTGTCGGAAGCAAACAACGTATGCCTTGTTACTACGTTAGCACGTGGCATTAGGGGCAAAACTAACGACGGTTGAAAGGTAAAAAGTTGTAACCCACAATTTGCCTAAAACGGGTTAAAACATCAAATAAACTTGTTGTTGATTCTTCTTCTAACTGGAAAAATATTGTAACCAAAATATGGCTTCAATAATTAGTAATTTAACGTTTTTATTTATTGTAAGCCACATAAGTTGTAGATTGTGACAATTAAACGGTTGTAAGTGCGATACAAGAAAAGAAAAGGTATCAAATCGGCACGTGGTGAATTCAAATTTTGAATCTAAGTAATCTTACCGGTGGAAATTGAGTGTTTTCATATTCAATCAAGTAATTGAAATTAAAATAAAGTTAATTAGTTTTTGTACATTAAATACATAAGTAGCAGTAGATCGTAGGGCATGGATGTTAATACTCTCGGTTACCCTGATAAAGGGGGCGGGATTTTTGCTTTGCTTCATTGGATTCTCAAAAATTTTTAAAATCTACTCACATGTTAGCTCCTAGATAAGGATAGACAAAAATAAATATTAGTCAAATTGAAAAGAAACTTTTTGAAATGAAAAATAGATTTCAACATGATCAGATTTAACAGAAGTGAATAATTTATTCTCTAGGATTGAAAATATCAGTACGAGAAAAGTTGAATATAAAGACACTGACTTCGGTCCATTTCTTGTTATGATAGATAGTGACAAAGGAAAAGCCGGTAATATCCATCCTATGGATATTGGTAAAATTTTTCATATAATGGGTACAACTGGTATCAAAGACATCAGTAGAAAAGGAATAAATAGAATATGAGTCCAGTTTAATACCTCTAAACAAGCAAATACAATCCTAAATGATACAGAATTACTTAGAAAAGGAATAAGAGTCCAGTTTAATACATCTAAACATGCAAATACAATCCTAAATAATACAGAATTACTTAAAAAATGATTTCTAGCCTATATTCCACAAAAAATGTTAACATCAAGAGGTATTATTCGAGGTGTCAGTTTGAATATTTCTATGGAAAATATAATTGAAGACTCTGTTTATAAAAACGGGAAAATTATTTCTACCAGAAGATTAAATAGACAGGTTGTAAGTACAGATGGGTCTACAACATATATTCCAACAGGTACTGTACAACTACTTTTTGATGGAAGAATTCCTCCAAAGGAAATTATCATTTATTCGAACTTGGTAACAGTTGAACCCTACATTCCCCCTATCCAACAATGCTTTAAATGCTTACGATTTGGTCATTCTCAAAGACAATGCAGGAGAAAAGAAAGATATTCTAAATGTGCTGAAGAACATACACTACAAAATTGCACGGTTTCTGTTCCAAAATGCCTATATTGTAATCTTGATCACCTCTCAACTAATAAGGTATGTAAAGAATTTGAAAGACAGAAAAACATCAATGAGGTAATGGTCTACACTGGTAATCACCTACAGTTTTTCGTGCATGGGAGCAAGAGAACCCAAGTAATAGTAGAGAAAGTATAGTAGTCAACAAACTTTTAAGTGTAAGTGATACAAAAAACAATGACCCTGAGACTGTAACTGTAGAAAGGTGTTTAAGTACTTCCAAAGAAAAGGATTGTTTTGAATGAACAATCTAAGAGAATTTGTATGAACGTTTACAAAAATCTTCAAAATGATCCTGAAAATAGTTGTAAAGGCAGTATTATAAGAAAAGCGGCCTTTCTAGCAGGAATTCCGTATTCTACCATGCGCGACAACGTGAAAAGTGATGTTAAAAAGAAAAAAACAAGATCGGATGGTGGAAAACCTAAACAAATTAATATCGTGACTGCTAAATGTTTAAGGAGGAGGAGGAGTGTTCGTTCTTGGCAGTGGTCAGGTAAAGTTCTTATGTGTTTGTTTATTTGTTTTTCGATTGTTATGATCGGGGATTCGGACGGAAGATATGAACCTCCTGATAGGGGAAAAAGTATTATTATAGATGAAGTGAATATGGAATTTAGCGGAAATGGAAAAAGCGACGAAACAGGTGGTATTGAAAAAATAATAAAACAAAAAAATAAATATAGTTCAACGGACCAAGGTCCATATTATGTATTTGTGCAAAGTAAAGAAGGAAACATAGGTAAGTTTCATAAAATTTCTACTGCTAGATTAATTTTAAACGCAGAACCGGAGATCAGGGATAACATTTTAAATATTTCTGTAACTGGTAGAAATAAAGTTAAAGTCGAATTAAATTCCTTCAACAGTGCCAACAAATTAGTCGAATCTAAAGTATTTCAGGAAAAAAATTACGAGGCTTATATACCCACTTTCTTTACAAAAAAGGTGTAATAAAAAGTGTTGACAAGGATATCAAAGACGATGATTTATTAAACATAAGTAATTAAACCTAAATATGGAAATAATTTTAAAGTTTATGAAGTAAGGAGAATAATACGAAAGGTAAATGGTGAGTTACTCCCTACAATGGCAGTTATTGTTACTTTTAAGGGGCAAATGATACCTAAACAGGTAGTAATAGAAAAAATTATTTACGATGTAGACATATATGTTCCACGAGTAATTCAATGCAGACAATGCATGAGGTACGGTCACATTAATACACAATGTAGAGGTAAAGTTCGATGTGGAAAATGCGGCAATGAACATGAAACAAATTCTTGTAATTCGCAATTGACATCATGTATTTTATGCAAAGGAAATCATGAAGCAACAGATAGGAAAAATTGTGAAGAATTTCATCGTCAGAAACAAATTAAAAGATATATGGCCACAGAAAATTTATCCTATAGTGAGGCTAATAAAAAATATGATCATAGTTACGCAACGGTAACAAAGAATCTAAATAAAAACACTCATTACTCAGTACCAGTTAAACGCAGACGAAATTTAGAAAGTTATCCTAATTATCCCCGTTCAGGATATTCTGACGAGCATAAGGAGATTCTTTCATCTCCATCTACTAGTAGTCAACCGGTATATTAAAATTATAGAAATATCCCTAACTATTCCCAATCAACAATGAGCTCAAATTCAAATAATAAATGTAAAATAAACTCTGTGATATGATTATAAGCACTTTTAAAAATGTATTAAAGAATAACTCAATAACTTTAGACAATATAAAAATGTTTGACGATTTTAAAAATAATTTAAGTCGTATTCTCGCAGATAATGAATAAGTTTAAAATTGTACAGTGGAACGCTAGGTCCATTGTACACAATAAAGGTCATTTTTAGAAATTTATTTTTGACAATAATATTGATATAGCCATAATTAGTGAAACGTGGTTAAAAGAAAAAAATAATATTAATTTCAGTAGTTATAATATATTTCGGAGAGATAGAGATAATGGTTAAGGAGGATTAGCTATTTTAACTAAAAATACATTCAGTTCACAGGTCATCCAAATCATCATAAAATCAATCAGGTTATGAGTATATCAATAACAGTCAAATCAAAATCAAATAAAGTACTTAATATATATTCAGTGTATGCAAAACCAAATTTAAATGTATTAGAGAGTGAATGGAAAAAGTTTTTTAATTTTAATAGTTTAAGTACACCATTTTTGGTGGCAGGAGACTTTAAATGTCACCATAATGCATGGGGTTGCGATCAGAATGATAGGGTTGGACTTAGTCTATTAACAGCAATAGAAGACTGTGAGTTATGTTTTTTAAATAATTTAGCCGAAACGATAATACCTAGATTATACACTAGAAATAAATCCGCTGTGGACATAACTATATGTTCCAGTGACATATCTTCCTGTTTTGATTGGAACGTAAAAAATGTAGCTCTAGGTTCTGATCACTTTCCAATAATAATTGAAAGCGATGTTGATAATATAACAATAGTTAATGTGAGAACCCGATGGAACGTGAACAGAGCAGATTGGTCGTTATTTTCTTCGATTCTTGAAACTACTAACACCAAAGATATAAATACCTACTGATGAAAATATTAATAATAACATATATAATAAATTTATCAATATAATTAATGATGCTTGTGAATTATCAATACCTAAGAAAAAAATGACGATCAATAGTAAGTTTAATAAAAAATGGTGGAACCCAGAATGTGCACAAGCTATAAAATTTCAGCAAGAAGCTTTTTTAGAATTTAAACGAAATAGTACATATGAAAATTACATCAAATATCAGAAAGCAGAGGCAATTAAGAAAAAAACAATATTAAAAAGTAAAAAAGCTTCTTGGCGAGAATTTTTTAATAAATTAAATCAAAATACTCCGGTCCAAGAAATTTGGACAGAAATTAAAAAAATCAAAAATACTTATAATGTCCCAAAAAATCAAGTAAAGAAAGATAATTGGACTGAAGAATTTTTAAATAAGTTAGCTCCGCCCTGGGTTTCACCAAATTTAAATGTAAACCATCCTAAAAAAGTGAATAATAATATTTTAAACTATTTGTTAAATGAATTTACTATAAAAGAACTAGAATATAGTTTAAAGTGTCATAAAAATACTGCTCCTGGCTTAGACAATGTCCATTATATTATGCTGTATTACTTACCAAGGTGTCAGAAAATAAAGTTGTTAAATATAATTAATTTAATATGGATGAAATCTGAATTTCCAGATTCATGGAAAGATTATGTAATTATACCGATTTTAAAACCAAATAAAGATATAGACTCAGCGGATTCATATAGAGGAATTTCGTTAGGATCGTGTATTTTAAAAACATTTGAACGGATGGTAAAGAGAAGACTTGAATTATGGTTAGAAAAAAATAACAAAATTAGTGATACACAATATGGGTTTCGTAAACTAAGATCGACATCAGAAAATATAGCTAACCTTATCCTAGACATTAATATATCCTTTTCTGAACGTAAATCCCTGGTATCTCTATTCATAGATGTAGAAGGTGCATATGATAATATCAAATTAAATATCCTCTATCAACAAATGGAGAAAATAGGAATACCCAGTGACTTTGGTAAAAGAATAATAAAACTGTACTCAAATAGGAATCTACAACTTCAAATCAACAGTGAACTATTGGATCCAAGAATTTCTAATGTTGGGTTACCGCAAGGAAGCATTCTTAGTCCTTTACTATATCTCATCTATACCTGAGATTTACACAAAAAAATTAATACAAGAGGAAATGTTCTACAGTTTGCTGATGATGTGTGTATATATGTACCTAAAGTTGAAATCGATCAAGGTATCAATATAATGAGTGAAATGTTTTCGACAATAGAAGAGTATTATTTTAACATAGGACTCAGCATCTCTACAAAGAAAACCCAAGCATGTATATTCTCCCAAAAACATAGATTACCACAATCTATAGTATTCAACAACGTTAATTTTGAGGTTCAATCATCCATTAATTATTTGGGTATGGTAATAGATAGAAAGTTATTGTGGAAAGAACACATAGACCGCTTAATAACAAAAACAGAAAAAGGATTAAATGCAATAAGATCAGTGTGTCATACAAGTTGGGGAGCTGATCCAAATGTTACGCTTACCTTTTATAAAGCTTATATTCGTTCAATAATAGATTATGGGTCAATTTTTTATAGTCAAGCAGCAGCGAAGACTCACCTGCAGAAATTAGATAGGCTAGTAAATAAAGTCTTAAGAATAAGTATAGGTGCACTTAAGAGTACACCCATTTCAAATTTAAATGTAGAATGCAATGAACCTCCACTAAATTTCAGAAGAGATTACTTAACGGAGAAGTTTTTATTAAAAATGTATGCAAAGAAAAGTCCGGTAGTTCAAAAATGCTTTGAGCTCAGTATTTACGATCTAGTCAAGGAATATTGGCAAAAGGAGCCTACAATTCCTATTATTGAATCGTACAAATACGTAAGTATGCAACTTAGTAAGGACATTTCGACGTCAAGAGAATTACCATGTTTTAAAATAGAATTAGAATACTTGGACAGCATAAAAGTAGGATATCTTAGAGACTACTCAGAATTCCCACAATATATTCGGAATAGCATGTTCCAAGCTGACATAAAGTCTATGTTCCCTAATTATTCATATATTTTTTCTGATGCATCTAAATCAGATTTAAAGGTTACATCTGCCTTTTACGATCCAGATCGAAAATTTAGTACAGTAGTAGATCTAAATATTAAAACCTCGATATATACCGCTGAATTAATAGCAATATTAGAAGCACTTAAATATATTAGTAATTTGTCGAGAACAAAATCTAATTACGTTATATTCTCTGATAGTAAAAGTTCAATACAAAAAATTGAAAATATTTCTAAATATAACAATATTGGATTTAATTATGTGTTATCTGAAATTATAAACCTGGTGGGTACAATAAATTTAAGAGGATCTAATATAATGTTTTGTTGGATAAAAGCTCATTGTGGAATATTAAATAATGAAATAGTAGACAAAATTGCTAAATATAATGAACCATCTAAAGAATCAGAATATAAATGTGTAATTGAAGATCTAAATTCTCATCTAAGGAAAAAAATGATAAATTCATGGCAAACAATGAACAATTTATCCAACAAAGGATTATATATTATAAAGATATAAAACCAAAAATACAGTCCTCAACGTGGTTCAAAAACTCAAATTTTAATAAAAGTATGATTAGAATACTATGTAGAATAAGATTTAACCATGCTCTGTCTCCGTTACATAAATTTAGAATTAATTTAGCTGAAACTCCATTTTGCGAATGTGGCGAAGAAGGCTCAATTGAACATTTTATATACTAAAACGCTAAGCCCTTTTCTTGTCCACCACTTTACTCAAAAACCATATTAGATAATTAAAATATTTTTTCGGAATATTATTAGTATTACGTATGAGATTGCCAAGATATACTTTTGGTACAAAAATTCACTTCCGGTTTTGAGATGACCGGAAGTTAAAATTTACTTTAAGTTTTAGACCCCACAATGTATATATGGATCGAAAGGTCTCGTCGAGACGAATCTAAATATGTACTTCCGGTTGCGATCTGACACCGGAAGTGACCCGAAACGCGCATAAAACGTCAAGATAGAGCAAATCTGACACCGGATTCGTGATCAGCATGCAAAATTAACTGCTAAATGATATCCATGTCGACATTTGATGAACTAAAAATTGCATTCCGGTTTTGAGGTCGACTTCCGGTTTCGTTTTTATTAGTCAAATCAATAGAGAATTCAACGTAGAGTTCAAAAATGTAAGTTCACGAAATTATCATTTATAGTTTTTGAGTTATTGATAAAAATATTTTTACTTCCGGTCATTGTATATATTGTATATTTTTCTCGCAAAATAAAAATTTCATTTAAAAAACTCGATGTCGAGTTGGTCCGCTAGTTTAGTTTTAAATTGCTCATTAAATACACGATGTATAAACCAATTTATAATAAAAATATACGAGTATATCAATAATGAAAAACTTCCTATTAAAAGACCTTTTAATTTAGCAGATTTGATAAAAACCAATAACTTGCATATATATTGTTACGATAAATTCTGACCCAAAACCGTAAATATATTTATTACTAATATTTTCATTCATTCACGTATTTTTTAGGTAATGCCTACCTGACACACGATGGGTCCCCCTTTTAATAAAAACAACAATTCGAACCTTCTGGAGACAAGCCGATTTAACCATACCGGTTCTGAGAACAATTCGCCGCTCTGTCTAGAAGGCCTTTCAGCAAAACAGCGGTCTATGTTCGATGTGTTTCGAGAAACAACTGTTTTCATTCTCGAATAACAGGACTTTATATTTATAGAGGAATTTTGGTTATGGAGGGACAGTTAATAAAGAAGATTCGCGCTCGCGATATTGTTGTTACGCTCGCCTACTAATAAATTATTGTATATGTAGTGATAAATAAATAAATATCAGTTATTGTGCTTTTTAATGAATTAAGATAAGAACAAGACATTATAAATTAAAGACTTAACAATTAATAAATTCACAACAAATGGTGTCAGAAGTGGGATCGAACATAAATTAGACTTATAATAATAATACAAGTGAATATAAAATAAATTGTGAAAATGACGACGATTTATGAGCTGACAGTGACTAATTTAAGAAGACATCTAGAAGACAGAGAATTAGCTTCTACCGGAAAAAAGGCTGAGTTAGTCCAACGACTAAAGAACGCTTTGCTAGAAGAAGGACTAGATCCAGAGACTTATATATTTGAAGACAAACATGATGCTGTCCTCTCGTCGATTTCGAAAGTTTCTTCTGATGTAGCCAAAGTTTCTGGTGATGTAGCCAAAGTTTCCGGCGACATCGCTTCGTTGGAAGACAAAGTTTCTAACGAGATTTCTTCGCTGGAAAGCAAAGTCTCTGCTAACATCTCTTCGGAAATCTCTAAAGTCACTTCTGAGATGTCTGCCCTGGACGATAGAATATCTTCATTAAAAAACCAAGTTGCTGCCGATATGTTAGCCTTCGAAGAAAAGATATGGAAAGAGATGGAAAAGAAGATGGAGGAAACAGGGACAGCAGAGAGAGGTAACAATCCGATTACAGTGGAGATAAAAGAAGACGAGACGAAATTTAAGTTGGAGACACGGCCGAAATTTGAAGGAAGTGGAGGTTCAATTCATGTAAAGTCCCAACTTTCGACGGAAAATCATCATGGAACAACTACATGAAACAGTTCGAATCAGCCGCAAGAGCAAATGGATGGTCTGAAAAAGAAAAGGCTGTAAACCTGACTATCGCCCTTCGAGGAGATGCCTTAGATGTGCTTCATACCATAGCCGTAGAGGAGACCGATGATTTCGAACAACTGAAGAAGAGGTTAAATATGCGATATGGCCACGAACATTTGGAGCATGTATATCAGTCACAGCTTAAAAATCGTAGACAGAAGAAAGATGAGGCTCTTCAAGAATATGAGGTAGATATTGCCAGATTAGTACGATATGCTTATCCAACAGCTCCCGAAGACATGATGGAAAAATTGGCCGTTCAAACGTTTATTGATGGTCTTCGTGATCATGAAATGCAGAGAACACTGCGATTAGCTCGTCACAAGACGCTGGTTGATGTCCTATCCGCCGCCCTCGAATACGAGTCAGCTACGCAGGCCTCTGGCGGGTACAGTAAAGTTAGGACTGTAAAAGAGGAAGAAGATGAAGATAAACTTGACCAGCTCGTTAATATGATGAAAAGCATGACATAAAAGAAAACGAAGACCATCAGATGCTGGAATTGTGGCGAAATAGGACACGTACGAAGCTCCTGTAAGCACCCTAGGTACGACGCAAATCAAGGAACTCACCATCAGGAAAACTAGAACGGGTCAACCTTAGGGGGGCAGCTTCGACCCAGAACTTTTCCAAAGACCCTCTCATACTAATAGCCTCTTTGAAATGTCGTGAAGATAGTGTATATGTAGATGGAGACATAAATGGTAAAAAGCATACGTTGTTGGTGGATACCGGAGCGACCAGAACCATTATACGCCCGACAGTTATAAACAGCCGAAAGAAACTGTTACCAACGAGGTTACGACTTCGGACCGCTACAGGTGAAAATGCCAACATTCATGGAGAAATCCAGGTACAATTGGGAATTGGGGCAGAAAAGTTTGTCCATACTGTTATAGTTGCTGACATCGAAGAGGATGTTATATTAGGAATGGACGTAATGAATATGCATGGATTCCAATTGGATTTTAAGAATAAGGTAATCAAAGTTGGCAACGAGGAGGTATTTCTCCATCCACATAATGACAACACTGTGCAAGCAGCCATTACAGAAGATACAGTCGTGCCTGCGAGAAGCGAAACGATCATAGTAGCGCGACTACAGGGAATTGTAGACGAAGGGAGACCTGTTATGATGGAGCCTTGGAACCACGACGATGAGGTTGGCCGTGGAATCATAATTGGAAAGGAATTGGTAACTTCGGCTAAAGAAATTCCTGTGAGACTTATCAATGTCAACGACTACCCAGTGACCATAAAGAAAGAGACAAAAGTAGGAACTTGTGTACCTGTGACATCCATAATTCGTCAGGCGACAACATCTGATAATTCCAACGACAAATTCGACCAAATGGTTGCAGTTGCAGGACAATCTCTAAATCAGATGGAGAAAAGGAAATTAAGGGAATTTCTTCGGCAGTATCGTGATATTTTCGTACCGAAAGGAGGAAAGACGGGAAGAACTACCGTTGTTAAGCATAAAATTGATACTGGTAATGCTAAGCCAATTCGTCAAACAGCTCGACGATTACCACAGGCGAAGAGAGAGGAAGCTGAAACGATTGTTCAGGAAATGAAGAAAGACGGGGTGATAGAACCTTCTACGAGTCCATGGGTCTCTCCGGTGGTCCTGGTTAAGAAGAAAGACGGAACGACGAGGTTCTGTGTGGATTACCGTTTGCTGAACAACGTTACCAAGAAAGATAGTTATCCTCTGCCTCGGATCGATGACACATTGGACACATTGGCTGGAAGTAAATTGTTTTCTACTTTAGATTTGAAGTCTGGATACTGGCAGGTAGAAATGGACCCAGTCGATAAAGAAAAGACAGCCTTCACCACAGGATCTGGATTGTGGCAATTCAACGTTATGCCATTTGGACTTTGTAATGCTCCTGCGACATTTGAGAGGCTTATGGAAAATGTGTTGAGAGGGTTATCTTGGAAAACATGCCTGGTTTATTTAGATGACATAATCGTCTTGGGGGAGACATTCGAAGATCATTTGAGGAATTTAGAAAACGTTTTTAATCGACTTAAAGCTGCCCAATTGATGCTAAACCCCAAGAAGTGCCAGCTATTTCAAGGTAAAGTCAATTATCTGGGTCATATAGTCAGTAAAGAAGGAGTGGCCGTGGATAAGGGAAAAATCGATTCCATTAAGGAATGGCCAAAACCAACTGACAAACATCAAGTGAGAAGTTTTCTTGGACTATGTACTTACTACCGGAGGTTTATTAAGAAGTTTGCAGATATCGCTAAGCCATTAACGCGACTTACAGAGGAAGCAAGAGAATACCGCTGGGATATAGACTGCCAAAATGCCTTTGAAACGTTGAAAAAGCATTTAATAACAGCACCAATTTTGGGGTATCCACTGCCAGAAGGAGAGTTCATCTTAGATACGGATGCAAGTAACGTGGGAATTGGAGGAGTGCTGTCTCAGATTCAAGGAGGACAGGAACGAGTCCTCGGATATTTTAGTAAAGTCCTTTCAAAACCTGAGCGGAATTATTGCGTCACGAGAAGAGAACTTCTAGCAGTAGTTAAATCAGTAGAGCACTTCTACCAATACCTCTATGGCAGAAAGTTTCTAATCCGAACCGACCATGCCGCCCTTAAGTGGTTGATGCAGTTTAAGAATCCAGAGGGTCAGATAGCCAGGTGGATCGAACGACTCCAAGAATACGATTTTAAGATTGAGCACCGGGCCGGAGTTAGCCACAGAAACGCTGATTCTCTTTCCAGAAGGCCATGCCCAGCAGAGTGTTCCCACTGCAACAAAACGGAATCCAAGGAAGCAGCAGTGCTAAGAACGACGATTGTCAACGACGACTGGACGCCTACTAAGATAAGGGAAGAACAAGAGAGAGATCCAGTTATACAGAAAATCCGAAAATGGAAAGAGGAAAACCGTCGACCACCTTGGCAGGAAATATCAAACCTATGCTCAGTAGTTAAGACGTATTGGGCCCAGTGGGACTCATTTATCATCGAAGATGGCTTGCTCAAACGAGTCCTGGAAAATGATGACGGTTCAGAGAAGAGAAGACAGTTGGTGATCCCAAAGAGCAGAATAGCCGAAGTACTTCGTCAGTTACACGACAGTCCATCGGGAGGGCATTTTGGTGTAAGGAAAACCCTTCAGCGAATTCGGGAACGGTTTTATTGGATGAACAGTTCCGACGATGTAAAAGACTGGTGTGAGAAATGTACTATTTGTGCCACGAGTAAAGGGCCTTACCGAAAAAGGAGAGCTCCTATGAGACAATATAATGTTGGAAGCCCGTTTGAAAGAATAGCTTTGGACATCGCTGGGCCATTTCCAGAAAGTGAAAAGGGAGGCAAGTACATGCTGGTAGTAATGGATTACTTCACTAAGTGGGTCGAGATTTACGCACTTCCAGACCAGAAGGCCGCCACCGTTGCAGATAAGTTGATCCAAGAATATATCAGCCGATTTGGAGTGCCTTTGGAGATCCATAGTGACCAAGGCAGGAACTTCGAAAGCGATCTATTCCAAGGAATATGTGATAGACTAGGCATGAAGAAAACAAGAACTACCGCGTATCATCCGCAATCGGATGGTATGGTAGAACGAATGAATAGGACAGTTGGCAAGTATTTGACAAAGATGGTGTCCGATCATCAGCGAGACTGGGACCAATACCTTCCGTTCTTCACAATGGCCTACAGATCTGCTGTTAACGAATCAACAGGCCAGACACCAGCCAAAGTCCTATTCGGACGCGAAATGCGACTACCTTGTGATCTAGAGTTTGGGTGTCGACCTGGAGAAGATGTAGCAGGTGAAGATTATGTGATCGAATTACGAAGAAGAATGGACGATGTACATGAGTTGGTCCGTTCCCACCTTCAGATCGCTAGCGACCGAATGAAGAAACGGTACGATACACAAGCCGAAAAGGGTTGCTTTAAGAAGAACGACAAAGTCTGGCTGTATAATCCCAAGAAGCGGAAAGGTTGTTCTCCCAAATTGCAGCAGTTTTGGGAAGGTCCATACCTCATCATGGAGAAGATCAACGATGTCATCTACCGAATAAACAAGATTCCGAGGGGAAAGCCGATGATAGTACACCATAACCGGCTGGCGTCTTTCGAAGGTGACCACGAAGTAGATGAAGAAGTGGAAGTAAACCAAGTCCAAGACGTGTCTGACCTCACGTTTGAGGAATTCATGGGTGCCTATGGAGGTACCGGTAAAGCAAGAGATGGTGTTACCACTGAAGAAAAGCAAGATCTACTCGCGCTCCCTGATGACTACTCGCTGGCCCTTACCATCCCGGCCAGTATCAAAGACGCACCAGGGTTGGCATCCGTCTTTCGAAGGAAGTTTGGTCGAGTTGCAGAACTGCAATGCCAGGTGCCAGCTCCCGGTAAAACCTTGAAACTCCAAGATGCATCACGTTACCTTTTCTACCTGGTAACAAAAGACACTGCCCGTGACCAACCTACCTACCGAGATGTATGGGAAGCCTTACTTCAATTGAGAGAGCACGTACTAGAGTCCGACGTGCAAAAGTTAGCCATGCCAAAGTTGGAGTGCCGCCAATTAGATTGGAGGGTTATCCGAAATATGGTGGAAGAGATCTTTAAAGACACCGCAGTCCAGGTGTTAGTCTGTTGCAATCCGCATAGTTACTGGTGCGGAGAGAAAACCGTCCCTTGTCATTTTTATACAACTGGAAGTTGTAAAAGAGGGTCCAGTTGCCGATACCAGCATACCGTTCCGGTTCCAGTCCTGACAAGGTTCCAGGAGGAACAATCTTTTAAGAGGGGGGCAATGTTACGATAAATTCTGACCCAAAACCGTAAATATATTTATTACTAATATTTTCATTCATTCACGTATTTTTTAGGTAATGCCTACCTGACACACGATGGGTCCCCCTTTTAATAAAAACAACAATTCGAACCTTCTGGAGACAAGCCGATTTAACCATACCGGTTCTGAGAACAATTCGCCGCTCTGTCTAGAAGGCCTTTCAGCAAAACAGCGGTCTATGTTCGATGTGTTTCGAGAAACAACTGTTTTCATTCTCGAATAACAGGACTTTATATTTATAGAGGAATTTTGGTTATGGAGGGACAGTTAATAAAGAAGATTCGCGCTCGCGATATTGTTGTTACGCTCGCCTACTAATAAATTATTGTATATGTAGTGATAAATAAATAAATATCAGTTATTGTGCTTTTTAATGAATTAAGATAAGAACAAGACATTATAAATTAAAGACTTAACAATTAATAAATTCACAACAATATGAAATAATTTTTAGCCACATACGTGAAATGAAATTGAATTTCTAAATGTATTATGGAAACAGTGTATATATTTCAAACATAAAAAGTTAGTTATACAAGTCCTTTGTTTTAACCCAGTTGTTAACCTTTCTATCCGTGGTCTTATTTTGTGTTGTTCAAATCGCCTTGATAGACCCCTAGGCGTATGTAATAAATCAGCAAAACCATATATTTTCCTTTTCCTTCCAGTAAAATAAAACTAAGAAAAAAAAATAAATATAAAAATTAAAAATATAAAAAAAAGAATAAAAAAAATAAAAAAATAATAAAATAAAAAAAATAAATAAAATAAAAAAAATAAAAAAAGGAAATAAAAAAAAATATGATTGTTAAAAAAATAATAATTAATAATTCAAAACATAATAGGCTAATAGATTATGTATCTAGTCATAAAATCAAACTACACACACAAAATGTTTAAGGAATTTGGTTTAGGAGGAATACAAAAAAATGTAATACCAACAATTGATATTATATACACCAACCTTGTTGCGATGGGAAGAAGCTGCCCTAAAACCACTTTACATAGTCAGCTGAAAAAACTTGGGTTCAAATACAAAATCGTTGATAAACGGGTGGCTCTTATGGAAAGTAAGAGGATAGTACACTGGCGTTTAGATTATTTAAAAAAAATTCAAGAATATCGAGACCAACAGCGGACTATATATTATTTAGACGAGACACGATATGACACGCATGATACCGCTAACAAGGGTTGGACTGATGGTTCACTTACGTGCCAGTTGAAAGGAATACCTCCGAATAAAGGTTCTCGAATGACTATTGTGCACTGTGGATCTGCAAATGGTTGGGTGCCAAATGGGTTAATGCTTTGCGGAAAAAAATAGAAAAATGTGGTGTATATTATCATCAGAATATGAATTCTACTATGTTCGAAGAGTGGTTTAAAAATACACTACTTCCCAATATAACACCGGGCAGTGTGATAGTTATGGACAATGCTAGCTACCACTCAAGGCTTCTCAAAAAAATTCCTAACAGTTCGTCTTCAAAACAGGAACTAAAAGATTTCCTCTCAAATAATCATTTGTATTTTGAAGACAACTATAATAAGAAACAGTTACTAGAAGTGCTTCGTAGCAAAACTTATAATAAACAATATATACTGGACACTAATGCAATACAACATGGCCATACGGTTTTGAGGTTACCACCTTATTTATGCATATTCAATCCTATCGAACTTATTTGGGGACAAGTAATAAAAACGGATTCGAAGGAAAAACAGTTTTAAAAAATTTTGGCGCGAAAGTGGTCGATTTAATTTGATATGAACTATCAGAGATTACAAGTGCCGACTGGAAAAAAGCAGTAAAACATGTGTAGAGTGAAAGTAGAAAATGAGTACAGAAGATTAGGACAATTATTTTCAAACAGTGGACAACTTATTATTAATCTGGTGGATAGTGACGATGAGAGCTCGTCTGCAGGAGAAATATTTTAGGCAAGGTACGTTAATATGATGATTATTTCAGTTAAAACAACTCAGTTTTTCATTATAAATTGCTAACTTTGTTTAAAACAATATTTTCTTAAAATGTAAAATACTTTTCCACAGTTTCGTCTCTGTACGTCATCGTTAAACGCTAACAGGGCTTTTAAACGCTTCTCAAATGTTTCAGGCACTTGTCATATGTCGTACAATTTTAATATATCTACGTCATACGTTATTGGTATATAGTATACATACACCAATAACTATACATACCAAAGACGTATGACGTAGATATATTAAAATTGTATGACATATAACAAGTGCCTGAAACAAATGAAAAGCGTTTAAAAGCCCTATAGAAGATGCTTTTGTATCACCTAGTATTTTTTCCGACAGGGTGGTAGAGTGATATTTTTTTTTACATTTCACTTTTAACCATTTAAAAAACAAAGAAATATAACGTTTTGTTTGTTTTTCCAAAATCAGATTTTCTGCTCTTTGTCTATAATATACACATTACACATTGTTATTTTATGATTTAATACTTGTATCAGAAAATTTGTGTCAGTGAAACAACCAATATCGTCCCTGGACATCGGTTACTCGAATTTCATAACATTATACTTTGCCGACGGACGAAATATCGAAAAAAATGAGTTTCAAATAATTTAATTCACAACAATTTAATGAATAAAAGGATAAGGGGAATGATTTTTGGTGAGGTATGATATACAGTGTCTCAAAACATTTTATACAAATGAAGAAAAAGTTTATCTTACATTTTACAAAAAAAAACTATTCTTGACAAAATATTTACCAAACGATAGATAATTATGATATCATTATAATACGATTAAGATACTTTCATTTTCAAATATCCTACTTGGAAAACTTCATTGTTTCACTGTAAGTGTTTAAAGTTTCAAAATAAATATTTAAATAAGGCAATCATTATATAATTCTTACTATCATTTTAATATTTAAAATTATTTTTAAATTAACAGTAACACATTCAAAGAAACCCAGAAAAAGCAATCAAAGATACTAAATATATCATATAACAAGGATAATTTTTTTTATGATAAATGGCTTTGGCAGGGCTAATTAGCTAGTATATAAGTTAGTTAGGCACTGAGATTGCAAAAACTGTTATGGCATATTTTAAGTAAATAATATTTTTGCAGATTGACCATTTACCTAAAAAATTTAATAATCACTGAGATATTAAATAATACCAGATCATTTAATTTTTAACTATAAAAAAATGTAATATATGATGGCAAGTATATATTTGATGGTAATACAATCTAAGATAGATAGATAGATAACTAGCTAGATAGATAGATAGATAAATGGTTTATTGGTAAGAAATTAATACAAAAGTATTTTTTATAAGTCAAAGATATGAAAATATGTGAATATAGTCAATATACATATACATATAAAACATAGAAACAGTGTTTTAACTGATATAGTTGACATTTACAACAAATTAAAATTGGAAGTAAAATACTCCTCATATGTAAAAAAGACATTTACTATAAGGTAACCCTTAATTTTTGCCTTAAACTGATTAGTCCAGTCGTCAGAGGGTTGACCCCTAAAAATCATACGAACAAGCTGAATTTTGCCGAGAATATTAATTTTGGGACCCCAGTAAAGATGCAAAGAAGTTTACTACTTTTACCCCCCACGGGCTTCCTCCTAAAACCCCTCCTCGTAGAGGGGTAAGAACGCAAAAAAATCAATTTACCAAGAATCTGTACAATGTAGAAAAAATGTAGCTGAGATAATTTCAAACAAAAATGATTATTAGCACTTTTTGTGTAGAATGAACCGTTCTCTCAGAAACACCGCTTGAAGCGACCGTCGATTTTGAATGTCAGTTACGCGCGAAATCAATGTTCAATAAAATTTGTATCAGCTCGACGGTAAAAATTCGATATTTTTTGATCCAAGTGTCCTATCGACAAAAAGTAAGATGCGTTTTAAAGGTAAAGAGTGCAGATTTTGCATGTAGTTTTTGTATTTTGCCGCAAATAAACTCAGTTTTTATGTTAAATAAATAAACGTGGCGCGATACAGTCATAGAAAAACTTCCATTTTTAGAGATTAATCTTAAAAACCGATGACATGAAATATGAATAAAAAACGCAGAATTTATTATTTTATATTACAAACGATCGCACGTCACGAGAAATGCCTCCAAGAAGACGGTTTTTGGGTGTAGTTTATAGCAGAAGTTTGGATCTTTTGAAAAATGTACTAGTGTAACTGAAAAAAAAAAGTTTTAAATGTTTTAGATCGTTTGTAATGTGAAAGTTTAAATTCAACGTTTTTTAAGAATATTTCAAATGCCTCACATTTGTTCGCAAAACTCCAAACTAAAATATCATGCTATAGGTTTTGAAGGTTAGGCTCGAGTAATCAAAACTTTATAGTGGGAAGTCAATGATCGGTAAAGGTAAAGATCGTATTGATCTCATGAGAATCATAAAAAGTGGCAAGAATCGCGCCACCTTTATATATTTAACACCTTTATAAAATCTGAGTTTATTTTTGGCAAAATACAAAAATTGCATAAGCAAACTGAATTCTTTACCTTTAAAACGTATCTTGATTTTTGTCGATAGGAGACTTGGATCAAAAGATATCGAATTTTTACTATTGAGCTGATACAAATTTTATTGAACATTGATTTCGCGAGCGTAACTAACATTCAAAATCGACGGTCGCTTCAAGCGTTATTTCTGAGAGAACGGTTTATTCTACACAAAAGATGCTAGCTAATAACAATTTTGGTTAAAATTATCTCAGCTACATTCTTTATTTGAAACTTTTTTTTCTACGCCGTACAGATTCTTGGTAAATTGATTTTTTTTGAGTTTTTACCCTACTACGAGGGGGGTTTTAGAGGAAAGCCCGGGTGTAAAAGTGGTAATCTTTTCTGCATCTTTTTTGGAGTCCCAAAATTAATATTCTTGCCAAAATTCAGCTTGTTCGTATAATTTTTAGAGGTTCAGTGGTATTTTCGCTTTTGACGACTGGAGTAGATGAAAATTAAGAGCTTTTAGTCTAGCTAGCACTATGTTGTAGAATTTTATGGCTAAATACCTTGAACCATGGATCTCTCAAGTCGGCCAAATTCTGGTATAAGGTTTTTGTTGTATCTGGTCGGATAATTGTGAAAATCTAAATGGGCATTGTATTGACTAATATTTTGTTTAATGTGCAACCAACACTGCATAATATATACACAAGTTAAAGTTAAAATTTTAAAAGCTCTAAAGGAGTTTCTACAGTCTGCTCTATAACAGAGCCCAGAGATAATATGAACACACTTTGTTGGCCAAGCACTTTATTAATATGACAAGAGTGATCCCAAGAGAGAATAGCATAATATGTCAGATGAGAATGGAAATTACTATGATAACCTGTTAAAATAGTTTCCCTGGAAGTCACTTGTACAAGATTTCTGAAGAGGAAAAGTCGGGAATGCTTTATGATAGATTAACTATGTTGTTACCAGGTTAAACCTGCATCCAAATGTACGCCTAGAAACTTTGCCTCGGTTACACATTGTGGTAGAGCAACGTTTCCAATACCAGTGTTATTTCTTAAAGTAAAATTAACACTTTGTGATTTAGAGTTGTTCAAAGAGAGACAGTTAGTTAAAAATCAATTAAATAAGTTTTTGTCAGATGTTTGGTAATTAAGGGTGTTGAATTCAGAAGGGTGATAGCTTACATAGAAAGTAGTGTCACACAAGGCTAACACATTAGCAATTATTTCCCCACTTTGACTATTAACGGCCCGTCAGGATAATTTACTCTTAAACTCCATGCTATAATATTAAATAACACTAATTCAGGTATATCTACTTTTTTATATCACAATTATTTCGTTCCCTTTACAGTTTTTAATTTTAACAGAGTTCTGAAAAGAACTTTTCGATAAAATGAGCAAAACTAAAATAATTTAAACAGAATACACAAATACAAAACGTAAAATCACAACAAAATCAAATTTAAATAACGCGAGTAAAAGAAACAACGCAACAGTGTAAAAATATCCATCACCTCACTGCATAATGTTTACTGCAGGAATGGCTGGACCCCCACTTTCAAATTTGTTTCTGCACGGTGACATTTTAATTTTACGACATACTTGCCTGTTTGGCTGTACTGAGTATCTTAAAAGAGGTTCTAATTATACGATTTGTTTGACCTGCTGGCAGTCTAGATATCACTTCCATAAAATACACTCCGCGTCATAGAAAACGGGCCACCCCAAGTATTTAAAATATTTTCGAAATTAATATTTATTGCTACAAAATTAAGCATTTATTTTTTTGTATATTGAATTAATATTATTTTATTTTTAATGTGTCTTGGGTTATTTAAGTTAAATGGGGTGTTGCGAAAGCAAACCAACCATGTAACTGGATTAAGGATATTCATACAACCTATAATACAAAACAATTTTGAAAAAAAGTTGTTTACAACTTGATCAATTTTCGAGAAAGCGATTGTTTTGAGAAATGTATGATATTGTAAAGGGTTCTAATGAGTTTTAAACGCATCTCAGATTACAGTAGCCGACTTAGTGTGAAGTAGTCTTAAGTTAATAACAATGGAATTACTGGGAAGTGGATTAAGTCAAAGCAAGTTGCAAGACAATTGAATGTTAGTCGTTCGACTGCACAAAGGACCCAGCAACGATTTATTGTGACAGGATCTCACCAACGACGACCTGGTACAGGTCCAAAAAGGAAAACAACCGCTAGGGAAGATCGCGTCGTCATTCTTGCTGCATTACGGAATCAGACCCAAACCGCTAGAATACTTCAAGGCCATTTACAGCAAGCTCAAGGACCAGCAATCAGCCTTTCTACTATTCGGCGAAGATAAGGGAGCAAGGTTTGACAGCTTGCAGTCCAGCAACAGGGCCCTTACTTTCCCCAGCTCACAAAAGACAAAGACTCGATTTTGCCTGTGAGCACATCAATTGGACAGCAGACGATTGGAAAAAAGTATTGTTTACGGATGAGTGTAGAATGTCTATTTATGGTAAAGATGGACGATGTACAGACGGGCTGGAGAACATTTCGCTGGTTGAACTTGGCACCACGGGTTGCTTTTGGTGGTAGTTCAGTAATGTTTTGGTCAGGGATTTCTTTTGATGTGCATACGGATCTCGTCGTGATCGACAGAGGTGCGTTAACAGCAGTAAGGTACATAACGGAAATCTTACAACATTACGTGATGCCCTATGCTGGATTTATTGGCAACGAATTCCTGCTAATGCAGGATAATGCGGGACCACACACGGCAAGAATAGTAACGGAGTACCTTGACGAGGTTGGTATTCCAAAAATAGACTGGCCTGCTCAAAGCCCCGATTTCAATCCTATTGAGCATATATGGAGCCTGCTAAAAAGTCGCGTTAGGCGTCGCATACCTGCTCCAACAACACCTTTAGAGCTTCAGATGGCACTCATTGATGAATGGGCCACTTTTCCCCAAAGAGATATCCAAAACGTTATAAATTCCATGCCAAATCGAATGAGGAGTGTCATCCAGAATCGAGGTGGCAATACCCATTACTGAAAATGGATACCAGCTTTTTTTTTAAATATACAATTCATTGTTGTTTTAAAAACTGTAAGTTGATTTTTTGAATAAATTTCCTATTTTTCTTAAAGTTTTTATTTTCGATTGATGTTTTACGATAATGATGAAATTTTATATTCAACGAGTTATTGATTCAATATACAAAAAAATAAATGCTTAATTTTGAACCAATAAATAATAATTTCGAAAATATTTTAAATATTTGGGGTGGCCCGTTTTCTATGACGCGGAGTGTATGTTTTGGGATGAGATGAAGAGACGTTTACAGAGTCATCTGTCTGTCCCCAGAAAATCAAGAGAGCTTCGCCACATATTGGTGCAGGTATGGAACAATCTTCAGCATAATGTGATCCAAAGCATGCCTAATCATTTGCAAGCTGTTATCATTACCAGAGGAGGGAATACTCACTACTGAAGTTCTTAATTTTTTTGTTTCAACAAAAAGCACATCAAATTAAAATAGTCCCTTTTCAATTGTTGGTATATCAAAGGAAAATTGTTTGTTTTCATTATTTTCAATAAACGTTGAAGTACAGAAACGTTGTTTTCTTTAAGAAATTCGTTAGTAAACTATGTTATAACCAAATATAATTAAAAAGAATAATAATTTCTAAAATAAATGCAAATTACGGGGTGACCCTAATTTTATGCCCGGCAATGTAGATATATCGTATAACAACGATACGTTAAACACTGAGATTGCATGTTCGCATGTTTTTAAATAACATTTTTGACGATTAACCATTTTTCTAAATGTAGTTCCCACAAGATTAAACAATACATCCAGATCATTTAATTTTTAACCATCAAACAAAATATAATATTTATATGATGACAAGTATGAATTTGATGGTAATAGGATGTAAGGTTGTCTAAAAAAAAATGGTCGGAAATTAGGGTTGCTAGCTGTTAAAAATATGAGATATCAAATATAAAGTAAAAGACAACTAAACTTCTTTTACCCTATGAAGGCCGATATGTAATTAAGATATGATCAGTGGGCCTCAAACAGTGGGACGTTAATATTTAATTCCGATCGCTTGAAAAGTAAAAATATTTAATTTCCTGTATTTTATGTGCAGTAATAATATTGGATTTTACAATATGTATAATATTGTAATATTATATACACAATATGTATATACAGGGCGGTTAAAAGAAGTGGGACGGAATATTTCGAATAATCGAAATTATTTGTCGACATCAAATGTTCATCAAGGTCTCTATAAGTCTATATTTTGCGTAGAGTGAAAATTATACGAATGGTTTTGCATGCAGTTAAATTGGAAAATTCTTGCCAAGTTGCTGGTATGTCCAAATTTGAATAAAATACATCCAATACTTTACTTTCTGCAGACACTGTATTAAATATAACCTTGAAACAAATTGACACTAAATCACTTCCGAGTTTTCAGCACAACAAAAGGTTTAAACATGTGTAGTCCAGTAATTAATACCAAAGCTATTGAGAGTATGCAGTCCAGTAATTAGACCGAAGGTACTTTATCGTTTAACTTAAACACACCACAAAGTCCGAATTGAATTCCCGAAACACTTTTTTTGTTTCTTCTTTTTAGCAAACGATTTGTCCTATTCACTGTCTGATATTTCACTAGCAGAGTCGTCACTATCTGAATTGTCTATTCGAATAATTAGAGGCCGGACCTCATCTATAACTCGTTCGGTTTGAAAAGACTGAACGATTATGTCTTCCGTATGTCTAATACAATTTTGCCATTGTTCTGCCTTTATTTGTTCTAGCGATTCGTTCCATAAACCAAGAACGTTAGCGTCATCTTTTGTTTTGGATGCATGTTTATCATAAAAATGTTTGGCTATACCCAAAACTAACTCAATTGCATTATAGTGGCAATGGTAGGGCGGAAGTCGAAGAACTTCATGGCCATATTTAAGAGCCATTTGGTCAGTAACAAAATTTTTTTGAATTTTGTGCTCGGCACACCTTTGAAGTAAATCGACTTTTAAAAATATGTCACTGTGATAAATTTTCTTTTCTGTCGCTCCAATTTTTTTAACAAATTTTCTTCAAACCATTCTTCAAAAATATGTGCATCCATATTTCCATGGTAATCAACTGTATTCTTTGTGGACGAAAAAATTAAACTAGCGTCAGGAATAAAACCCTCATCATTTCCAGCATGAAGTATAATGTAGCGTTTACCATTACCGAAACGACTAGAAGAATAACATTTCGTGGTGCCATTTTGCCAAGATGATTTTGACATATTTCCTTTAGCGAAAATCCAAGTTTCGTCTAAAAATACAACTTGCCTCGGAGTATCAAACATTTTATTGTTCATGAATTTATTTAAAAAATGCCACCGTTTTGAAATAACATTAGAGAGTTCACACAATACTTGTCTATTATTTGTCTTTTTATATCGAAAACCTAAATGTTTCAACACTCTCCACAAACTTGTTAAACTAATATCACACAGTTCCTTGTCTTTTATTTTTTGCAACACCGCACTAACTGTTACATGTTCTTTGGCTTTATATATATATTATATAATAATATTTTTAATTGCAAGTTTAATTGACTGGTGCAAATCTAAAGTTTTTGGGTGTTGACGACTTATCTTGCTTATTTTATTTATTTCATCCTCACTCATGTTATTAATTCTTCGGAATGTTCTCTCTGAGATACCGCAAGAATCGCATGTGCGTTTCTTAACTGCCATAACAGATGTCAATGGACCCATATTATTTTTTTCCAAATTGAAATAACTTTCGACTTTTAGAACTAAACGCCGTTCTTCTGGAGATAACACTATGTTTCGACTGTATTTTATTTTCTTCCAAATTACTCATTTTGCTTTAAAGTACCGCTTCACTACACTACTATAAAAAATAGGTACTTATATAAAACTACTACACACTAAAAAGGACGAGGGTTGTACAACAGATGAAACAATCGACAAACGTCCGCATGTTTTAAATAAGGTTTTTGCTGATTATGTGTTTTGTTAAATTATTAAAACACAAAAATACAACCCACGACCATCAATTATTAATTTTTAAGGATAAACAGAAGAGAAATATGATGACGTTTGAATTTGATCTACTTTGTCGATGACAGTGTCGTTAACAGAAAGATATTTTAAACAGCATGAATCATTTTTCAATGATTGTGTGGATTTAAGAAATATAAATTACTAAACAAATTTTTTAAGTGTGTATAAAATCTTGACTGTCTTTTTCCTGAGATTACAATTATTATGACACATGTAATTTACTCCTTATTTTTCAAATAATATGTTCTTGTAAATGCATAACTTTAATTATTGGGTAAACCTATATTATACGATAGGTCAGAAGAAATTAAAAAAAAATTAACATTGCAATAAAATTATAAACGAATAAAGGATAACTTGTTGAGCAGTGCTGATTGAAACAACAGAGCAGTAAAATGTTATTCATAAAGGTAGTGTAAAATATATCGCCGCTTATCTGGTCCGCTAGTAATAAAGTTACCAGCATTTAATGGCAAAGCGGTCTTCTTAGGTGAAAAATCATATAGCGCGCAACGCTACTGGTTTGAAGTCTCAATTATGTGAGTTTTCAAAGCATGCGTCGATAGATAATTATATAATAATATACATATTATCACTTGTCAAACCATGTTAGGCCGTGTTGGTTATTTACTTTGTAGTTTCATTTTTGCTACAAAAAACTAAAAAAGTTCTTTTGAGAACTAATACTTTTAAACCTTTATAAATTTTCAAAAATGCCTTTTTTAATTACCTATTTGGAAATAGAACGTGACCATAAATCTATATTACTTCCGTTTGAAGCAGTTAGAGATGTAAGTACAGTGCACAGATTCTAAATATGCCGGTGGGAGATGGCTTCTATGCGTTGTATTATAGTTGGTGTATGAGAGAAAAAGTTTTCGAAGTAATGAAATAACAAATTTTATATTATTATTTGTTATTTCATTATTTTGAAAACTTTCTCTCATACATCGACTATAATACAGCGCATAGAAGCCATCTCCCACCGGCACATTTAGAATCTGTGCACTGTAATTATTTGTACTTTTTCTTTTTAAATAGTGATATAAAATATTGTGAGGAATATTTAATTTTACATTTTTAAACAGTCATATTTCATTTTGAGTAAAAAGTTAAATATAAGCCTCTGGTAAATAAAATTACAGCAAAAGCCACATATAGACAAATTCAACTAAATAACCATTCAAAATGTTATATATGATGTACAAAAAACATAAGTTTTTGGAAAATTTTACATATATCAATAATCTTTAAAACAAATAATCATTTTAGAGGAACAAGTTTTACAAACACTACAAGCGAAATTAGCAGAAAGTGATATTTTAGTGGTAGTCTTACTTCTCTGTGGAAAATTTTACGAAATACTGGTTTTCATTAAAAAAAAAAAAAAGATGATCCACGACGTGGTTTAATGGACTTAACAATATTGTTTTTAAAAGACATATATATTTCTACAGCAGTATGTGAAACTAAAAAATGAAATTCTATACAAATTGGTATTCTTGGTCGAGATATGGATTTTTTAAGATGGTACTATTAGTCGTTCTTCATTCAAGATTCAAGCTAAAAGAAAACAAAAGAAAACTAAAGTCGGTGGTGTAAGGTAAATACACTCGCGATCATAAAATCCGAGTCACCTTGAAAATCATCGTTATTTCATTTTTAACGAGCTTTATCGTAAATAATAATAACACAAATACAAACTAATGCATGTTTCTGAGAATTGTTGTCGGCTTAGCGGTTTCCTTTGTAACAAAGAATTCCAATAATACCGATTTCGCGGAAAACTATACACTTCCCAAAATGAACGGTACCTGTAACTGCCGCTTGTTTTAAATGTCTCATTTGTGCTTCGACTTTCTGTTTAAACGCAACAAACAAACGTTTATTATTGCCACCATTAGTGTTTATTAGTGCCATTATTAGTGTTTATTTTTTGCCAAAAATGCCTTTGACTGTTATTGAAACGGCACGCATTCTTACTCTTGTGGAAGACGGTCACACTCAACGGCAAGTCGCAAGAACTTTTGGCGTAAGCTTTTCTACGGTTCAACGAGTGCTTCAACAATTTCAGGAGACGGGTTTGCTAACCAGACGACCTGGCTCTGGATGAAGAAGAACGACCATGGCACGAGATGACCGTTTCCTTGTGTTTCAGGCTTTACGAAACCGGACCTCAACTGCGGTTATGCATCGAAATCGTCTACAGGAAGTACGAAATTGCAATGTTAGCGTTGCAACAGTCAGGAGAAGACTTCGTTTTTCTGGACTATCTTCTCAGGTAATGGCTACAAGACAATACGCGCATTGGAGAATTAATGATTGGAGCAAAGTGTTATTCTCAGATGAATCCCGTTTCTGCCTAACTGGACCCGATGGACGTGTAAGAGTTTATAGGAGAACCGGTGAACGATTTTCACAAGCTTGCATTGCTCCAAGAATGCCATTTAGTGGAGGCTCGGTCATGGCTTTAGGAGGTGTATTTTCCGACTTCCGCACAGAATTACTCTTCATCAAAAATGGGTCTTTAATTGCACGAAAGTACATTACAGAGATTCTGGAAGAACATGTTATGCCCACCATGGCAGGGCTTGGAGAAGACGCCGTTTTTATGCAGGACAACGCGCGACCGCACGTTGCCAGATCAGTATGCAATACTTGGATGAGGTTGGAATTACGAGGTTACTCTGGCCAGCTAGGTCTCCGGACCTGAATCCAATCAAACATCTCTGGGACGATTTAAAAAAACGTATTCAAACCCATACACCTCCTCCTAACAACGTACAGGAGCTTAAGGATCTGTTAGTGAGGGAGTGGAATAACATACCACAACATGTAATCCGGAGAAAAATTGAGAGTATGCCCCGTCGTCTGCAAGAGGTTATTAGAGCAAGGGGAGGCAATACACGATATTAATCATTGAAATTCCACTGATGTTTTACCACGTTCTGTATTTTCATTTTTTTTTTTTTCGTATGTCTGTTTCAACAATTTAGTTGGTTTTCTGCTTTTTCAATAAAAACAATAAAAAACCGTTTTTTTTTTCTTTCAAAACAAACATTGATGACAAATAAAAAATACATTAGCCTAAAAAAAGGTTATTACTGCACCAGATGCAAAAATATTCAAGAAATTTGAAATTTTCAAGGTGACCCGGATTTTATGATCGCGAGTGTATACCGATTCGGCAAGATTTCAACTACCGTATACGTTATTCAGTATGTGGAACAAAGATAACACTTAATTGTTTGAATACGAGTGAGACACAATATACGCATATTAGAGTAGCGAGTCTAATTTTTAAACAGTGTTGCGAAATTTCTGTAACATAACTCCTTCTAAAACATTAGTCGGATACATGAGTGTAACATAATGTTTAAATCCACTACAGTTCATTGTATAATGAAAATTAATATTGCCCCAACAAACCTTACATGAAGTAATCATGTAAGTGTTATTTTTTAAACGATTATATCATTACTTAATTAATTAACAAAGAACACTGAATTGAGAAATTGAGATACGACAACAGCGTGAGCTAAATAAATAACGCACTTTAGTAGACAGACAAATAGTATAAACCATTTGCCCTCTCTACGACTTCCCCTCAAAAGAATAGGCGGTGCTAATCTGTACAGCAGGTTTAAGGTCAATAAGGTAAGGTCTATTTCTTTGATTTTTAGCTGTCGTGGTAAAAGGTTGAAAACAAATAATTAACATGCCAAGCGTATACAGTAGAACCTCGATAAGTTAAATTCCAAGGGAAAAACCAAATATTTTAAGTTATAAAGGTTTTAAGTTATCAATGGTCTATGTTGTGATGGATTAATATAGGTCAGAAGTTCATTAAAATATAGGCAGTTATTATACACTACATTCATTTATTATACACATTACAAAAAGTTAAAGCAATAATTAAAGGTATAGTCTACTAAAAAAAGTCTGTGATTTTCTTTTGTTGTAAACAATTCATAGATTCTAAATCGATTTGATTTTCAATAACATAGAGAAGAGAATACGTTATCTTTTATGTTGCTACACTGCTCTATAAATGATCGTACAGTCGTTATAGCACTCTTGCTTCGTTGATTGATATGTTCTTAGATGAAGTTTGTGGTCGTCATTAAATTCATCGTCTTTATCACTTTCAATACAGTTGTTAACTGATTCGAATATTTCTTCCTCTGTTAACGTCCTTGCTGTGACTACTTTATCATCACAAGTAACGAAGTCGTCAAAAGTAATCTTTAACGCAGACATGTGGTTATTCCATTCTTCAGGATCATTATTATCTTCCTCTTCAAAATGATTTCTTGAGGTTCTGAAGAAAAACCACAGGTTCTAAAGCAGTTTTTCACTGTGAGGAGTGTTACGTTTTGTCATGTTTTGTCCACCATCCTCATTGCTTGAAGAACATTGATAGAAGAAATCGTATTTTGCTCCATATCAGCTATCATTCTTCTAAAAACTTCTTTTCTGTATAATGTTTTAAAATTTTTAATTATACCCTGATCCAAAGGTTGAAGTTGTGATGTTGCGTTTGGTGGAAGAAATTGTACTTTGATTGCCTTTAATAATGGTGGTATGTCCCCGTGTGCTGTTCAGTTGTCGATGAACAGAATAATTTTTCTATTTCAAGTTGCCCTTTGCTAATCTATATTAATCAGCCATTTTTTAAAAAGTTCTGCTCTCATCCATGCTTTTTTATTGGCTTCATAATCCATAGGCAGTGATTTTAAACCTGCAAAACACCGAGGTTTTTTTGACTTACCTATATAATTAAAGGTTTGAGTTTTTCTGTGCCCGTAGAATTTGCACAAAGCAGAATCGTAAGTCGTTCCTTGCTATGACATTTTTCATTTTTGAATGTTAATGTTTTTTTGGGAAGACATTTGAAAAACAGACCAGTTTCATCAGCATTAAAAACATCATTGGGATCATAATTATTTACTAAATTATGCAAGTCAGATTTCCATTCTTGGCAGACTGATTTGCTTACGCTCCCACTTTCGCCGCACATTTTTTTTTAAGGCTAAATCATTCGTTTATTGAAATTCTCTAACCAGCCATTGCTGGCTTTAAAATTATCGATTTTTAGTGAATTAGCGAACACTGCAGCCTTTTCTTTCAGTATGGGTCCACTGACACTGATGTTTTTGTTTCGACACTGTTTTAACCACGTAAACAAACACTGTTCCAAATTAGGGAATTCGGCAATTTTTGTCTGCTGATTCTTGTTTTTTCAATAGTTCGATTTCTTTTTTCATGATGATTGATAATGTATTCTCGTGTATTCCAAACTGAACCGCAACTTCTTTTCTTTTGAACCCATTTTCACTGCTTCTATAGCTTTTAATTTATCAGCATATGTTAGCGTTGTTAATTTTCTTTTTAAACTCATTTGGAGCAAGGTATCACACAGTACCTAAATCGATGTTTCTACAACAGTGATCAAAACTTATGATACAGTAAGCTGTTCAGCTGTCATTGGTAAACAATTTTATGTTATAGAGATTGTGGAAACATTTCTTTAAGTTACTGAGGGCCAATATTGATATTATTTATTTTAGTTATCGAGATTGTGTATTTTATGTTGTAGAGGTTTTGGGCTCCGATGGGAAGGGAACATATAATTTTTTGAAGTTATAGAGGTTTTTAAGTTATTGAGGTTTGACCTATCGAGGTCCTACTGTATTTTCAAGAAGAAAAGATTCAAATGGTGAAATGGTATCTATTATGGGAACCATTCTATTGTAGAAATAATACAGTTATTTATTGCTGCTTTTTAAAAACAATAACTTTTAAAAAAATGTTTTGTTTTCCGATGAATCTTAATTCACAATCCATAAACGTCATAATTCATCTGTCGTCCGCTATTGGTCTAGAGAAAATAAACAATAAACATTGTAGTATGCTGTGAAAACACAATTCCCAAAGAAATTAAATGTGTGGACTGGCATTTATAACGATAATATAATTGGTCCATTTTTATTACGAGAAATTTGAATGGACGAAAGTATCTAGATTTATTACGCAATCAGATTATTCCAGCAGTTCGAAACCTTGCGGTCAACTTCGATGATGTTTGGTTTCAACAGGATGGTTGCCCAGCACATAACGCAATCGAAGTTACAAATTATTTGGACCAAACATTTCCTGGACGAATAATTTATACACGAGGAACAATAGAATGGCCCCCTAGATCACCAGATTTAGCACCCTTGGATTTTTATTTCTGGGGAATGCTAAAATCAAAATTATATCGGCATGCATTCGAACGAGCCACCAATTTAGCAGAATTGCAAGAGAAAATTGTTTAACTTTGTAGTCGAGTACAACCAAATCAGCTAAATGCAATGAGACTTGCTTTAATTGATAGATTCGGATTTTGTTTAGCTTAAAATGGTGGTTTGTTTGAACATTTAGTTGGTTAGAGATTTTTTAAAAATGCCTTTAATTTTAATTATTTAGAATAATTATTTTAGTTGGTTTTTTTCTTATAAAAATAATATTTATATTTAGTTAATATTTGTTAATTATTTTGTTTCCTAGCTACCACAGCTAAAAATCTACAAAAATTACATTTAAAACTCGAATACCTATAAGTGTTTGGATTTACCGACGGAAAGTTGGCGACGAAATAATTTTATGCAAAGACCTGCACTCCCCATGAATGTCCAATAATTACTGTCGGTCATCGGTGATTTTTATGCCGCTTCGCACTGTGAAAGAAGGCGTTGCTTAAAATTTTACAACTTTTGAGGGGAACAATGCTTTGTTGCCACACATAAATTACTTAAATCAATGTTCTTTGTTAACTAATTAAGTAACTGATAAAATCGATTAGAAAATAACAATTACGTGGCTACTTTATTTGAATTTTTTGGGACAATATTAATTTTCATTCTACAATGAACTGTAGTGGATTTAAATATTATTTTAGACTCATGTATCGGACTAAAATTTTAGAAGGAAAGATGTAACAGAAATAATAGCAACACTGTTTAAAAGTCATACCTACTCTATCGAGATGGTGACTGCCTCTCACTTCTACTCAAACAATTAAGTGTTCTCTTTGTTCCACATACTGAATAACGTATACGGTAGTTGAAAATTTACCGAATCTGTATGTTTAAAAAATACATTTTTTTAAACTTAACTATCTTTTGGTGCAATGTTTAAAATTAAAATAAATAAAAACATTTAACAATTTGCTTTAAAATAAAACTGAAATGGTTTTGGAAAGTTATACTTTGTTTAATCATCTTTTTTTTAATTATAATGAATGTACAAAAAATCAAACTCATCAATATTATACTGTCGCTCTACACAAGAACAGTGTTTGTAGCATTTACCATTACCTACAATGATAGCCAAGACAACTAATTATATAATATTTATATTATATTAAATAATAAATAAGTTGATACCGATAAAGTGATCAAATTCAGTAATGAGTCGGTGTTATAAGAGCTAACTGTGCAGTGAGTTAACAAGGTGGAATACTCGAAATCATTTGGTGTTATACTATCAGGTAATTATTTAATATACGTTTATTTCTTCCAAAAGTGCATTCATTTAGAGTTGTTATACTTTATTAGAGAGATTGACATCGTTTTTTCCAGTAACATTGTGACTTATTACAGTTTAGTATAAATTACATCATAGGAATATAAAAAACATTTTAAGTTATTGCATTTTTTGATTAAAATATTCAACCAAATCATGAGTGATTAAGTATTGCTTCAGTATTATATTATTGAGATATCAAAAAATAGTCATTTTTTGTGTTACTTCTGTTTATTTTGTATATTGTCCAATTATTTTATAATTTAAACTTGAAAACTAATTATTGTTAGTACTTAAGTGGTTATTTAATATTTTTTATTATATAAAACATAATTTTAAGAATTATCTTTATTTTTAGACTTTAAGATGGCTTCGAGGACACGAAAAATACTCGGCTTAGTTGTTGAAAGTACAGTACTGAATTCTAAAAATATTTCATTGAATTATACTTAATTCAACTGAGAAATCTAGTCATGAAGTCTGTATTTAAAATTTTTACATGATATTTAACTGAGCATTGCCTCTAATTTCTCTTTTGATTTTAGTTATTAAGCCTTCACTGCATCATGTTTAAAAACAACATACTAAAAATAAATATTTATTTTAATAGCAGATAAAGATAATCAGTTTGGGGATGACGCTGTTCACTAACAATGCTGTATTAATCTGCGTAAGTAGACTAAATAATCATAGATGGCGCTGGTTATCAGTATTGTGTCTTCTTAGTTAGGTACTGTACACGATTAAACACTGACAGGTGCTTCAGATTGTTTTTGTTAGTTTTACCACAGAATACTCCATCCCAAAGAAGCGAAACGGAAGGCTTTTTCGCAATCCAAATTTCTTTGCGCATGTGCGAAATCCGCCATGTTTTAAGTAGTTTTGATGTCTTGTTTGTTTATGTATTGAGAATTATTTGGTGTTTGTTTTTTAATAGTTAGTATAATTAATTTAGTTAGTTAATTTAATATATTTGTGTAATAAACTTATTGTGATGGCTGCATGAAAGGGAGGATTTTATTGTGTTGTTCGTGGGTGCCCATCGAAAACTGGTGAAGGAATTAGTCTCTTTTCAATACCGACTGATCGTAGCAGGTAAACAAATTAAATTTTAAATTCAAACGTGTTACAAATGTTGTCTGAATGTTTAGTTAAATACACTTTTTTTAGAGCTGAATTATGGCTGAAAGCAGCCAATACGTATGATCTGCTTTCCAAGCATGATTGCATACTAATTATAGACTGTGCGAGAAACATTTTGAACCGGTGTACATGTCCAAAGGAAACACAAGGAAAACCTTATTTGAACAAGCACATCCAACGATTTTCTCACACAGCCAATATTCGGAACACACAGACGAACCATTAAAGAAAGTCATAAGGCTGGAAGGTAGATACTTTTTAATTATTCACAATTATAGTGCTTTATTATAAAAGACATATAAAAATCAGTATCTACTTACAACTATATACAAAGTTGTTTGTTGTTTTTCATAATATAAACAAGATCTGGAATTGTGAAATTGAATGATCTTTTATCAGCCTTATTAAGAACATATATCTTATGGTTACATACTGAGTAATATTTATGTTGTGGTTTTAGGTACAACTGAAATATATAATGTACAGCAAGTTGCCATTAATGATCACAAACAGAACTATACCTGATACTTTGATGGAAGAGTTTCTGGTAACAGGTAATTTTATTTATTGCTCCTACAACTGTATTATGCATTCAACTAATCACTAATAAGTATTAACATATCTACTTTGAATGTTTATATGTTATTTGGTTATTAAATATATTTTTATATTTCAGATATTGATGTTAATAGACAGGAAGTGTCTACTCCACGTAGGCCCCATACTCCACAATGTTTCACATCAGCTGCAACACAAACCCCCTCCAAGTTGTCTGGTGGTACACCCAGAAAAAGGAAAATGAGGTTAAAAATAAAAAATTTGCGAGCAAATGCAAAAAAAGCATATACATCTTCCAAACAGAAGGAAGACAATAAATCTTTAATTAATTTTTTTCAAATGTGTGACAAACTTTTAAACCAATCCCTAGCACAAATAGTTAAAGCTCAGCAATTTTAAAAACTAAATGTCCAAAAAGTAGAAGGTATTCTGATGAATACAAACAATTTGCATTAACACTATATTTTTTGGGCCCAAGAGCTATGCTTTTATGGAAAGAATATTGTATTTGCCCTCAAAACGAAGTCTTAAAAAAATTACTGAAAATTTGGTCTGTAAACCTGGTTTGAATAATGGCCAAATATTTGATGCCCTAAAGTTAAAAGTGAACACAATGTTAGATCAGGACAAGCACTGTAATGTTTGTATTGATGAAATGTCTATTAAAAGTAATTTATTTTTTGATACAGGGCGTGATGAGATTGTTGGTCTATATGATATAGGAAATGGGAAAAAAGAATCAATAATTGCACAAAATGTACTTGTGATAATGGTTCGAGGCTTATATTCAAATTGGAAACAACAACTAGCATATTTCTTTGTAAACACTACCTTTGAAGCAAATCACCTTCTTCCTATTATAAAAGAATGTATTTCTAAACTATTTCAATCAGGTTTATATGTGAATTGTCTTGTTACTGATATGGGATCGAATTTTCTAAAATTAAGCAAATTACTGGGGATTTCTCCAATTAACTCAAAATTTGATGTCAATGGACAAAAAATTGTTTATATATTTGATCCATGTCATTTAATTAAAGCCACTAGAAATAACTTAATTAATAATGTTTTTTATTTTGATGACAAAAAAACATCTTGGTCATTTATAGAAACTTTTTATCATGAAGATAAAAAGCAGTTCTATAAGTGTGCACCAAAACTAACACACTCCCATATATATCCTACATCTTTTGAAAAAATGCGAGTAAAACTAGCATCTCAAATTTTAAGTAACACTGTTGCAAGTTCTATGTATACATATATTTCTCTTGGTATTCTTCCATCAGATGCATTGGGAACAATAGAAATTATTGAAAAATTTAATAATTTGTTTGATATTTTAAATTCTACTGATAAGAATAATCCTAACAAATTTAAAAATGTATTTGAGGGAACTGATTTTCAGATCAATTACCTAAATTTTATGATAGATTTGGTACATAAACTGAAAATATTAGATAAAACAGGAAAAGATGTAACATGTCGTTCGCGATCAAAAAAGTGTTGGATTGTAACAATGAATGGTGTTAAAAAGCTTTGGGATAACTTAAAGTCTCATGATTTTAAATACTTAAAAACAAGAAAACCAAGACTGTGTGGAAAATTATTTTGGTAGTATAAGACAACAAGGTGGAAATTCCATCAATCCAACTCCCATACAATTTCAGAGGGCATTTAAAAAACTATTTTGTCAAAATTTCGCTTCCAGATTGTGATTACAGAACAGAAAAACTAACAACCCAAAATGCTTTTCAATATGTATGTGGTGATTTAATTAAAAAGGCTCTCAATATTCATGTTTGTCATATATGTATTAAATATTCAAAGGAAATTGAAGAACTATATAGTAGTTTGTTATTGACACATTTTAAAGCATACAATATTGATAAATGTGATTATTGGGGACTGAGAACTCCAAGTGAGGACTTCGTTCAATTTATTTATAAACTAGAAATAATGTTTTGTTCTTCATTTGAAGAAATATTAACTAAAGGTGAAATATCGCACTCATACCTTAGGGTCATGAAAGAAGTTCCTTTTAAACATCCATGTGATTCATTTCCATATATATATATATATATATATATATATATATATATATATATATATATATATATATATAATATATATATATATATGTTATAAAATTATTTATTTGTTTACGGTTATTTTATTCTTTAAAATATTTCAACGCGGATCTTAAAAGTAACAAAATAAAAAGGGGGGATAGAAAATTGAAAATATTATCCCATGTTTAAATATTTAAAATTGGTGTAATCAATATTACAATAAATCTTGCAGAACACCTGTTTGTCTATCTATGGTTAGTTTTTTATTATTAGTATATATAGCAATATATAATATACTCAAGCAAATAATATAGTGATTAAGTTAAGAGGGCTTCTATCAAGATTTTTTTATGTTTTTTATTATGCACTTATTATTGTTTTAAGATTCAAATTTTTAAATCAATTTTTAGGAATACCTCATTTATGAATTATTTATTATGCACTTATTATTATTGCTGCTAAGGCAACAAAATAATACAGAGGATTCAATATAATGTAGGATCTGATAAATAGTTTTACAATGTACGATATTGGAAAATTAAGACATGGATGATGAAAATGTTCTTTTGACATCTCCTTAAACTAAGTGTTAGAAATTCTACCTTTTTAAGAAAGTTAATAAAAATGTGTAGTGACAAACTAATTATGAATAATTATAACTTTTCTATTCAAAAATTAAATAGCAGATCTCATAATAAAATTTACATTTTCGCAGTTAATAATTCTTATACAAAAACAGAAAATCTTATATGTATGGAAAACGAAATATTATATTGTAAGCAATGGCATCACATGAGACCAGGCCGATAATATTTGAGTTTATCGTCTGGCTTTTAAAACAAAGTATGTGTGTTTAGTTTAGTAATCAATCAGTCACAATTTGCATCAGTCCGCGATACATACAATAATACCTTCCATTCGAGAATTAATTACGTTTTACGATTAACAGTTTTTGTTACATTTTATTCGATTTTATTATTATTTTTATATTGTTTCTGTGGAAAATAAGTTTATCACACACGTATCCACACAACCATGGAACAAATGTAACACGAAACTTTTTTAGTACTGTATGCTTTTAGTCTAGTAAATAAACCAGTGTCATTCTTAATTTTAGCCTCTTAAAAAACTTTATTACAAACAGTGCAATCATGCATTTGTCAAGCTTTTTTTATCAAATATTCACATATATAAGTAAAGGCATTTTCTGTACCTGTAGTTGGAATCTGGAATGGATATAGCGGTATTTATATTTTTTGTAACATTTATAGGTTCGAAAATATTATGTTTGATATTATTTAAACCTGTTAATATAATCCCTAAGTCATCTGCTTACTTCATATGTTCCAGGTGTAAAAATTAAGACAAAATAATTTTTTTAATGATCTTTCACATTGAATTGGAGTAGAGTTTACAGAGCTTCCCAATTGTGGTCTTAAATTTCCGAAAATAATTTTCTAAACTATCTTGATTTGTACGCTGACTTTTAAGTTAATAAATCCTGCCCTTTCCAGTCGCTGCTAAAGAACGTTTAGACTTTTTATTCTCACTATCCAACCGGTACGAAGTTTAGATCTTGATCATACATCGATGTTTTCTTTACATATGTTTAAGTTATCCAAAAATATCCATACCTTGTCAAGGTAGTTGAGCTGATAGTCCAAATCTTAAAAAAACATTTTTAAATTTATGTGGGTGACATATATTGGTAGAACTGAATATATCAAAATTTATTTATTATTTCAATAATACCTGCAGCATCAAGGGGTAGTGTTACTAGGGGTAGTATGTAGGTCTGCATACCGCTTGCAACTGTTCCATTTAAAACTTGAGTAACTAACTTCACTTTCATTTTTTTGAAAGTTTGTTGGTTGAATATGCGCGTCGGTAGTTATTTCTACGTGTTTTTTGTAAATGTGGAGGATCAAAAAAAATAAATAAGCTTTTAAGCAGTGACATTTAATTTTCTGGAAAGCTTTATAAAGTTTGACCCTAAATCATTTAGTAGACCGTGACCATGTAAACCAGATTCTGATATTTTGGTAACACGTTCAGTGAGAACTTTAGTGAAGTCGTTCGCGCCACAGGTTGAATTAAGAAAATAAGCAATTGGCTGTTTCCAATTCTGAAACAGTCCTCTTTCCATAATAACTGTAAAGTTTTATGCAACTACAGACTGATTTTTTTCTTTCTCCATGTTTTGGAATCCAACAATTTTATCACAACTAAAATGAAAATAAAGATTTGGCTTAAGCACAGCTTCATTAATGCATATAATACAATGTTTATCCAATTCTGACATAGTCTTAACTTTAAACTGGATAGCATTAAATACAGAGGTCTGAGTTAATCCAGGTTTACAAACAATGTTTTCAGTCATTTTTTCCAAACAACGTTTAGTTGGTAAATAAATAATTTTTTTCAAAAAGTTTTAAGTTTTGGGTTCAAAAAGTATAATGTGAAAGCGAATTGTTTGTATTTCTTTGAATATCTTCTGGCCTTTGGCACTTTTTTCTGCAACAGTGCTTGAGATTTCATAATTTATTTTTAAATTTGTCACATAATTTTTTAAACTGTTCTAATTCTTGTTTAGAGTCGTTTTGTTTTTTTATATGTTTTTGTATTTAAAAGTTTCCATTTTAAAAACCTTATTTTTAACATTTCAGTTTAAACCTGGTCCGACTCTAATTTACTTTCTTTTAACCTGGATAAAACAGTAGCAATATCCTATTAAGGAGCTCTTCAACTCTTAACAGCCAAATCAGTACCGCTGATTCTGTAAAATTTCTTGGTATTTTTTGAGACAGCAACCTTAAATGGTCCCTTCATATCGATTTGTTAAGTAAGAAACTAGCCTCAGCCTGCTATGCAATAAGATCTGTTTCGAAGGCGATCAATTTAGAATCTTCCAAAATTGGATATTTTTCTTTCTTCAAAAGATCACGGGATTTTTGTTGAGTTCTGCACATACGATGACCTCAATATAACAATTGGGGTCATCCTGAAGGGGGAGGGAATGATATTCTGTTCAATCTAGAACTCGCTGGTTTCCCCCTTTCGGATTGGGTATGTATATTAAAATAAAAGAAAAGAAATGAAAGCCAGTGGACTGTATAAAATGCTATTTTAAAAAGAGGTGAAATTAAACATAAATATACATAACCCAATATACAATTATAACTAAAGAAGGATATAAACTTAAATATTAGTTAATATGAAACAACACCGAAAAGATAACCATTTACAAACCAAAACAAAGATGTTGATGAATAGGTTTTAAGAACACATTAACAACAAAGAAATTTAAGATTTCGATTGCTATGGTTGAGTATGATTAGAAATAAAGCATAAATTGATATTAGACGTTAACGAGTGAAAAATATGCGCACATATAATATTATACTTAATCCGTGGTAAACTGAACAAACCTTGTTAATAAAGTTACAGAAAATGCAATCAAACATAACATATATGAATTATATTAAACTCAATTCAAAGTATAATCAGTAATGACAAAATACAAAAAATAAGAATGCAGTAAATATTACATAAAACAAAACAAATGCAAAATGTCCAATTGACAATGTTCAATCGCGATCGCGGCACAAATGCGATAAAGTTCCAAACAAATATCAAATAAATATACCAAATGCACCAGCAACATAGATTAATGGTGTATTGTTCCTTACCCAATGAAAAGATAGCACCCCGGCTACCGCAAAAGATGTTTTCACCGACGAACAACAGGAACCACAAAATTCCTAATGCAACTTTTTTGCATCAAACGACTTTCTCGGTCAAAGGACCGATGCCAAGTACCTCAGGTACCTTTAACCCAAACGCTCATACACATGTGTGTGGTTTGAGAGATAAAACTGGACTCTGATTTTGTAGATGCATCGCTTATCTCAAATACACATCTGTGTCATTTTGCAGATTGCCCGTCTCGTAACATGTAGTTTTTAACCCAGATGCACCCTTGTACATGGAATCTTGATATACGGGGAGAATCAAAACTACCATAAAGTCTGTTAATATTTAATAAACGTTTATACACAGTTGCGAAACTGCAACAATTTTAACACTTTCTTCTTTATATATTTTAGAAACTGTTTGCTTAGTTCGTAAATACCTACATGTCTTTCCAGCAAGACCTTATCATGACTACTAAACGAAAATTCACCCTTTGATGTTTATTTACCGATGCCGTTCACAGTTAGTAAACAAATCTATATTATATTCTGCAAAAAACTATACAACGATCTCCCTTTACGACATAAATGTGCAACATCGTTCCCGAAGTTTTCTAAAATGACAAAAGCCTATCTATCTGAAAGACCATTTTATTCAGTAGAAGAGTTTCTTAATTAATAACTAAGAAATTACAATATCTTTATATACAGTTCCATGGTTCTTTACCCGTGCGTCATCATTACCCAAAGTAGCTTAAACTTATTAGTTCCTACGGTTGATTATGCAATTTGTTATTGTTTTTTTTTTCTCTGAGTCTTTGTAAGCTTCGTCCATAAAATTGTAAAATTTTCAATGACAATAAAGCATATATTTCTATTCTATTCCCATCCAGGTTATGTTTATCCATGCCAATGGGGTGGAATAAGGAATATTTACTTGCATTCTATAAACATTCAGAAGTGGTTAATTAGATGTTTATGGAAAAAATTTAAGATATTACAGCGAACTGTTATACAACGAGAATAAATTTTTAACTGTACGTAAATTGTCCTCATACATATACTTTGTTTATCAATTACAACATTTCTTGAATTTATTGACATATTTATGTCACATGCTATATTAAAATGAATGTATTTTTGTAAGTGCCCATATGTAACTGTTTATATTCATACATTTGTTAAATATTTGCTTTTTTGTACATATATTTTTTAAGTATCACGCACAAGGGGTGCTACTTTTATGGTAGCTCTACTTCAGTGATTTTTCATGTTTATTTAGTGTTCAGTATGCTTATTTTTTGTAAATCTATATTATAATCTAAGCTTCCTAAATAAACATTATTAGTATTAATTACAATAAATTTCTATTATTATTATTATTGTGTTTTATTACAATTTTTTACCCCTCCCTACCACAAATGTGATATATCCAGGCGAATTGAATGTAGTACTGTACAACCAGAAGTTTCAGAGACCTCAGATGCAGAGAAAGAGAAATCGAAGGGGTATACATGTATATTAATTACAATAAATTTTGATTATTATTCTGTTTTATTACAACTTTTTACCCTTTCCTACCATAAATTTGATATGTCCTGGCGAGTTGAATTTAGTACAGTACAACCAGAAGTTTCAGAGACCTTAGATGCATAGAAAGAAATCGAAGGGTATACAGTCATTCTAGCCGCAGATACAGAGTTTTTACGCGCAGCGAAAATATCATGGTGTTGGAGGTTAATAGATATTCACATTCAAAGAAATTCCTCAACAGGAAACAAAAAAAGTCAGCAACTTAAGACAAAGTTAATAGAAATTTCAAAAGTATAATTCTGTATTGATAAGTAAAAAAGTCTTGAGTCAAAATATAGATTTTGAATGAAGTTTTTTATTAACCTTAAAAAAAACGATAAAAAGTAATAGAAATCGACTGCTTTTCATCTCTATTTTGAAATTAACGTACGTTTTTTTAACGTACTAAAATACTTTTAGTACGTTAATTTGTTTGTTAAAAAAAAACAAATCGATATTTTTGACTTAGGAACTTTTTAATTATCAGTACAGAATTGATATATAAGTTATATTAAATTTTACAGAAAAAATAAAATTCATACAAAACAGATTACTTAAAAATGATTACTTCGTTTCTCAGTGTAACCATAATTTGACTACAGTTTTGAACGACTTCCTCACTACTTTTCTTCGTGTAGTATGTAGTTTAACTGTCACTGTCACTCCGAAATTTCTGTCCTCCCAACATCAAAGGTTCCGACAAAGCTTTCGCTTCTTGTTGGGATGGAGTATTCTGCGGTTTTACCAAAGTAATTTGAGTAAATATATTTTACGTGTTTAATAAGGTAAGTAACATGCATGATTTCTTGCGGTATACAGCACTGCGCATATTTTTCTCATAATGATGTTTTTTGTTGATGTTGTTTACAAACAAAAAAAAAGAAAAGGAAAGTAATACAGGAAAATCATATGTATCTAAGTTGAAAAACAAAGAAGACTATGCCAGCCAGGTGTCTTAAAGAACCATGCACAGAAAAATGTAGATTTAAATGCCCTACAAAGATTAATATAGAGTAAACAAAGAGCATACATAAGTGCCAGTATGATTGACATTCAGCCTAAATACAAATATAGAAATGCTCAGAGGCCCAGACACAACAATAAAGCATTTCATTTCATTGTGAATAATACGACGATTAGAGTTTGTAAAACTTTTTACAAGGCTACATTGGACATCTCCGATAGGACGATATTTACGGTACAGAATAAAATGAACAACAACGATTTTTCACAAACTAATTTGAGAGGCAGACATGACAGTCATAGAAAAATTAGTCCAGAATTACTAGCTGCAATCATTGAGCACATTCAATCTATCCCCAAAATTGAATCTTACTACCTTCGAGCTTCTACAACAAAGGAACAAATTGATGGCAGCAAAAATATCAAAGATTTGTTCAATGACTAAGCTAAAACAAGAAAATGACAATAGAGACGCAGGTACTTATAGCATTGTTTAAATAGGACTAGTTAGCCAACGCAATGTATAAATTTGTTTCGATTCTAATTGAGACAGTCACTAGATGTCACCACTCTTTCTGTCTTAATAGATTTTAATATACCATTGTTTGTTTGATATACATTATACTAGATGGTGCTGTGTGAAAAAGTTAAGGACTAAACTAAACGTCCATTTTTGATCCACTGAATTAAATTCACCAGCGTTGCAATATTTCACTGACATAGTAACAACAGGTTTACTTACAAATAAAAATGTTACAAAAAACAGACTATGAATCACAACGTATTCATTTAAAATAGAGTTATTACTATCAACTAGTAAATATCGTGTCAACTAAAATTGTACATAAACGTACTGTGGCTTCTAAATCTTCCTATATCTAAATAAGTTTAAAGAATTTAAATATTTTATTTGGAAGTGTATTACAAAAATTTGGTCCGAGGTAAGTAAAACATTTTATTTATATGTGTTTAAAACAAAAAAACATTGTATGAGAAATGTACAGAGGCACCCCAGTGTCAAAAGACAGTCTATGGGACACACCAAAAGAAATTATCAGTAATTCACTTAAATCCGCAATCAATTAAAACAAGTATTGATGCCATTAATTTTATCCTAGAAGATCATGATGAATGCTTTGCTCTTTGTTTAACTGAGCACTGGAAAACAGAAGAACAACTGCGGGACTACAATGTGCGGAATTTTAAACTGATCTCTTCATATTGTAGAAGCAGTTCACATGAGCATGGTGGCAGTGCGGTATACATTAAAGACACATTTATTGCAAAAGCCCGGGAAGATATTTCTAGTTTATCAGAAAGAACGGTGTTTGAGTGTTCCGCTGCAGAGGTGCGAATTAATAAGAAGAAGATTGTAATCCTATCCATCTACCGAACAGAAGACCCACAAGTTTTAATAAACAAATTGGACCAAATACTTTGTGATTTTGTTGACAAGGACTCCATCATTTTTCTGGCTGGTGATTTTAACTTAGATATGTTGCTTGAGGGTGCAAGGTGGCCAGACACATTAAAAATGTTTTTGAGTTACTTTGATATTAAACCTTCCATCAAAGACTATACACGCATACAAGGTAACAAAAAATCCTGTATAGATAATATTTTTACAAATCTTGACATATTTGATTCTCTTGTATTCAATCCTCATACATCTGATCATACTGCTCAAAAGGTAAAATTTGAATTAAATGAATTTGAGTCAAATATAATAAAAAAACGAATATTTAGCAAGGAGAATAAACATTTTTTTAAATTCATGTTAGGTAATGTAGACTGGGTATCTGTTTTTGAGACATTAGATGTAGATAATCAGTGGGATGCTTTTATGAGTATAGTTCAGAAAATTTTTATACAATGTTTTCCACTCAAAGAGATAAATTCAGCAAATAAAAAAAAATCACAAAAGTACTTTAAAAATGATGATATAAAACATTGTAAATCTAGGCTTGATGTTTTGTTTACACTGTCTACCAATAATGTTGATTATAAAGATATTTACAGGACAGAAAAACGCAAATACAATTCTTTACTCACTCAATCTCGAAAAAATTGTTATAAAGAACGAATTGAAAATAGCGAAAATAAAACTAAAATGGCTTGGCAATTGGTAAAAGAGATTAAGGGTAATTCCAAAAATCAAGGTAATTTCTGTTTAGAGGGTGACCCTCAGGTGCTTTCTAACGAAATAAATCAATTTATGGCAAATGCAGCACCAGAAGCTGTAAAGAAAATAAAGCATGTAAAAAATTTTCAAATTAATATCGAACAAACTAATCATTGCATGTTTTTAACTCCTGTTTCAGAGAAAGAAATAAGACACATAATAAATAACTTAAAAAACAAGCATAGCTCTGGTTATGATGAAATATCAACCAACTTAATTAAATATGTTTCATCAGAGATTTCTCTTCCTCTTTCTTTTATAGTTAATGCTTCTTTCAGGCAAGGTAAATTTCCTCAAAGTTTAAAACTGGCAATTGTGAAGCCACTACATAAAAAAGGCGATGTTACTAAGATGGAGAACTATAGACCAATAAGCCTTCTTCCATCATTCTCAAAAATATTCGAAAAAGCAATATATTTCAGATTTCAAAACTTTTTCACTACAAACAACTTATTTAGTAGTTCACAGCATGGTTTTCTGGCAGGGAGATCTATTGAGACAGCTACCTATGATTTTATATCAAAAATTTTAGAAAAACTGGAGGCAAAGATGAAAACACTAGGTGCTTTTTTGGACCTATCTAAGGTCCATAGGCTATAGCCTAGATCATGTTCTTTTATTACAAAAATTACATCTTTATGGAATACAGGGACCGGCTTTAAACTGGATAAAATCATTTCTCACAGATAGGTCACAAAAGGTATGCCTGGAGAAAAGGGGATGTAAGGTTTACTCTGATCCTATCAATTTAAAATTAGGCATACCACAGGGGAGTGTCCTGGGGCCTTTCCTCTTTTTGGTCTACATAAACGACCTTCCAAATGCGGTGGTTAGTAGTTCCTCAAACCTTGTAAATTTCGCTGATGACTCAAATGTGCTTTTCTGGGAAAAAACTTTAGAAACACTCCTCACAGTGGCAGAGCAAATTCTAAGCAAGGCTGAACAGTGGTTCAGTGGAAATCGGTTGTTGCTTAATACTGATAAGACAGTTTTTGTCTACTTTAGAACCAGCCAGTCACGAGAGCAGTTTCCAGATACAATTAATTTCCTATCACAAAACACAGAACCTGCTAGATCAGTTAAATTTCTTGGTATTCATATTGACCAGAATCTGAATTGGGGGGAACAAATACAAAATACGACAAAAAAACTGAATAGAGCCTGCTACTCATTAAGGGTGTTAAAGAGCTATCTAGACCAGGGGATTTTACTATCAGTATATTATGCAAACTTTTATTCTATTATGCGATATGGGGTAATCTTCTGGGGTGCTGCAGTAGATAGCTCAACTGTCTTTATAGTCCAAAAAAAGGCAGTCCGTGTGATCTTAGGATTGAAGGCAGGAGAATCCTGTAGAGGCCGATTCAAATCACTCAATATACTCACTTTCTCAGCCATCTATATATTTGAATGTATTATGTTCCTTTTTAAAAATTTTTCTTTGTATTGTCACCTGCTTCCCAATCATGAATATAATACAAGAAGCCTTAATTTGAATTTGCCACTTCACAGATTGTCTATAACAGAGAGAAGTCCTTTGTATGCGTGTGTTAAATTTTATAATAGTCTACCATCTGAAATTCAACAGACTATAGAGCTTTTAAAAGAAAGGTTTTTCAACACCTAGTTGACATTGAGCCCAACACTGTGGCGGAGTACCTGGCCTATCCTTCTCCTTGATCAGCATATTTAATTTGTAATGTTAATATATTTTAAATGTGTAATGTCAATATATATATATATATATATATATATATATATATATATATATATATATATATATATATATATATATATATATATATATATATATATTTTAATCTGTAATGAATAATGTGACGTTATTTGCTCAATTATGTTTAAAAATTTATGCAAATAAAAATTTACTCTCTCTCTCTCTCTCTCTCTCTCTCTCTCTCTCTCTCTCTCTCTCTCGAACAAATTAGTTATTCAGAAATAAATTTTACCGGATAATACATACATTCGACAATATTTGAAAAAAGTGATTTTAAATTAAAATAATGTTACTTCCATAATAAATAAATGGTTTTTTACAGATGGTCGGAAATATTTGTTGTTATTACAAATGTGGTTTATCACCATACAAAATTCATGGATTAAGAATGTTCAGATTTCCGACAAAAATCCTTCGGCTTGCCAAAGATGGATATTACACTCTGGTAAGTAAATAGAAACTCTTTTTATATTCTTTTATTTTACACCGTTTCCGTTACGCAATTAATTTGAAAAAATGTTTATTTTTTTTTTCATTCATCATTTTTTATTATTGCCAGGGTGCACGCGTCATATTCGAGATGCATTAATTTGAATTTTACATTTTCGTTGGTATTATAATTATGATATAATAAACTTCGGAAAAACAAATTAGTGAATAAATCAAGTTAATAAACATAAACAAAGTATTAGATATTTAAATATGTATTTATTTAGCTATTTTTAGTTATTGTATTGAAAAGTAGAAATAAGTTCATCTTTATCGGAGAACTAATTTATACAAAGGTCCATCTGGGAAAAAATTATTGGTTTCACGTAAAAATTTTATACAGATATTTGAAGGTTCTAAAAGATATATGAGGGTTAGTTAATAATAAATCTGTGAAGATATACAGGTGATTTTGACTATAAACGTTTTTTATCCAGTTTAGAGAAAAATAGTTAAAATAAAAATTGTAGATTCAAAAATTTCTTCCATTTGTGAGTTTCTCAATTAAAATATATAAAGAATTCACCAAAATAGTTGCAAAAAACCCTTGATTTTGCAGAAATTTATAAATTTTAATAACTTTGTTTTTGCATAATGGTACATACCATTAACCAAAGTAACCAATAAAAATAGTGACGATTTGTTTATCGTAGAAAGCGATTATGTAAACAACTTTTTGTTGAGCTATCCCAGTTTAAAAAAAATTTATGTTTTACGTACCACAGAAGCCAAGATATTGCAAATTTTGCAATCGCGCTTCATTTTGAAAAAGTTCAAATCTAAAAAAAAACCGAGCTCAAATGGTTCTCCATTCTATTTTTCCGAAGCGGTATTTTACGAATACCATCATTTTAATGGGTTATAAATTTTTAGTTCTTTACCGCATATGCCATATGTAAGTTGGAACACACAATTCAGATCTTTATTTAGTGTCCCTTCAATTTTCAGCTCTTACTGTTGATAGACAATGGAAGTATGATTTTATGAATAAAATGCTTTGGTTTTAAATATAAAATGCTCTCTTGCCTAGTAATGGTCATAGAAGATTCTGTTTTTTTTTAGAAAGTGTGTTTTTCACCAGTTTTTCATAAGCCTCTAAACAAGTTTGTGGCATAAACGGTATCAACGTTATTATAAATGTTTATAAACAGATTAAATTAACTATAAACTATTTGCTCTGATTTAGCGCACTTTAATAACTTATTCATTTACATAATTTCAAGGAGCTATGTTACATGTCTTTGCGCAAAAAAAGAGTTATTATAATTTATAAATAACTGCAAAAATAAGGTTTTTTTTGCAACTATTTCGGTTAATAGTTTCATGTATTTTAATTTGGATACTCTCAAAAATTACGTAACTTTTTATGATCTACAACTCTAAAAAAGCTGAAAAAATCTTAAACAGATATTTAAAGTCTCTAAAAGGTATATGAGGGGTAGCTGATGACAATTATGTGAAGACTACAGCTAATTTTGCTTTGCTTTTTTATTAAACAATCGTAAAAAGTGAAAAATGTTTATGCGCATAAAACGTTACTTATTCATGTTAGAGATATATGATTAAAATAAAAGTTATAGATCATAAAATGTTCTCTAATATTGAGATTTTTATAATTAAAATACATAAAGACTTGACCGAGATAATTTAAGAACCCTTATTTTTAAAGTAAAATTTATAAATGTTAATATAAATATAAATAATATAAATATAAATAACTTTCTTTTTTGGATAACGATATGTAATACAACTATTTAAAATTATGGCAGTTAATGAGTTTTTAAAGTGTGCTAAATATCATACAGAACGACCATACAGTTTATGAGTTATTCAATTTGTTTATCCAGGAGACCGATTATTTAAACAACTGTACTTGTCCAAACAGTCACTCTAGAGTTATTTTGTAAATAGAAGTCGATTTTTATGGCTTTGTTTTAAATTATTAAAAACAAACATCAAGATTATATTAAATTTGTTTTTAAAAATCAGTTTGAAGAATAACAAATTTTTAGCATATAAAAATTTTTAATAACTTTGACTTTTTTATGTGATACACTTGTATCTAGGCTCAATATAAAGCTAATAAAAAAAAACATTTAAAAAAAACCAAAACCTTCTATTGCCCAGAGGAAATCAAATAGCATTTTTTTTTCTTGTTTAAGAAATTGCAAATATTTTCATTGCTTATTAACATTAAGAGCTGAAAATTGAACACATTGTAAAAGAATATCTAAATTTTATAATTCGATTTATAAATGGCATACACAGTGAAGAAGTAAATTAGTTTTGAAACATTAAAATAATGGTACTCGTAAAATATCGCCACAGAAAAATGCAAGGGAGATCTGTCCGCTGCAATATCTCAGCTTGTTTCTTGTTATTGGTTATGAAAATTTCTGTTTTTTTTTTAATTGTGCTTTTACACAAGTAAAAGTAAAAGTTTACTTTTAAAAGTAGTAGAAGCTAAAAAGCACTTTTTCAAACTGTTTTTTTAATAAAATTATTGAAGTTTACAAATAAAGCTTCAAATAATCGATTCAAAAAACGTCAAATAACTGTCAAAGGTTAAACACCCTTTTTAAAGTTCCTCACGGATTTTAAAGATTTAAACAGTGTTAAACAGATAAAGTAATTCATCGACGAGTTAACAATACGAAGCAAAGTTCTTTAATCACAATATGATAAGAAAATGAGTATCAAATTTGGTTTTATATTTCAATAGTCGAATTTAATTGCGGCTATATTGGTGTAATTAAAGAAAACCAGTGAAAATCCCAAGAAATAGGTGAGATCCTTTTTTCTTTCTTTCCAGTTTGGGAGAGGGTCTATTAGGTACTCACATTTAGGTATTGTTACGGTCTGGGTAACCAGGACTACACATCATGAACAGCAATTAAATATTTACATTTACACAAAACAACTTCAATTCCAACCCAAAATCATATGTCGTTGCCGCAGTCTCTAGACCTCCTCCCCGTTCGTTTTGTAAAAGGGAACAAGTTATTGTCATGCACTCCATTTTGAATACTGTTTTATTTAAATATATTAAAGAAATTGGTGAAATAGTTTATCCAAAAAATATTACTTTTACATCTCGCATTTCGAATAATCTAATCTGCGTTTTCCTCACTTCTACCGACATCGTTGATCAACTAATACACCGAACATCATAATTAATTCCACCGTCATCTTTATCTGCAGGCTTCTTTCTGCGACCAAAAGAATCCTTATTTCAAATGTATCTCCTTTCATCCCGCATTCACTAATCGAGCCGTCCCTAAAAAATACGGAACATCAAATGATCAATAGGCATATATCAGGAGTTTTCCTAGGGTAACATTTGTAATCCCTGACAAGGTGAACTTCGAAGTGCAATCTTCTCTGTTAATTAACCATGAAAATACATCCTTTAAAATATTTTTATTCTCTGACAGACTATAGTGTTTTCTTTGTAAGCTTACGGGTCGTACCGTGGGGTCTGATTGCAAAGTCTCCAGTTGACCAGATCACACACTCATTGCAGCTAATGCTCCTCCCTCTTCTTCATTTTTAGCTGACTCTAAGGAGTCCTCAATCCTAAATCCTTAACTTCATCAAAAGAATTTCTATCTTCGGAAATTGAGTCCATCTCCGTTAACTACATACCCATCCTGGCTGTCATTATGGATTTATCCATCCCTCGTCGTACTAATTCAAAGCCCATGTTGGCAGTAGGACAAAAAAGGGGACACTTCAATGACAGTCCTCCTGATACTCCTACCATTCTATCTTCATCCGGTATTCTTGCTCTATTAAGTTCTTTTCCTCCTTCGGCATTTTCGATGCCACCCAAACCAGCCAAAAAATTTGTCCAAATCTAATCTTTGATTGGATTACTCGATGAAACCTTATTATATTTCCGCTATAGAAATGATTTACAAAGATAATCCGACTAATTTTACACTCAATTTCACGCAACTTATTACACTTCTTGAGAACTCTTTTGTATGTATCACCCCACTACAAGAAGCTTAAAAATCCTCCAACATAGATGGTATTCAAAAGGACTTATTGCAGCTCTACATAGGTACCAGGAAAAGATCACTAAAAAATCGTATCACTAGAATCTTAAAAAAGTTAAAAGAACAGCCTACCTCCGACTTACAAGAGTATATATAAGTGCATCCTCTGATAAATCTTCTGATGTCAAATCTAATCACAGCATACATGATGAATAGAATTTCTCTCTTTCTCTCGTATTTATTCATTTTTTCTGCCCTCTGTATATTTTTACTTCATCTTTTGCCAAATTTAGACACGATATTTAATTAATTAAGAAAACTTTATGTACTTCAAATACTAGCCCAAGTCCAGTGTGGAAAAAAAATTTTTAATAAAAAATAACCCTAAAATATCCAATCTCTTTTTTAATCGAAAGGTTATCCTTGACAATTAAGAGACAGCCAAGATTCTGGCAGAAAATTTAAAATAAAAGTTTTGCAACAAATCTGGACCTAACCATATATACTCTTTTTTTCCTTCGCCCTTTCATTATTCATCCTCAGTTTCACAAGATACCAATTATCCGAACTCTCGTATAAACTATTTCGAACTAAAAGCTGCACTCAAATCCTATAAAAACACAAAAATTAGGGTTTTCTAGAATGATCTTGAAAAATTTCTCGAAAATTCCTTAGGCACCAACGACCCTCTAAATGAAGCCAGTAAATTTACCACTGACATACCGCTGACAATCGTTAATGAAAGATCTTGCCCTAATCTATACTAAGATAAAAGAAAGATCATTACAAAAAACAAACGAACACAAACGGGTTATGTCATGAAGACAAATCGTTTTCGGAATCCATATTCCATCATCAGGTGTACATTATTTGAGCCACTAAATATCTGGGTAAAAACCCGTTAAAAGTTATATGTTACAATTTAGTTTACATTATTTAGTCTTATATATTAGGATGTTAAAGTTACTTGTGGATATGATAACTCCACTCTCATTTATAAAAAAAAACTGTTTCACAAATCCAAGGCAATAAAACTAACCTTCAACCTATGAATTTAGTCATCCTTCATTCCTATATCCTAACTATTTCTCCTATCATCTTCAACAACACAGTTATCTCTGATAGTCAAAAGAAAGATTGAGCGCGTAAAGAACTGGGACTAAAAGCCATATTACTTTTATTGAATCTGTCTTCAACCCCATTAGCGAGCGTGTCGGAAATGAATTATTTTCGACTCTTACTTACTCTTATACATACATATATATATATATATATATATATATATATATATATATATATAAACATATATTGGCATAACTGCCAAGTTATTTATATTTTGAATACAGAACTTAAATTGTTTTTTTACTTTATTGCGCAGAAAGTTGCTTTTTTTCAGTTGTGTTAATAATAATATTGTTGTAGGTAATGCTGCATTGGAGAGTCTGGAGCTACCCGATTTAAAAAAAATTCTATGCAGTAAGAATTTTGTCCAAAAATATCTAAATGCAAACCAAAAAAATATAGTGAGGTAGAAGAGGAAGGTTTGTTAACGACACCACGCATTTTTCATACGTATTAGATAGCAAAACAACCTCAACGAGTGCCAATAGTGTTTCGCACTACATACATTGCTTATTTTAGTTCATGAAAACAATGTTACAATCAATTTCTATAATTATTAATGTAAACAATTTTGTTTTGTTTTTTTACCTTGAATTATTATTTCGTTAATATTGTCTATGTGTAGATATTAGAATTTTGATAAGTGGTATATAACTATTAAAATAATGCAAATTTAATTTTTGCAATATCTATCACTTTGGAATTTAAAATTATTTCATTAATAAACAGCTCAAATCGAGCGAGTTGATTGAAAAAAACATTCTCATTTATGTAATCAGAAATACAAACATGGTGTTTATATTATAAAATACATAAATAAATAAAATAAAGGATACTATTTATTAAAGTGTTGTTAATTATTATTCCTTTTATCCCAACACATAGATTAATTTTTCCCTAAATATGTGTTGCCTCTTGTTGTGGCATATCGATGTGTTTATTTGTTTCAAAAGCAATATCAAAAAACCATACCCATAAATTTATTATATTTTCAAACGTCATTTTAAAGATTAAAAGATTGAAAATTTAATTTTCTCACAACATACATAAAACCATTGTTTAAAAAGATTTTTTTTAAACAATGATAAAACTTAAGTCTTGACTAAAAAATAAACCTCCGCATTAGTGTTCTAAGACGATAGCAATCGAGTCTATTTCAATTAAATATTTAATCCTTTTCTAGCAAATCATATAACCAAATTAAATATCTGGTAAACTAATAGAAATTTAAAAAAAGGCAGCATTTACCAACTTCATTTAAATAGATTACTAACCGATTTAGATTTAGCAAGTCTCAAAGTATGAAAACAATTTGAAATATTTGCTCGAAATAGTCAAGTTATCTTTCACTAGACGCATACAACAATAATAACAATAAGCATTTTATTAAAGTCTTATATTTTCTTCACAATCTGGCATCCGTGTACAGATTTGCATTAATTATGAGACAGGTAAAAATATACTCGAATAGAATCCTGCAGAGAATTAAGTTTCTGTTAATAGTTTTTTAAATTTATGACTAGAGGCCGCCACATGACGGCAGACTAAAAGTCAAACGTTTGTTCCATAAGGATTGTCTAACTAGTCCTATTTAAACAATGCTTATAGTAAATATTATAAAATATTTACAACCGAGTTTAATCTCTCCTTTTTTGAACCAAAAAAGAATCAATGTGATCTATGCAATTCGTATACTTCTAATGCTTAACACAAGAAGGACCTTTAAGAAAAATACTAAACGCATAGAAAAGAGAAAAACTATAGTGGGATTGAAAAGTTGAATAATCGCAGAGAAATAAACAAAAATATTAAAGTATGTAGTTGTGTTTGATTTAGAAGCAGCATTGCAATGACCAAGAGGTAACTCTTCTTCCTTTTTATAAGTCTAAGCTTAATTGCTACAATTAAACTTTAACCGAATTAACACCACAGGAATTCAAGGTAGCCTACAAAAATGTACATTGCTATTTTTGGCCGGAGAGTGAGGCTAAACGTGGGGCTATAGAAATCGGATCACGTGTATGGGCATATCTGAAAGCTATAACTGATGAAGACGATGATGAAAAGGAAGTAATTTTCTATTCGGACAATTATTATTGTCTGTTACATATATCTGTTACATTTTTTAGACATCTATCAATGGTGAATAAATCTTCTTCTTTTTTGTTACTAAACAAAAAAGAATTTTTAAACAAAATTTTATTTTTGGCAATATAATTGTCAAAAATAAAAATTTTTAAGTTGGCATTTATGACATTGAGGCTTATTTGTAATTGGTCGCTGTTTTAACTTATTTATAAATTCAATTGTTTTTGTGTTAAGAAAATGTTTTCAAAATTATATTAAAATTTCAGAGAAACATTTATTGGATAAAGGCATTTTTGTATTAATTCTTTTTGAGGTGTATTAGCAGCAATTTTATTAACCAAACTAATTTTATTTGGTGAGTTAACAAAAAATTTTTTTCTTTCTAGTTCAACCTTGTAAGATATTTTGTCTTTTTTAGCAGCTCTTGATAATAATTGTAAACACAACTGAAAGCTTGAGATAATAAATAGTTAACCAATAGCCCCTTTTATTGACTCCAACCCATCCAAAACATTATATATATATATATATATATATATATATATATATATATATATATATATATATATATATATATATACAGGAATCTTCTGGTTGAACTGAATCGATTACCATTGCGCCTGGGTTTCGACATCATCTTCGATGTCTTCTTCAGGGCTTCCGAGGTTTCAGTCTCCCGAGCCCCCACATCCTACTACACTGATCACTAACCAATCCATTACTGGTGCTGGGTGCTGGAAATAGAGGATGGGTCATTTATACCGTCGATGGTGACGTGGTTTGGATGAGGTTGGCGTGGGTGTCAGCGTGGAGATTTGCGCGGGGGTCGGCGTGAACATTTCTGACAGTAGGATTTTGGTTGACGGGTGGAGCGGACGGTATTTTCTTTATGAGAGGTCTCCATATATTCATTTGACCGTCCAAATGTATAGATGTATTCAGAGCTCCGCTATCTAATCAGTGGTAATTAAGATATTATTAGTCGTGAGTGATATCAATGGCCATGGCTGTAAGCTATCACGATAAATTTAAGTAGACTTAAGTAAGCGAAATATTTAAATATTTATAATGTTTCCTATTCATACCGAAACGAACGCACTACTAGTCCAACAAAATAATGCGATGTTCGCAGAGAATACACAACGTCCACAAAATGAGCAGTCGCTTTATAATGCATGGTGTCAGTCAGAAGAAAATGTTAAGACTTAATATGGATCATCAACGGTTGAGTCAAATAATCGCCGATATGGAAAAGAGATTAGCACAGCTGGAAAAAGCCGAACAACATACAGAGTTAACCGCAAGTGCTGATGAATCACAAACGATATTAAAAGCAGATAAACTTGAATACTGCACCGATGAAGAAGATTTAGCGTATGAGACGGGTTGGATAAGAACCGAAAATAAGAAAACTAACAAAAAATATAAAATGGATACCTTATTATCTCCCTCCGCAAAAATCAAGTGCAGAAACACAAATTGAAAAACCAATCAAAAACGAAAACCACCACCTCCGGTTGTAGTAGAAGGTTTTCAAAGTACTGTGGACCTGAGCAAGCTCCTGACTGAGGCTGGTTTACCTTCACTATGAGAATCATAAACAGTGAAGTTATAAAAATTAATACAGCCAATAGCGATCATTACAGAGCTTTAATAGAGAAATTAATACAAGTAACCTTTCGTAACACACTTACGAAAATAAGAAAGAGAGGCCAATTAGAGTTGTTGTTAAGAAATTACATCACTTATGGACACCAGAGGAAATAGTAAAAGACCTATAAAAACGACAATATAAAGCCATTACAGCTGACAAGAAATTCAAATGGAAAACTAAAAAACAACTAGATATGTTCATCCTAACATTTAGACAGGATGAAGATATAAATAGAATTTACGGCATAACAGACGTACTTAGTACGAGAGTTAAAACCGAGCCATTAAGGAGGTCCAGATTAGTCCCACAATGTAAAAGATGCCAGGCTTACGAACACACGTGGAAATACTGTAAAATACTGGAAATACTGAAAAAAGGAGCCAAGATGTGTAAAATGTATTGGTAACCACCTTACTAAAGATTGGCAAAAACCACCGGAAGATAAACCAAAATGTGTTCATTGTGGAGAAAACCATCCTGCAAACTGCCGCGGATGTTATGTAGCTAAAAAATTACAATGACAAGCGAGAGAACAAACAAAGACAATGTTATAAAAGCGCCCCATAGAGTTATTGAAAGCAAAAAAACTAAAAAACGGCAGAGATCAGTGAAAATAGAAGTTACTGTTCGAGCAATTTGTGTAGAGCCCTCCCTGATGTGTGTTGCCCTTCACTCCACTCCGAACGAGTCAAAAAACCGGTCAAAGGGACACAGCAGCGATGAGCCGACGAGTTTATCTCTAGACATTAAAGGTCGTGGCATATTATCGTGCACGTTGCGTTTCCAGCACATAGCGTTTAGTTTCCGAAAAATATAATTTAAATGGTTTTAAATATGAACAACGCACACTGTCCGGAACATAGCGTTTCAGACACTTAACGTTTCAGTTCAGTATATTTGAAAACAATATTTTACTGATGCCGACGGCTACGTACCGAGCCGTAACCGGTTGGTAAGGATAATGTGAATTAGATGTCTGTCGTTTTCCCCTTGTTTATTTAGACATTTGTTTAATTTTGATACAGAGTATTTAAAAATAGTATGTATATTACTTTATGAGGCGGAGAAGCTCACTTCGTTCGGCGCGTAATATCGGGCGCGTCAAGAAAAGTCGCTTCTTTGCCGAATAAAGTATACTATTTTTTCTTCAAACGTAGCAATTTTCAACCATAAATAGTACAATTCATACGCTATTTTTACTCGAAATTAACTGTGACAACTATCAAAGTCGTCTAGATGTTAGAAATTAAAATAATTAAGTCGTCGGTGGGATTTGCGTCTCCCTGGTTAGTTGTTTGACAGTTGTTTGCAATTATTAAAGACAGCTTATTGTTATTGCAACCACAAGCGCAAATTTAGTGCGAAAATGGAAAACCTAAACGAAATTGAGTCCGCGGCTAATGATGCAGTAGCACGTTGGAATGATTGCTGAAAGTTGTTCTCGACCATCAGTATCATCAACAATTACCAATGCGTATCAAGAGTCGGGAACATTTTTGGACGGTTTCAATTTTTAAAATGCCTCATTAACTAATTGTACTTTTAATATTACTATAAAAAATGATGTTTAATTGTTGTTAATGACATTTGTATTGTTGCTTTGTGACATGTTTCATATTCTTGCCATGACAACATTTTTCCCTCCGCCGTAAAGAAATGGAAAAAAAACTGCTGCCGGCGGAGACATCAAACTTTGACAGGATCAAGTTAGATAAGTAATGTCATCATTATTTGACGTTTGAAGAAAAATAATTTTCGAGGCTATTTTGTCATTTAAGCATGTGTTTTTATTGCTTTGTGACAATTAATCACGGAAGTGATAAACAATTAGGACTTTTGTACGGAAGTGATACCTCTTCTTTTTAAAAATACTTTTTGGTTTGATATGTATGGCTTCGTTAAATGTAGTATTTTGTTTTTTAACTGAAGGTGATTAATATAAAACATATTTAAACTGAATCCTATTCATTCTAAAATAATTGTTAAACCTATTAATTATTATTAAATTCCTAATTGTTTATCACTTCCGTGATTAATTGTCACAAAGCAATAAAAACACATGCATAAATGACAAAATAGTCTCGAAAATTATTTTTTTAAATACTCTGTATCAAAATCAAACAAAGACCTAAATAAACAACTAGGGGAAAACGACGGACATCTAATTAACATCCTTACAAACCGGTTACGACTCCTTACGTAGCCGTCGGCATCAGTAAAATATTGTTTTTGAATATACCGAACGGAAACATTAAGTGTCTGAAACGCTATGTTCCGGACAGTGTGCGTTGTTCATATTTAAAACGATTTAAATTATATTTTTCGGAAACGCTATGTGCTGGAAACGCAACGTGCACCCACGACCTTAAGTGTGACAGACGTAAATAGTTTATTTGTATAACCAGTGTTTCTTTATAGTCATCAAACCACGTCTATTAATTATTTATTAATCATAAGAATTCATTCCAATTCTTTCCATGGTCTTATCGAGCGGATAATATTCCAGTGCAATCATCAATAATTAAGTGTATTAATTGAAAAGATTTACACAATCTCATCGCTCAACGGCCGCCATTTAACTCTCCGTTCATCGGGTGACCATTCTGAAACACTTTCGGTCGGGTGTGGTCTGTGAGGACCAAAATGAAATACCGTCTCCCGAGGAACAGCATACATTTTATTGCTAATTTTGCATCAACGTGTTTTAAACAAATCATTTACTATATAATGTTTATTACAGAAACAATTCCAAATTTTTTTTAAGTTGTATTAGGCATATTTTTTCAAATTTGTAAACAGCGACTAAATAATGAAAAAAACAAAAAAAAACATTTAAAACTTTAATTGGAAACAAACAAAGTACTACAAAAACATATATAAACTAAAAAATTAAATTGTGGACACAAACTACAGTGGTCAAACTTTGGTGGTCAAATTTTCTAAGCAATCTTTGCAGCATGCCATTATGTGGTCCATACATAGCCAGAATTTGCAAATGTTGCAAAAAAGTGAGTTTTGCGTCTTTTGCAATATTTACAATTTCCTCTCTTACCTGGCTGGGCCTCTGGTACGACGTCGACCTCAATGCCTGAGAGTCTCAAGGCCGAAGCACGCACAGCTTTTGTCAAATGCGTGTCAACTGCTCTCCGTCGTATACTTTCCTGTACAAATTCCATATCTAGGTTTTTTTGGAAGAATCTTCGCGTTTTGGAAAATTCTCCATCTGGGTTGTTGCCTTTGTAAATTACAAATGCATTAATTGCTGCGAGATTAAGGAGATTATAAACCACTACCATTGGCCAACGTTTCGTATTTCTGGAAACATTATATGATGTGATCATTCTGTCTACAACATCTACTCCACTCTTTGTGGAATTATAAACAGTAATTATTTCTGGTTTTTTCTGATCACCAGTATCTTCATCAATCCGATCATCTCTGTGCACAGTGGAAACAGCAATCACATTTTTTCCTTTCTTCAGTATATATGATACGGCAGTCATATCGTTGTTAAATGCAAAAACTGAAGAATATACCTGCCTATTTTTAATTTGCGTTATTTCTGGCCAAGTGAAACAAGATTGCAAGAAAAATGCAACTAAGAAGCAGTGCAAATATTGTTACACATTTGATCGGGTGGGGTCTGTCAGGACAAACGGCCATGCAGCAGCTATTGAGAAATTTCACAAACAGTTTTGTATAAAAAAAAAAACGAATGGTATTTAGTTTCTAGGAAGGTAATGAAAAGGTAGAAATTTAAAAAAATAAAATTAGAGAATTATCCAAAATTTTTATTTTGTCCTAGACTCACAGACCACATCCCATGAACGGAGGGTTAATCGATTCAACAACCTCAAACTAGTTTTCTTGGATTGACCAGTCCTACAAGTAGTTATACCAGTATACAGTGATAACAGAGCGAGTTTCATATTTCCTTTAAATACCATTTATTACATCAAAAATTTTCAATTGCCTGTAGAATATTTTATGTTTTGTTTGTGCTTTATAATAAATTTTTGTAAAAGACAAGCTATCAAAATGTCTGATTCTGAATTAAAAGTTTTGAAACAAAAACGAGCTAATATTAAATGATCATTAACAAGTTTTACTAAATATTTAGATACACTGAGAAAAGACACATTGACTGAATTAGATATTTTTACACTAAAAGATAGAGTAAATGATGCTTCATCTTTATTATTAGAATTTAAAAATATTAATAGCGATATTGAGCTAATGTCTGACGATGTTGCACTATATGAACTCGACAAAGAACTTGATACATTCGAAACAAAATTCTATAATGTTATAGCCACTGCAAAATTATTATTAAAAAATCACGACGATTCCACTTCTCAACGTTCTAAAGTTAGTTCTAATCGATTTAATCATTCTATTCACAATAATTCATGTGAATCAGGTGTTATAAAATTGCCAGATATTTCATTACCTAAATTCAATGGAAATTTTGAGCACTGGCTCGAGTTTCGCGACACATATTCTAGCATTATCCACCAAAACGATAGACTAACCAATATTGAAAGTTTTTCTATTTGAGGGGTGCTCTAGAAGGCAATGCTGCTGCATCTATAAGCAAAATTCGGTAGGTACACCGCGGATAACTTTACAGTAGCATGGGATACGTTGTGCGAAAGATTCAATAACACTAAAAAGTTATTACATGATCACACAGGTGGTTTATTTCTTTTGGAATCTATTCACAAGGGTTCGCATGATAAATTACAACAATTGGCTGACAATATCTCAAGGCATTTGAAAGCAATGCAGCAATTAGGCCAATCTGTTCAAAATTGGGATTGTTTGCTAATATTTTGGTTTTGTCAAAAAATTGATAACGCATCTCTAAGTGATTGGGAAAGACAAACGCGTAATACAACTGAATCACCTACTTTGGATAAATTTTTGATATTTTTGCGTGAGCGAGCTAATTTTGTAGACTCCTTAAATTACAAAAATAATATTTCAACAAACACAAACTATAACAAATCGTATCAGGTTTCACGGGCTGCGAAGTCAACAAAGGTTTTCATGTCTGTCTCTATACTTGTTCATTTTGTAAGGGTGAACATTCTATATATGCATGCAATGATTTCCTAAAACTGTCGGTGCACGATAGAATCCAGTTTGTTAACAAAACAGCAACGATGTGTTCTAATTGCTTAAGAGAAGGACACACTAAACATAAATGCAAATTGGATCCATGTAAGAAGTGCAAATCAAGACATAATACACTTCTGCATGACAACAATAATGACACGCCGTTAAGTGAGCAAGGCTCAGGTGAAGGTAGCACAAATGTATTAAATAATAGCGTATCTAACTCTATCGGTAGGACAAGTTTTGTTATCTACTGCATACGTTCTTATTTGTGACAATCAAAACAATCTTCATTCAATTTGAGCTCTCCTTGACTGCGGGTCTCAAACTTCCTTCATAACGGAACGACTTCAATAAAAACTTAATCTTTCGATTCAAAATACAAATTTATCAATATTCGGAATAACCAATAACATTTCTTCTGTTAAAACAAATGTCAGGTATCAATCCAATCAAAATATAATACCTTCAAGGCCAATCTGACTTGCTATATTTTAACGGAAATTACGGGTTATGTTCCAGCCAATTCTTAGTATCTTTGAGTTGCAATTTCCTCACAATATAAAACTTGCAGACCCCGAGTTTTTCAAACCGTCTACAATTGACATGCTTATTGGAGCCGATTTGTTTTGGCAACTTTTAGGTACCAATAAAATATCTTTGGGAAAAAATAAGCCCCATCTACAAGAAACTAAACTAGGATGGATTGTTTCCGGAACTCTTGGAGCTGCTAATCTCAATACGGCTTCATGCAATATTAGCGCCCATCATGAATTATCTCAAGCAATTGCTAAATTTTGGGAGCTTAAGGAACTAGAAAATTCCAAGGTGCTTTTACAAGACGAGATTCTATGTGAACAAATATTTAAAACAACTACTACGAGAAATGATAAGTGGCGATTTATTGTAAATTTACCATTAAAGCAAGAACCAGAAAACTTAGGAGAATCAAGAATTTATGCGGAGCAACGATTCTATGCTCTTGAAAGACGTTTGGTCAAAAATCCTACATTGAGATAAAGATATATCGAATTTATGACAGAATACGAAAAACTGAACCATATGTCTTCTATATTAGACCAAAACGATGGGCAATGTGAATATTATATACCTCATCATGGAGTAACAAAAGAATCTTCAATTACGAAAAAACTACGTGTCGTTTTTGATGCATCTGCTCCTACTAGCAACGGAATATCTTTAAACAATATTCAATTAATAGGACCCATCCTTCAGCATGATCTATCATTTTGAGATTTCGACGATATCCCTATGTTGTGTCTATTACGAGTTAAACACTATTACCTACGGCCAAGCTTCAGCTGGTTTACTCGCTATATGTTGTTTGGTACAATTAGCAAACGAAGTTGAAGATTCTACCCCAAGTATTACAAGAATAATCAAAGAAGACTTTTATGTCGACGATATGTTAACCGGAACTGATTCTATTCAAGAAGCTCAAGAAATTTGCAGCAAGGTATCCAAGGTATTGGAGAGTGGTTGCTTTCACCTGAGACAATGGTGTTCCAACAACAATTTACCTGAAGAATTGTATTCTAAATGGATCAGCCTGCAAAACGAACGAACAGAGTTGCAGTTGCACGGTTTCTGCGATGCATCAGAGCGTGCATATGGTGCTTGTGTATATATTAGGAGTTCCGATAAACATGGTAAGGTACAAGTTAGTTTATTGTGTGCAAAATCTAAGGTTGCACCTGTAAAAACCATCAGTACTCGCCTAGAGCTTTGCGGTGCCTTGCTACTGGCACGCCTAGTAGATAAGGTCAAGACCTCAATCAATTTACAATTTAATCAACATTTTCTTTGGTCCGATTTAACTATAACACTGGCTTGGGTAAAAACCAGTCCAAACTTGCTAAAAACTGTCACATGCAATCGTGTCTCGAAAATACAATTACTAATGAAGAATTGACAATGGAAGTATATTTCGACCAAGGAAAATCCAGCAGATATCATTTCAAGAGGCATGTTTCCCAGTCAAATATTAAACTCTGAGACATGGTGGCATGGTCCATTCTGGCTAATTTTGGATTCAGAATTTTGGCCCAATGAAAAATTTAAGGTAGATCATTTACCGGAATTAAGAGGTCAAACTCTATTAGCTAAAGGTACACAAGATATTTTAAGATTTCCGTTTGATCGATTTTCTATATTCTCTAAAATGTGTAGAGTCACAAGTTACATGTTTAGATTTGTAAACAATTGTGCTAAAAAGAATGATCCGAAAAGCGGTGTTTTGACATTATCGGAACTAAAGTATTCCCTAAATTAATTCAAGTCAAAATCAATCATTCTATGTATAATGAAATTAGAGATATAATATATAATAATATATTTAATAGATAATAATAAATGTCTCCCATCAAAAAATAGGTTATGTGGCCTAACCCCGTTTCTAGACAGTCAATATTCTACGCGTCGGTGGTAGACTCAAGTATTCTGACTACAATTTCAGTAAAAAACATCCTATTCTAATCAATATCATTTTACAAAATTATTGTTCCAAGAACAACATCTTATGTGTGGCGCCCAATTACTTCTTAGTACAATAAGAGATATTTACTGGCCCACATCTGGTCGCAACTTAGCTTGTGCTACTGTTAGAAAATAAGATATAATGTTTCTATAAGATAAACATATGATATATGTTTTAGATTCAATAAAAAACCCATTCAGCCTATAATGGGAAATCTTCCTGGTGCTAGAGTAATGCTTTCTAGTCCATTTACAATAACGGGTGTTGATTATGCAGGTCCATTCCTTATGAAAGACAAAAAGGGTCGTGGATGCAAAACTACTAAATGTTACATAGGTCTTTTCATTTGCTTTTCTATTAAGGCCATACATCTAGAATTAATTTCAAGTCTATCATCTGAAGCGTTTCTACAAGCTTTACGAAGATTTGTGTCCCGAAGAGAAAAACCAGTAAAAATGTTCTCAGACAATGGAAGCAATTTTATAGGTGCTCAACGAGAATTGGCATATTTTCTAAATTCACATGCATTGACACACAAACTGTGCACATTAAAAAATTCTTTATCGATTGAATGGCATTTTATACCTCCCTATTCACCTCATTTTGGTGGACTTTGGGAAGCAGGAGTAAAATCGTCAAAACTACATTTAAAAAGAGTTTTATCAAAAACTGCTCTTATTTATGAAGAATTTCAAACTTTAATTATTCAAATAGAGGCAATTTTAAACTCACGCCCCCTTTCTCCTATTAGTCCAGATCCTAACGACCTCAGTCCCTTAACACCTGCTCACTCTCATTTCATTATTGGTAAACCAATGATGGCAGTTCCAGACCAAGACCTAAGCGATATAAAGGTCAATAGACTAAATCGATACCAACTCATCCAGCAGATGTGCCAAAGCTTTTGGAAAAGATGGAAAACCGAATACATCTCCCAGCTACAAGTCAAGGGACGCTGGAAGAAAAATAAAGATTCTCTCACAGAAGGGGCCTTAGTCCTTATAAAGGACTTCAACACCAATCCAACCCATTGGCAACTAGGCCGAATAATCAGTGTACATCCTGGAAAGGACAATATCGTTTGTGTAGCGTCAATTAAAACTTCCACTGGCATCATCAAACGTGGATTCAACAAAATATGTCCACTCCCTCTAGATGATTGAAAGGAGCCTTTCAAGGTGGGGAGTATGTTCGAGCAATTTGTGTAGAGCCGTCCCTGATGTGTGTTGCCCTTCACTTCTCCACCGAACGAGTCAAAAAATCGGTCAAAGGGACACAGCAGCGACGAGCCGAGTTCATCTCTAGACATTAAGTGTGACAGACGTAAATAGCTTATTTGTATGACCAGTGTTTCTTTAATATAGTCATCAAACCACGTCTATTAATTATTTATTAATCATAAGAATTCATTCCAATTCTTTCCAGTTACAGCGATGTAACAAAGAATGCAAAGAGACATGCATCATCGCAACAAGAAAAATAAACTGATATTACATTAAAAATGATATTGTAAAAGCTCACCAAGATTGATAACAAAATAACTCAAATCGATATCAGAGTTACCCGACTAGAGCATAGCGCTAAAGGAGCTATCCCAAAAATCAGAAATGGCTAAGGACCTCCGAATAATGGCGTGGAACGCAAATGCACTGTTACAATATCAAATCGAGTAGCAAGCAGTACTAGACATTGAGAAAATTGATCTGTGTCTCGTTTCTGAAACACTTCACTAAACAGTCATATGTAAAATTTGATATTCTACTGTACACGCAGATAATGCAGCTAAAGGAGGAAGCGCTATCATAATTAAAGATAACATCTTGCATCATGAGGAATTAAAAAAATGCAACTGAGCACATACATGCTACAACAGTCTGTGTGAAGATGAAAACACATACCGTAAATATAAGTTCAACATATTGTCCTCCTAGACACTCCATTAAAAGAGAACAATATAAAGAGTTTATGAACACTTTAGGAAAAAGATACATCATTGGTGGCGACTTTAATGCAAAGAATACCCACTGGGGCTCTAGGCTAATTACAACTAAAGAAAAAAAACTATTTTCAGCTGTTAAGGAACAAAAGGGTGAAGTAATCTCTACTGGTAGTCTGGGAGAGCTTCAAAACAAACCTTGAACACAAAATTAATCTTGCTGTGTCATTGAGAAACACGAGGCAACTTGATGACGAATTAGAAGTTTTTATAAAAAATATCCAACAGGTAGCTTGGGAAAATACTCCCACAAGAACTTCTAGAACGAAAGGGAACAACTATCCAAAAGAAATCAGAGAACTCATAGTAGAAAAAAAGAAGTTAAGAAAAAAATGGCAACAATACAGAGCTCCATGAGACAAAACTAGTCTAAATAATGCTACACAAAAACTAAAAAGTGAGATACAGAATATAAAAAATTCAACAATTAATTCTTTTTTAAGTAATTTAACAGCTGACCAGAACACAGATTATTCGATATGGAAGGCAACAAAAAGAATGAAGAGACCAATTATTCATTCTCCTATCAAGTTGGAAAACAGCAACTAGGCTAGAAGTAACGAACAGAAAGCAGAACGATTTGCAGATCATTTAGAAAGCACTTTCAAACCCAACGACAATGATGGTGAAGAAATGAGATGGGAAGAACCATTCCACACTGAAGGAAAAATAACGTTGACATTATTTAGAGAAGTATCAACAGAGATAAAAGAGAATATAAATCCTAAAAAAGCTCCATCATATGATCTCATAACAGAAGAACTATTAAAAAATCTACCAAGAAAATCCATAGTTAAGCTGACACACCTAATAAATGCTGCTTTTAGATTGAGATAACGAATATAATAGAAAAAACAGAAGAAAAGAAAGTCTGCTCTACAATCTTCTTGGACGTAGCACAGGCATTTGATAAAGTCTGGCATGAGGGTTTAAACTATAAACTAAGAACGTTCATGCCTAAACAGTATTCAGAAATCTTAAAATCATACATTGAGAATAGATAGTTCAGAGTAAACAAGAAGAAGTGTACACTGACTTAAGGGAGATCAAAGCTGGCGTGCCACAAGGGAGTGTCTTAGGTCCGGTCCTTTACCTATTGTATATGTCAGAGCAAGAACAAAACACTATTGCCACCTTCGCGGATGATACAGCCATACTAGCGATAGGAGACACTAGTGAAGAAGCGACTGATAAGTTGCAACTATCGGTAAATAAAATACATAACTGGACCAGGAAATGGCAAATAAAATTAAATGAGACTAAATCTGCACACATTAACTTTACAAATAAAAAAAATAGAAAATTTCCAAGTTAGAGTAAATGATACCCAAGTTCCTTATGCAACATCAGCAAAATACTTCGGCATCACCCTTGACGCGAAGCTGCGCTGGAAAGTCCATGTCAAAAAGAAAAGAGGGGAGCTTGATATTAGATATAAGAAATTGTATTGGCTGATTGGAAAAAATTCAACATTATCCATTCATAATAAATTATCCATTTACAAGCAAGTACTGAGGCCAGTATGGGTGCCAACTCTGGGGCTGTACCAAAGCTAGTAATCTACATATTATCCAGAGATTTTAAAACAAAGTACTGAGAAACATTGTCGATGCTCCTTGGTATATGTAGGTAAAGTATTAATATTTAAAATTGAAGTGAAACATTGGTGGCCTAAGATAAGAATTCCTCATAATCAAGTAATATACACAGGGACATAGATAAGGGCACTACATAAAGAACACCCAAGAGTACAATCAAATGTTGAATTTAAAGCACTATGTCAATATCACATTTTATATTGGGTTAATGTTAATTTATCAACATACAAAACCCACTACAAAATCTGATAAGACCATTCACCACTTGGTTAGACTCTTGGGTGTGACATTTCACTATTTGTAATTATTGTTAGTTTATTGATGTAAACTAATTGAATTGTACATAATTTATCTATGTCCTTATGTATATTGCTTGATTATAAGGACTCTTATGTGATGCCATGAGTGTAAACTTTAATTTGAATTAGGAACACTAAGTGTAACATTCCAATAAAAATGAAATATACTGGATGAAGACAAATAAAATGTAGTTCATAACGATGAACAATAAAAATGTTAGTCATAACATGATAACCAATAAGGTTAACAAACATTGAAAATAGATGTGAAGCAAATATGTGTACAGCTGTAGCACTAATGCACATTAATGTTTGCATAAGCTAATAATATAAGGACAACTCATCAATATGTATTTATTTTAATAAAAAATTTAAGATATTAAAAACACATCAAAAACATGAGAAATCTAAAGGAAACTGGCAGATGCCAGTTTTTGACATGGAGTCATGGAGAAGGAACTAAATTAAAGGAATCAGGACAGATCTTAAAAGGAAAGAGGTGGTTAATATCTCTAAGCTTCAAATATTTAGTTGTAAAACAACAACTACAGAATATGGATTATTCAGTGAGTTCAAGCAGGTCATATGGTATTTTATAAATATAACTTTCTCTTGAAACTGTAAATATAAATGAAATAATATAAAAATAATAATATTAGAATGGATATAACCTTAACAGATTGAAAATATTTAAATGGCAAATAATACAGATATTAATATGAAATGAATAATATAGCTATTAATATGAAATAAGGGTAAAGAATAAAAAAAAAGTAATAGTAAAGCTATATGACACAATAAACTGAAACTGTTACTATTCTGAACTGAAATCTACATTAATGTGAATGTATTGGTACAATGTTCTTATTAGGTACACATCTTCTAACGATTGTTCCACTCCATGTAAACGTTAAACAATTACAAGGACAAAGTTTTATCACAATATGTGTTTCAAATATTGGTGATAATCTAAATCTAGATGCTGTTTAGTTAAGTACATTTTATACACTAATTACCCCAAATTTATAAATCGAATGCATACAAAGATTGGCAATTCTGTTAGCTGAACATTAAGATTATTGATAAAAATTCAAAACTAACCTGTGATTTTGAGTTTGCCTTTGAGGGTATGACATTGTATTTGTCTGAACTGGTCCATGATCAATTCTCATGGAGTGTATTTCCATAGCACACACATTTACGCACAATTTTTTACATTAAAGCATTAAACACTACAGCACTGCGGATATTTCACATTATTGTAGGTTAACCTTTTCACTAATAGCTAATGTTTACGTTTTTAATAATGGACGCTAGCTACCGTAAACTCTGTTTTATTTAACACACATTGTATGTAGTTTATTTTTGTTAACGTGTTTATGTAGAGGAACTATAGAAATATTGAACACAAAAACTATGCCATGAAAGCTTCATTTCTACCAGATACGTTACTAAATATCATTAATCGATTAAAAATTAAAGCGTGTTATACAATATTGAAATGAAAATTGAAATAGTGAACAAAAAGTATGTAGATATTAAACTTTAAAAACGTGGTACAAGTTTGACCAGTACTTTATAGTTGTTCTGGGTAAAACAATATGAACATCACTATTTTAATCACAAAAAAGTTTTTGAGGGATTCACTCCAAAATTGTATTTTCAATGACTGAAATACAATATCGATATTATTTCAACTCCTACAGAGCCATATTCGACATCTTGGTTAAGGTTTAACAAGAATCGTACGAAAACAGGTCCGGGATAGTCTATCTTGGTGAACGCAAGGGGAGAACGGTAGTTTGGAAAAAGATAGTGCTAAATTAATCAACGACACGATTCAGGCTTCAGCTCTGCTTCGTCCATGAAAACCACGTCATCCTTTTCTTTGTAAATTCACATTTTTAAGTTTTTCGTTAAAAAATGTATTCTTAAGAAAAAGGAAACATCAAACATATTTATCTATTAAAAGTACTGTTGTGAAAATTAATATTTTTGATTAAAATTAAAAAAGTAGGACGTAGTTCTTAGTATATACAATTCATTCAAAGATACTTCTGTTTCAGTTTCAGTCTTGAATGGAGTGAGAAGAAATATGGGACTTTGGTTTAAAGGGGATAGATTCAAACACACTTAAATAAAAATAAACACAGACATACACACATATATATATATATATATATATATATATATATATATATATATATATATATATATATATATATATATATATATATATATATATATATATATATATATGTATATGTATATATATATATATATATATATATATATATATATATATATATATATATATATATATATATATATATGTATATTGTATATATATATATATACAGGGTGAGTCATAACTATTGGGACATAGACTAAGGACAGGTTTGGACCAAAATATGGCTATTGGGCCAAATATGCCTTAATAAAATGTTGCTGAGAAAAAAGATACAGGGTGTTAAAGTTAATTTTTGTTTTTCGTTTTTTGCTAATAGTTTCCCTGTATATTTATAAATTGCTATCAAAATTGGCACAAAGTCATAATCTTAGATAAGAAATAGTATTTTATTTACAATTTTACGTTTTGTCATAGAGGGCGCCACATGGATCATTCCTAATGATCAAATTGAGTCTAAACTTTTTCTGATGAAACTTTTTAGTAACTTTTATTAGAAAATATGACGTAAACATCATTTTTACGTAAAATTGGTACTTTTGTTTAAACATGATAATTTCAACCGTTGTCGATAAAAACGCAGTCGAACTGCTTAGAGTCTTAAAAAAGGATTTCAAATATTATTTCATTTATGAAAAGTATGCTTTGGACTGTCAGATAATTGTTGTTGGTAAATGTCATTTGTTCGGAGTAAATTATTTTTGATGTGACAGTGTAGTGTAATGTTGCATTTTTTAAAAGTAATCACTACTTTTTTTGATTGAAATGCCTCGTCACAATCATTTTACTAATGAAAAAATGCGAGATATGATTTGCGTATACGCACGAGAAAATTTTTGCGGTCGCTCGGCAGCCAGAAGGTATGGAATGTTATACGCAAACAGAAGGAACCAAATCACAAAACTTTTGCAAGATTATATCGTAGTTTAGGTGAAATTTCACATTTCACACTAAAAATCGGGGTGGTGTGCGAATATGTCTTGGTAAGCTTCGACGTAGTATCACTGTTTTCTAACCTCCCACTCTCCAGCGTCGTCACGTCACTCCGGAACCATTGGAATGAAATCCAACCACACAGTCCAGTATCATGGGAAATTTTCTCGGAATTATTAAAACTGACGTTTGACACCAATTATCTAATATTTAATGACAAATATTATCGCCAAATCTTTGGAACTCCCATGGGATCGTCCATTTCCCCCATTCTAGTTAATTTCGTACTAGATGACCTTATCAATGAGAGTATCAGTAAGTTAGATTTCCAGGTTCCCTTTGTAAAGCGTTATGTCGACGACTTGATCCTAGCAACACCACCTGATAAGATTTTAAGCACCTTATCAGTCTTCAATAGCGTTGATCCTCACCTGCAATTTACTTGTGAATTGGAGGTTGATAACAGCATACCGTTTTTGGATATGCGAATCATACGCACACATAGTAACACATTTGGCACTACGTGGTACAGGAAAGACATGGCGAGCAACCGGTTCTTAAATTACCACTCTACACATCCAATAAGATACAAACATAACCTTGTACAAGCTCTTAGCTTTAGAGTACACACGTTGACCCATACGCGGTACAAGAGGGAATCTTTGGATTTACTCAAATCCATTCTCATTGATAACTCTTACCCCATATCCATCATCAACAGATATCTTTTCTCTAAAAGCTATGGTCATTCTATTTCGGAAGCACCTAACGGTGCAATACTAGCCTCCATATCCAATAGCATACAGACGAACATTTCCCCGTTAACCCCAAAACCAGCCACAAAATATGCTTCTCTTCCCTATTTCCCACAAATTACGAACAAGCTTACTAAACTATTCAAAAACTTACCCGTCAAAATATCCCTAAAAAATACTAAAACCATTGGAAAGTTATTCTCCAAGTCTAAAACTCCACTAAGCTCGTTAGAGCACACTAATGTTGTCTATCAGATACCCTGTTCAGAATGTAACTCCTGCTACATTGGCCAGACTAGTCGATCTCTTCTAGGGCGTATAACTTCACACAAAAGTGACATCAGACTTTCCAAACCCTCTTGTGCCCTTGCACAACACGCCATTTCCACTAAACATCACATTGACTTCACAAATACCAAAATACTGGCGAAACAAAACAACCATCAGAAACGCTCCTTTATTGAAATGTGTGAGATCCTCAAGAACTCATCGGCAATAAACAAAAGAACCGACATCGACAATTTGAGCCAGGTTTACCACTCTCTCATCTTACGAAATAAATGATACCAATTATTCTTCAGTTAAAAGTTGGCATATTTTCCATTCAAAATAATAACAAAATCATCCCCTATTTCCAAGTTTCATTAAAACATAAATTAAAAAATAATATATCAAAATATTTCCGCCATACAAATTCCACCCGTCCAACTAATTATGCAATGTCCCCTGTAGAAGTTCATAATTGTCTCAAACCTTGGAATTTGGTGACACATGGCCCTTAAATAAAAAAATTTTCGGTATCGCGTCAAGTTGTTTGCTAGATCGCAATAAATCAGAACTTTGTTGGTCTTCAGCGGAGAACCATCTAAATGAAGCCAAATGTTCGTTTAAAATTTTTTAAATATTCATATCTACGAATATGAACATTATTTTCGGCAAAGTTTGTGTGTTGTTTTTTGTTTTTTCTTTTTTGATTAAGTTAGTTTTAAATATTGAGTAAAGTGTACAGTAGATATATGATAACATCGATAATATACTACATATTGAGTTGTAAGTTATGAACTATAAACATCTGTATTTCTTATAAACTCTATGTCATTTGTTATATTTTAGAGAACTGATGAAGCTTTAGAAATATAAAGCGAAACGTCTTAGATAAACTTATGAAGTAGTTGACTTCTTTTTTTATTTGCCAACCTGAATGACCGATTAAACCTCTGAATTCACTAGTTGAATACTTTAGAAATATAAATTGACGGTCGTAGTTTTTACAATATATATATATATATATATATATATATATATATATATATATATATATATATATATATATATATATACATATATATATATATATATATACATATATATATATATATATATATATATATATATATATATATATATATATATATATATATATATGTATATATATATATATATATATATATATATATATATATATATATATATATATATAATTATGCACAGTGCATGTGTATGCACAATTATGAGGACCGGTAGAAAACGTAGACATAATCGTTTCAACTCTTCATAGTGCCTTTGACAAGTAAATAGCAATTAAAAAATGACCAATATACACAAAAAAATTACGTGTATGTGTCCCGTATTGTTCAAGTATATTGCCATCCAAGTGAGGCCATTATACGCAGCTGTTAAAGTGAGACTGTATATATTTTTTAGTTTTGCACACAAAGTGAGGACAACTTTACGTGTATATTTCCTTACAGCTCATCAAGTGAGGACCATACAGTGTTGTCGATAAATATGAGATTAGTGGTTTCTACCGCCTTTTTCTGTATAACACAGTAAAGGTCGTGGCATATTATCGTGCACGTTGCGTTTCCAGCACATAGCGTTTCCGAAAAATATCATTTAAATGGTTTTAAATATGAACAACGCACACTGTCCGGAACATTGCGTTTCAGACACTTAACGTTTCCGTTCAGTATATTCGAAAACAATATTTTACTGATGCCGACGGCTGCGTAACGAGTCGTAACCGGTTTGTAAGGATATAGCCCAGGGAAATAAGCATTTTTTCATGACACTCGTCCGGCCAGGCAAATGACAGTTGTTTTGAGTAGTATGGACCTCTGTAACAAAACCCTATATGTTTCCTGCAGTCGATTTTTTGGACTTAATTGGTTATTAACAAATTAAGGTCAAAAAACGGAAAATTTTTGCTTTTTTCGTCCATCAGCAAAAAGTGAAGCATTTTAAACAAATTTTAGAAGAGAAGAAACTTATAAGTCATATAAAAACCTTCAAAATGCCGTTTTCTAAATGTTTCTATCCTTATTTGTTGCTTGGAAAGTTGCAAAATAAGTCAAAAATTTCGGTTTATTATAAATGTTAATAACTTTTTTGAAAATAAACTTATAACATTTATTTTTCATGGAATGCTGTGCCTTGTAGTGCTTAAAACATGGTCAAAATTTCAAAATGATCAGTCACATAGTTTAAAAGTTATTTTATTTGTTTATCCCAAATTAATTTTTTTTTGCAACAAAATAAGTCAGAAAATTATATAGTTTTAGTAATTATAACGATAGTTTCTGGAAGAAGAAGACTTGTTCTATTATTAGCATTAAAAAAAATTAAGAGAATTAATTTTAAATATTGCAAAATAATTTTGCAAAAACATGTCGATTTTTTACTTATAAACAATTAGAATAACTTTTTAACCATTGCCTGCAAGAATATTTTTTTTTATATTTAAGAAGCCTGAATTTTTTCACAAATTTAAAAGAAAAAAATGTGTCCTAAAATAATTTGCGACAAAGTTATCCTCTTTTTTTATTTTACTCATAGCAGCTTTGTTTATAACAATTAATAAATCTAATTAGCGTTATTTAAAAGACCATACTTTATAGTTTTAACGTACCAAATTCTGAAAAGATTGCCTTTCAATAAAATCGTTCACAAAGCTTCAAAATGTGGTCCTTAAAATCGGCTGGCTTCGAAACTCACGGGAGCCGAAGGGAGGGGGAAGGAGCTGTTAGCTGTGTCTCTGGTTCCTATTTATGGATTTCGACGTTCCTTTTTTTTAATTTGTATGTACTGTTTGCGTACATTACGAATATGCATTATTTCAATAAATAAATTGTTAAATAAACTATCTAATTTGCTTCAAATTTTTTTTTTAATTTTTATTGTAATATTTGAGATAATTTTAATTTAAAAACATAAATATTTATAATTAATTTATACCTCTTTAATAAAATTGTAAATAATTTATTTATAATAGATTTTATGAAAACAACAAATTGCCTTATTCAATTGTTTCTAAAAATAGTATTGGTTTGGAAATATTAATTAAAATAATTTTTCTAATGGCTATTCTTTATTATTTTATTATTATTCTTTTTAAGTTAGAGCTAATTTCATGTTTATCGAATGAACTATCCTACAATAAAGTCGTTCCAAGAATGCAACTCAGTAATATTGGCAATATCATTTTAAAGTCATCTACTTTAAAATATATGTTAATGTATATATATATATATATATATATATATATATATATATATATATATATATATATATATATATATATATATATGTACAGGGTGATTGATTAGTGCAAGGAAGCTCAGTAGATCTGTTATAGTAAAAATTACAAAAAAAGGTATTAACAAAAATTGTAGGCAGCTTTAAACTTCAAATTTTAAAATTAGTTACAATCTTACAGGGTGTTCCATAAGATAGTGGCAGACCAAAACGGAAGACCGTTTGTTTTTTTTTAACGGAACACCCTGTATTTTATTTTAAATTTGAAATCTGCTTTACTTCCACATCACAATAATGTAAAGTTTTATTATGTTATACCGGGGATTTAAAAAGTTATAACCTATATTACCTGAAAATCGTATTAAGTTTAACTCCCTGTATAATTAAAAAGGAGTATAGTAACATTGATCTATTGCAACCGTATTTTTTAATAATTGTTAAAAATTTTAAAACATATTCGTTTTTATAATATTCAATAAATCAAATACAGGGTAAGTCAAAATGCAAGTACATTATTTTCTTGGTAATTTTAAATAGAACACCCTGTATTTTATATCACTATCAAAAAGTACTAATATCTTACTTCAAATTTTATAAAGTACTCCCTATACCTAAAGTTATTAGTTTTCTAGATATTTTTATTTTTCTATCAAAGTATTAATTTGGTAGATATTTTACCATTTACCAATAATTATTTTGAGTCGGCCATGATTGATTTGTCAGAAACTGACAGTTTGACATTATTGTTTATTAATTCGGTATTGAGGTACACCGTAAATTAGCAACAATTATTATTTAGTAATTCAGTAATTAATTCAATTTAAATTAGAAATAATGAATTTTACTACTGATGAAATGGTAGATATGATCTGGATATTGGGGGAATGCAATAAAAATTTATTACTATCAGCTAGAACTTATCAAGAACGGTTTCCAGATAGTCGGCAACCTAGACAAGATACATTTGAAAAATTGAAAAATAGAGTTAACCGCACTTGGGGTTACGTTAAGAATGAAGTACATAAAATACCTCCAACAAGAAGGGATGATATGAAAAATAGAATCCGAATTGCATTTTAAAATATTTCTTTGCAAATGCTTCGTAGGTAATGTAAGCAACTCTTTCAATGACCCCTTTCAAGTATACATAGATGTTTTGGGAGGTCATTTTCAACACCTTACTTAAGTAAGATAAGTTAAAATTACTGTTATTTTTTATTTTTCTATATATTGTTATTTTTTTTTATTTTCCGTCGGTTATTTTTTAAAATAAACAATAATGTCAAACTGTCAGTTTCTGACAAATCAATTATGGCCAACTCACAATAATTATTGGTAAACGTTAAAATATCTACCAAATTAGTACTTTGATGGAAAAAAAAATATCTAGAAAACTGATAACTTTAGGTACTTTATAAAATTTGAAGTACGATATTAGTACTTTTCGATAATGATAAAATACAGGATGTTCTATTTAAAATTACCAAGAAAATAATGTACTTGCATTTTGACTTACCCTGTATTTGATTTAACGAATACATATTATAAAAACGAATATGTTTTATAATTTTTAACAACTATTCCTATATTCCTTTTTAATTATACAGGGAGTTAAACTTGATACGATTTTCAGATAATATTGGTTATAACTTTTTAAATACCTGGTATAACATAATAAAACTTTACATTGTTGTGATGTTGATGAAGTTTGGTCTGCCATCATCTTATGGAACACCCTGTAAGATTGTAACTAATTTTAAAATGTGGAGTTTAAAGCTGCCTACAATTTTTGTCAATAACTTTTTTTTGTAATTTTTACAATAACAGATCTACTAAGATCTTAATTGTTATAAACAAAGCTGATATGAATTAAATAAAAAAAGAGGCTATCTTTGTCCCAAATTATGTTAGGACAAATTTTTTTTCTTTTAAATTTGTGAAAAAATGTAGGCTTTTTAAATATAAAGAAATAATATTCCTACAGGCAATGGTTAAAAAGTTATTCTAATTGTTTATAAGCAAAAAATCGACAAAATTATTTTGCAATATTTAAAATTAATTTTCTTAATTTTTTTTTTAAATGTTAATAATAGAACAAGTCTTCTTCTTCCAGAAACTATCATTACAATTACTAAAACTATATAATTTTCTGACTTATATTGTTGCAAAAAAAATTAATTTGGGATAAACAAATAAAATAACTTTAAAACTATTTGACCGATCACTTTGAAATTTTAACAATATTTAAAGCGCTCCAAGACACAGCATTTCATGAAATATGAAATAACATAACATAAACATATGCTTATTTTCAAAAAAGTTATCAATATTTATAAAAAACCGAAATTTTTGACCTATTTTGCAATTTCCTAAGCAACAAATAAGGATAGAAACATTTAGAAAACGCCATTTTGAAGGTTTTTATATGACTTAAAAGTTTCTTCTCTTGTAAAATTTGTTTAAAATGCTTCACTTTTTGCCGATAGACGAAAAAAGCAAACATTTTCCGTTTTTTGACCTTAATTTGTTAATAACCAATTAAGTCCAAAAAATCGACTGCAGGAAACATATAGGTTTTTGTTACAGAGGTCCATACTACTCAAAACAACTCTCGTTTGCCTGGCCGGACGAGTGTCAAAAACAGGGTACTTTTTTTGCTTATTTCCCTGACCTAATAATGTTAATTAGATACCGGTCGTTTTCCCCTTGTTGTTTATTTAGGTCTTTGTTTGATTTTGATACAGAGTATTTAAAAAAAAATAATTTTCTAGGCCATTTTGTCATTTATGCATGTGTTTTTATTGCTTTGTGACAATTAATCATGGAAGTGTGCTTCGCAAAAGCTGTGCGTGCTTCGGCCTTGAGACTCTCAGGCATTGAGGTCGACGTTGTACCAGAGGCCCAGCCAGGTAAGAGAGGAAATTGTAAATATTGCAAAAGACGCAAAACTCACTTTTTTTGCAACATTTGCAAATTCTGGCTATGTATGGACCACATAATGGCATGCTGCAAAGATTGCTTAGAAAATTTGACCACCAAAGTTTGACCACTGTAGTTTGTGTCCACAATTTAATTTTTTAGTTTATATATGTTTTTGTAGTACTTTGTTTGTTTCCAATTAAAGTTTTAAATGTTTTTTTTTGTTTTTTTCATTATTTAGTCGCTGTTTACAAATTTGAAAAAATATGCCTAATACAACTTAAAAAAAATTTGGAATTGTTTCTGTAATAAACATTATATAGTAAATGATTTGTTTAAAACACGTTGATGCAAAATTAGCAATAAAATGTATGCTGTTCCTCGGGAGACGGTATTTCATTTTGGTCCTCACAGACCACACCCGACCGAAAGTGTTTCAGAATGGTCACCCGATGAACGGAGAGTTAAATGGCGGCCGTTGAGCGATGAGATTGTGTAAATCTTTTCAATTAATACACTTAATTATTGATGATTGCACTGGAATATTATCCGCTCGATAAGACCATGGAAAGAATTGGAATGAATTCTTATGATTAATAAATAATTAATAGACGTGGTTTGATGACTATAAAGAAACACTGGTTATACAAATAAACTATTTACGTCTGTCACACTTAAGGTCGTGGGTGCACGTTGCGTTTCCAGCACATAGCGTTTCCGAAAAATATAATTTAAATCGTTTTAAATATGAACAACGCACACTGTCCGGAACATAGCGTTTCAGACACTTAATGTTTCCGTTCGGTATATTCAAAAACAATATTTTACTGATGCCGACGGCTACGTAAGGAGTCGTAACCGGTTTGTAAGGATGTTAATTAGATGTCCGTCGTTTTCCCCTAGTTGTTTATTTAGGTCTTTGTTTGATTTTGATACAGAGTATTTAAAAAAATAATTTTCGAGACTATTTTGTCATTTATGCATGTGTTTTTATTGCTTTGTGACAATTAATCACGGAAGTGATAAACAATTAGGAATTTAATAATAATTAATAGGTTTAACAATTATTTTAGAATGAATAGGATTCAGTTTAAATATGTTTTATATTAATCACCTTCAGTTAAAAAACAAAATACTACATTTAACGAAGCCATACATATCAAACCAAAAAGTATTTTTAAAAAGAAGAGGTATCACTTCCGTACAAAAGTCCTAATTGTTTATCACTTCCGTGATTAATTGTCACAAAGCAATAAAAACACATGCATAAATGACAAAATAGCCTCGAAAATTATTTTTTTAAATACTCTGTATCAAAATCAAACAAATTCCTAAATAAACAACTAGGGGAGAACGACGGACATCTAATGCACATTATCCTTACCAACCGGTTACGACTCGTTACGTAGCCGTCGGTATCAGTAAAATATTGTTTTCGAATATACTGAACGGAAGCGTTAAGTGCCTGAAACGCTATGTTCCGGACAGTGTGCGTTGTTCATATTTAAAACCATTTAAATTATATTTTTCGGAAACTAAACGCTATGTGCTGGAAACGCAACGTGCACGATAATATGCCACTACCTTAAGAATTATTGTTTCGATGTTTCAGTCACTTGTAATTATAAGAAGGATTTCGCTTTGTTCTTGCTCGTACTGTTTGTTAATTTTATAACATTTTAGTACCTAAGCATTAAATCACGGTAGACTTGTCGGAGACTAGCGCAAAGAAATAGTTTTATATTTTTCAATAATTTACATTAAAGATGGATAGGAAATCAAGAATTTTGAAAATGGCATTAGTTGAGAAAAATAATAATCAAAATGGAGGATACAGTGATAGTTCAGGAATGCGAAATTTATATTGCATTATTATGAGTTACAATGTGGGCCAAGGAAAACAGTCCACTTCGATATTTGGCAGTATTTATTATATTTTAAGGAAATAACGGAACAGGTCGATTTTTAATCTAAGGGGGACACATTTTTACGTTAAATACATCTGTCATTTATCAAACCCCACCGTTCCACTTCCCCCACCTCTTATTTTCAAATAGGGAATAGGGGTTGTCTGCTTTTGCTTTTGTACACTTTTTCATTGTCGCTTTTAATGCTCTATTAAACCGTTATAAAAAATTTTATATCCGACCTTTCGTCTTTTTGGAACCATCATCAACTTTATTGTTAGACAACGTTTCGACTTCATAAAACCATCTTCAGTGAAATTAAATGGAAAAATAAAAATACACAGGGTGTGTCTGTTTTTTTGAAGTACGATTATACACTAGACCTCAGTTAGTGAAAAAAATTTCATATAAACAAAGGTCGTATAATGCTTTGTTTTTGAGATACGGGGTGATAAAATATAAATCATTTTTTAGTTTTTCGCAAATATCTCAAAAATAGTATTTACAATTGACTTCTAATTTTACAGTTATTAAAGGGCCATTCAAACTTATCGAAAACATAAATAAACTCATAACATTATCAATCAGTGACGTGCACCGAGGTTAATAGTTGCACTATTTTAAATAGAACTCCTAGGCCACTTCATATTTGGCAACATTTCTATATTTTTTTAAATGCTCGATCAATTTTACATAAAAAGTTCCTGTTATTAAAATGTCGTATCTTTTTAGTTTTTGAGAAAAACAGCAGTTAATCATTCTTTGCAGTGTTTTTTTTTAAATGCTAAAAATTTATCGTTTTTAATATTGGCTGTTGATAGAAGTTAATAGTAAAAATCATAATATTCTTATTGATGAATAATAACATTTTGTACAAAATTTAATATTTTTAATATTATTTTTACTATTAACTTTTACCAACAGCAAATATTAAAAAAGATAAATTTTTACATTTAAAAAAATATCTGCAAAGAACGATTAACTGCTGTTTTTCTCAAAAACTAAAAGAGATACGACATTTTTACAACAGGCATTTTTTATGTAAAATTGATTGAGAATTTAATAAAATTTAGAAATGTTGCCAAATATGCAGTGGCGTAGAAGTTCTATTTAAAATTGTGCAACTAGTAACCCCAATGCACGCCACTGATTGATAATAAGATGAGTTTATTTGTATTTTAGATAAGTTTGGATGCTGCTTTAATAATTGTAAAATTGGTCAATTGTAGATACCATTTTTGAGATATTTGCAAAAAACTAAAAAATTATTTTTTATGCTTTATGACCCTGTATCTCAGAAAAAAAGCATTATACAACCTATATTTATATAAACTTTTTTTCACTAAATAAGGTCTACCATAAAGTCCTTATAGCCATAAAGTGTTATGGCGTCGAAACGTTGTCTAGCAATAAAGGTTTATATATCGTTGAATTTCTAATAAAAAGATAATATCAAATCTGCAGAAAACTGAATTTAGTACTATTGGAAAAAATGAAGTTGATGATGGTTCCAAAAAGACGAAACGTCGGATATAAAATTTTTTATAACGGTTTAATAGAGCATTAGAAGCGACAATGAAAAAGTGTTATTAATTTTGTTCCTAGTCTGTTAATAACTCCAAAAATAAATAAAAACCGAATTGCAAAATTTTGGTTTTTTGTGAATTTTTTCAAAACGGGTTAAGATATCCTTGATTTTTTAGTGTCAAATTATTGCGCTTTTGATTAAGCAACTTTGCCCCAGTTTAACCTTCTCCCTATGTTTTACCGTTTACGAGATCCCCATACTTTGCATCTAATTTGACTCACCCTGTACATCTGTACAATACAATTAACTTTTTGCATAAATATTTTACAAGTTTCTAAAATGCTTAATGTTTATTATTAATCAAAAACATTTTCTGTTTACCATTTTTTTAGGTAATGAGATCAAAAGAAAAAAGATTATGTAATAAAAAAGACTATTGATTTTTTTGCGACACAGAAGTTCTTAAATTTTCTCGACATATTACCAGACATCATGAAGCCGAGATTGAAGTTCAAGAAATTTTGTCATGTTCAGTTGGTAGTAAAAAAAGAAAAATACTTTTTAATAAACTCAGAAGCAAGGTAAATTTTCTAAAAGTTGTACCAATGATCGTGTTGTCCCTGTGCGAAAACCTTTATTGGGAGAACTAGAACCAGCAAGAATATCATCCTACGTACCTTGGAAATTTTGTAAAGGTTTCTATAAAAGAAAATTTCTGTATAAACGTGTTAAGAAATGCCCTCATATACAACAGACACCACAGAAAGAATTAATGCTCAAACAGAAGGACAATCTTTATTTTCGACATATTAAAAAAGTGATATTTTGAGGAGAGAAGTATTTCCAAAAATGAGCTCAGATATGATATCTTTCACAGCTAAAACCGATAATTTAATTTGTGCTGTTACAGAACGTTATTTTAAAAGTCACCGAGATAAACAGTTCCTACTAGTTGCATCAAGAAAAATGAGACAACTGATGGACAACTGGCATCTCTTCTAATCAAAATAAAGAAGAAAATAAATGAAAAAATTTGCTTGGTGCACTAGATCCAATTAACTTTGATACTATAATAAAATGTAACAAAATAATAGCTAAATGTGATACTGATAATGAAAGTTATGGAGCGCAATCACTAGCTGCTAACATGGACACACAATTAAAAGAATGCGTTGATGTTCGTTGAATTTAAAAGTTGTAGCACATAAAGTGAAAATATGAAAAAATTAAAAGTTTTGAAAGAACTAATTTCAAGTGAATGGCAGTATGAGATCTCTACTCTTGCAAATAAAGATCTACAGCAAAAAAATGGAACACACCATCGCTTATTCCTCTAGCTGAAGATCTGACATTATTAAAATCATATATGAATATTGAAGGAGAAAAATTCCGAAACATATTACAACAGGATCAAAGTAACGAAAAACCATTTAGAATACTTCAGGAAATTTGTTATGTACAACTTATATTACGAAGAGTAGGTGAACTACAAAGAATGACCGTAAATTGCTACACAACTAATATCAACAATCAAACCTCTACATAATTTGATAGTTGTATCACAGAATACTCCATCTCCAACTATTCTGTACCTTGATCTCATCTGTCTACTAGTACCACGATACACAGACTACCGGTATGTTCTTGCGCATGAAAGGCGAACGCGTGACGTCATATGGGAACCTTAATTTTCATTCAGCAATGCTAAATCAAGCGGTAATATTGTTCGAATTTTAAAATTATGTACCTATCATCGCTTTTTAAATAAAAAATTGTATTTTATATTCTTTTTCATTTCTTGCATTTCCATTGAACAATACAGATTTTATCTTTTGTCCAATATACATTTACCACAATATATTAAAAAAATAAAACAAAATTAATATAAACATTCACTTTACTTTTGGGTCTGTAAAAATATTTCACATAAAATTGTGTTTTATTTACATACAATTTTATTTACAAAGCAGAAAAAGGTTGATTTCAAGTTAAACCAGGTCAGAAATCTAAAAATTTAAAGTAAGAAAATTTTATTAGACTTTGATATACATACATATGTGTGTATATATATATATATATATATATATATATATATATATATATATATATATATATATATATATATACATATTACTAAGATCTGCTTTCCCTTACTTTTATATTAACTTTTTATGTATTTAATTATTTTAATTAATTATTTAATTAATTATCTAAGTGTCGCAAATCTCAGGGTGTTATTTTATTATACAAAAAAAATCAGCTTAGGTTATACTTATCGTTTCTCGTGGCTTCCAGTATCTCTTAGTTGTTCCTTATCGGGATAAAATAGGAAAAGGAAATAAATAAAAATAACATAAATAAACAAATACAAATATATCAAAAGAAATAATATGAAGATTTATCAAATAAATTCCATGGGCTTAACTGTCCCAATGAAAATTGTACCACATAAAATAATTTTAATATACCAAATATTTATCGGTTTGTTTTTTTTTATAACATTGATAAAACAACATAAACAAGAAATTTGGATATTCGTAAAATAATTACACTTCCTATGAAAATTTTGAAATATTGAAATCTTTGTTCATATGTTTTTGTACTCAAAAAGATATAAAATTCTGAATATTATAAAAAGAAACTTTTTAAATTTATTAAGCAAAATTACAACAATAAACAACAATTTGTAACTAAAATAATCCACAATTACTTTAATCGTTTACAGCTTAATATTTTAAAACTTCAATTTAATCACTTTCAACGCCACCAAGTACGAATTTAATGTATCGAAACTACAAACAACAAACAAGGAGCAAATGGAGCAAATAAATTTTAGGTTCCCGCGTGACGTAGCTGCGCGGCCGAACCAAATTTAGCGACGACAATCGGCATACCGTTTAGTCTGTGTATCGTGTACTAGTACTATGATTTGTAGGGCAATACGGAATACGCAATTCAGGTCACTCTAACCTCTAACCTAACCAAGCTAAGCTTTAATATGACCACGGTATAGATAACAACTTTGATTTATTTAACAAAATTGATTTTAATTTCAACCAATTTCAAAACTCTTCTTGCTACTCTTTCATTCTTCGAGAAATTAAAAAAAAAAACTAAAATTGTTTCTTTCTCTGCGTTGTATTTATGATTTTGTTTTCTAACGTTTCACAACTATTTGTTACAGAACTGTCTTATACACTATCAAAAAAAAAATCAATTGGAGTGTTATGCAACAGTTTTTAATAAATATGCTAGTTTTAAAGCTGTATGATTATAAAGTAGAATAAAATGCAAAGTTTCATTTCAAAATTCAAATACAGAGTTTGAAATCTGTAGTAATAGGCCACATGGAAAAGAAGAAGAGGCGTGGCACGATGAAGTTAGACAGATAGAGATAGAGGTTAGCATAAAAAGATGTAACGTGTGTATTCTTAATCTTATACCTTTATTAAATATAATATTTAATAAATACAGAGTATTATTATTACATGGCGCAGTCAGTACAAGAGCCAAAAGTACAGTTATCCAGAATGGAAGGAAAAGTGCCAGAATCCATGAAATTCGAGGGGAACCTTCATGAAAATTTTAGACGGTTTTACCAAAATTTTGAAATGTATCTTATTGCAACTGAGAAAGATGACAAAGCCGATAGAGTAAAAATTGCTTTGTTTTTAAATATGATTGGACCAGAAGGAGTTGATATATATAACATTCTCAAAATACCAGAACCGAATAAATTTGATAGTGTCATATCAGAATTTAAGAAATATTGTGCTCCCAGAAGAAATAAAACATATGAACGTTTTGTATTTAATAAAAGAATTCAAGCTGCAGATGAACCTTTTGATAGTTATCTTAGTGATCTAAAAAAGTTGATACAAAGTTGTGAATATGATGAACAGGAAGACAGCATATTGACAGATAGGTTAGTTTTAGGAACAAATAGTCCATCAGTTCAAGAAAAATTATTAAATGCTCAAAAGTTAACGCTTGAAACAGCAATAGAGATATGCAGAAACTCTGAAATAACAAAAAAGCAGTTAGAATCTGTAAGAAACAATGAAAGTTTGGAAGTAAGTGCAGTAAAAAATAGACAAGACAGTGGCAATACACAAAGTGAGTTAAAATTTTTGTGTCGAAAATGCAAACGTAAACATGTAGCTGCCCAGTGCCCAGCGTTTGGAAAAAATTGCTTTAAATGTGGTGCAGCAAATCACTTTAGTAATGCGTGTTTTGCTGAAATGTCCAATCAGCAAAGATATAAAAGGCAAAATGTTAAAAAAGTTAAAGAAATTAGAAGACATGACGAGAACATTGATGGCTCTTCGACAGATGATGACATGCATGTGCATACCGTGAAAGGAGTTGGGGCAATCAATAGTAGAAGTCGTAATCAGTGGATCGAGGTAGTCAACATAAACAACCAAGACATTGAGTTCAAGATGGACACTGGATCAGAAGTAAATATATTACCCAGTGATATTTTAAAAGTCATATTCAGAAACAGTAAGTACAAAATTGAAAAGTGTAATACTGTATTAGAAACTTTAGGGAGGTTCACATTTGAAAACTTTAGGGAAAATTACTTTAAATTGTAAGAGGCTGGATAGGAATTATAATTTAGAATTTGTAGTTGTAGATTTAAAAGTCCAGCCAATTTTGGGTTTAAAAACATGTTATTCTTTTGACTTAATTAAAGAAACACAGAGTGTAAATGTTGATGAGGAACTTACTAATAAGGAACAATTATTACTAGAATATAAAGATGTATTTGAGGGAATGGGCACATTCACAGGTTTTTGTAAAATACAATTAAAAAATGATAGTGTTCCAGTAGCTAGACCAGCTAGAAGAGTACCATTTACTATAAAAAATAAGCTAAAAGAGAAATTAGTTAAATTAGAAAGTAGAAATATTATATCCAAAGTAACAGAAGCATGTGAATGGGTTAATAATATAGTTATAGTTGAGAAGCCAGATGGTTCACTGCGTCTGTGTCTAGACCCTCAAGAGCTTAATAAATGTATTGTTAGGGAATATTTTGAAATTCCTAGTTTAGAGGAAATAAGTTCAAAACTTTCAGGAAAAAAATATTTTTCAGTATTAGATTTCAAAGATGGCTTTTATCAAGTTAAATTAGATGAAAAATCTAGTTCCTTAACAACATTTGCAACTCCATTTGGGTGTTACAAATTTCTCAGATTACCATTCGGTCTAAATCTGGCCCCAGAATATTTTCAGAAATTAAATTGTAAAAATTTTGGTGACATTGAAAATGTTATTATATATTTTGATGATCTATTAATTGCATCTGATTCAATGGAGGAGCATGACAAGACACTTAAGAAAGTGTTTAATAGAGCTAGGGAAATGGGTGTAAAGTTTAAGAAATCAAAATTTCAGTTTAGGCAAATGACAGTGAAATACATGGGACACATTTTTAGTGAAGATGGTATGAAAATAGATAATGATAGATTGAGGGCTATAAATGACCTAAAAAACCCATCAAACAAGAAAGAGCTTCAAAAACTACTGGGTGTGGTAAATTATGTACGAAAATTTGTCCCGAAATTGGGTGAGATTGCAAGCCCACTGTATCAATTACTGAAAAAGAATGTTATTTTTCAGTGGCTTGGAGTTCACAGTAAAGCACTGGAAGTGATAAAACAGGAACTTGCTAAAAATATATCTCTAAAGAATTTTGATTCTAGTAAAGATATTGTAATTCAAACAGATGCGTCTCAGTTTGGTTTGGGATGTTGTCTAATGCAAGGTGGAAGACCTGTTGCTTATGCTTCTAGAGGTTTAACAGGTACTGAGGAAAATTATGCTGTTATAGAGAAAGAGTTATTAGCCGTAGTGTTTGCATGTCAAAAATTCCACAATTATATTTATGGTCGCTCTGTAAAATTCATAACTGATCACAAACCTAATGTAAGTATCATGAGTAAGCAAATAAGTCAAATTAGTTCTCCTAGGTTGCAGAGGCTAAAACTGAAGCTACTGAAATATAATATACAAATTCAGTATGTACCTGGTAAATATTTACATATTGCTGATTATTTGTCTAGAAATGTTAGTGATGAAAGTGCAGAGAATGATGCTGATATGAATGAAATGGTGCATTCACTAGAAAAGCATTTAAGAATGAGTGATACTAGAAAGATTCAGTTTAAAGCAGAAACAGTAAAAGATAATGTACTGAGTAAAGTCATTGAGTGTTGTCTGAGAGGGTGGAAGAATACAAAGTATGAAGGAGAGATGAAAGTTTTTCACCAGTTAAGAAATGAGTTGTTTGTTAATGATAATCTTTTATTTTTCAATGATAGAATTGTTGTACCTAAAGTTTTGCGAAAAGAGATGCTTCAAATTGTACATGAAGGTCATTTTGGTATAAATCGTTCAAGAGATAGAGCAAAAGATGTCTTATTTTGGCCAGGGATGAGTGTGGATATTGCGAATGAGATACAGAGTTGCAAAATTTGTGAAAAGTATAGGTATGCAAATAGTAAAGAGCCATTAATATCTCATGATGTCCCGGAATTGCCATTTCAAAAATTGGGTGCTGATATTATGGAACATGGTGGCAAAGCTTATTTGGTTGTTGCTGATTATTTAACGAAGTGGCTAGAAATAATCCCTATAAGAGGTAAACAATCGTCTGATGTTATAAATGCACTCAAGCAGATATTTGCAACACATGGTATACCAGATGTAATTATAGCTGATAATATGCCTTTTGGATCGTATGAATGCAAAAAGTTTGCAGATAAATTTGAGTTTAAATTTCAAACTAGTAGCCCCCATTACCCTCGATCGAATGGTTTAGCTGAGAGGTTTGTACAGATATCTAAAAATATTATTAGAAAATCAGATGACATGTGGGTTGCTCTAATGAACTATCGTAATACTCCTGTTACTGATCTCAAGAGGTCACCAGCTCAACTTTTATTTGGCAGAAAACTAAGAACTAAATTACCAGTTGTTGAAAAGCAAAATGATAATATCAAAGAAGTTAGGTCAAAATTAGAAGAAAGAAATAATACTTATAAGGAATATTATGATAGACAGACAAGAAATAGGCCCGAATATAAGCAAGGTGAAAATGTGGTATACAAAGATAATAATCAATGGAGTCCGGCTGTTATTGTCAATAAACATGAGTCTCCAAGGTCTTATTTAATTGATACTGGTAAAAATGTCTTACGTAGAAACAGCTATCACCTGCGTAAGTCAAAAATTGATCATGATATTAGGCAGACTCAGAATTTAAGTGATGACAATGATAATACACCTAGTTGTAGTAAAGCTCAGAGTTCTAGCAGTTCAGAGTGTGATACTGACATGAGCTTGAGACCATCACGTACTATCATACAGCCTGCCAAGTATTCTGATTATATTTTTACTCTGATTGTATTTTGTATTAGCATAGTTTTTTAGTTTTTTTTTGTATGATTAAAGTTTGTTAAAAAAAAAAAAAAAGTAAAAGGGGGAGATGTAGTAATAGGCCACATGGAAAAGAAGAAGAGGCGTGGCACGATGAAGTTAGACAGATAGAGATAGAGGTTAGCATAAAAAGATGTAACGTGTGTATTCTTAATCTTATACCTTTATTAAATATAATATTTAATAAATACAGAGTATTATTATTACAAAATCAGTTAATATATTTTAATTATATCTCACTAAAAACACAAGAGGATGTGAACAAAACTCCTAAATATGTATATTGATTAGTGATTGATCTTTCCTGTTCATTGTAATAGACTATTTTGACTTGTTATTTCGATATAAACGATTAAATAATGTGTTATTGATGTTTCCAAATAATCATTTTATTATTTTTTCTTTTAGTTTTATTTTCATATTTTTGAGTATTGAAATTTCTGTTATTGAATTTTAACAAATAGTACAAACGTACACGGCTAAATAATGTTGTACAATATTTGAGTGGACTTTGTTCAAAAGGTGACTAAAAGTTATGGTACTAAATCGAGAACATAATAATATTCGGCTGTATAGCTAATATGTCAAAATTCTTTTGAAATGGAATGTCAAGTATACCTACTTATAAAGTCAACAGAATCACCAGTAGGGATTTTTAGATTACCAAATGTGTCACCCGTTCTATTTTTATATACATTAACCTATGAATATACAGTTTTATCCGACAAATGAGTTACACTTTTTGAGTAGCTGTCTGGTATATTATTTTTAAATAATATATTAGGGCTGGGTAAACATAATTTGCTCCACAAAACATTTTCGTAAAACTTTTGGCCCCTTGAAGTACATTAAGAGTTTAAACATCCTATTTAAACTGATTACTGAATCTTCTACCTCTTGCCTTTTTTCTAGACTGTAAAATTTGAACATTTATGAAATTAGCTTAATTTAACGAAGGACAAAATTTAGATGTAAGTGCCATATAGTCTTCAATTGTCACATTTCTTTTCTGTAGAATGTAACATCTGAATTTTTTATTTAAGTAATGGTTTTCCTTCCATAATTTCATAACTGTACTTCATAACACAATTTTTCTTACAATCCTTGTTGATGTACATTAGACGTCTAACGGAATTGTACAAAGTGCTAAAAGTAGCGTCATCCTGTTAATGTTAAGAATGTATTTGTGGAAATAAAAAATAAATTTTTAAATTAACTTCATTTATTATTACATGTTACATTAGATATTACATTTATTTATTTATAACAAAGGTGACAGACCCACTGTCAAAATTATACAAAAATACATTGTAGATAAATATAATTACAGATAAAAATCAAATATACATGTATAAAATAAGTATACATTAAGTTTACAAAGTATCATTTTGTAAATTAAAATTTCAGAAGTTAAACAAATTATATCTCATGAGCACTGATTTGCATGTATGAGAAGTCAGATCATAACTATATATGAACCATAATTAGTTCTGTGATATGATACATGGAAATGTAAATTCTGACGCAGTGGACGGGAAGGAATATGAAAAGAAATTAGCTAAAGCAATTCAGGAGTATGGATTATTCTATAAACAATTGCTTTTGTTCAAATGTGATTTTGAATGATATTTTACACTGTTGTTTACTTGATCTTAATTAATGTCAATATAATTAATTATTAATTAATTAGAAGTAACACTCTAATTCATTTTTATGTAATATGATAAGATATTTTAGTTAAGTACATCTCACTAAAAACACAAGAGGATGTGAAGAAAACCCCTAAATGGGTAAATTAATTATTGATTGATATTATCTGTTCATTGTAATAAAAAAAGATTATTTTGACTTAATATATTGTTATAAACAAGTAAATAATGTTTTATCGATGTTTCCAAATAATAAATTTATTATTTTTTCTTTTGGTTATATTTTCATGTTTTTCAGTCTTGAAATTTCTCTTCATGAATTTTAATGAATAGTTCAAACATACACAGCTAAATAAAGTTATACAATATTTTAGTGGAAATTGTTCACAAGGGTGGCTAAAATTTATGGTACTAGATAGAGAAACATATGTTTTAATAATATTCTGATTTGCAACTAATATGCCAAAATTCTTGTGAAAGAGGCAGTTAAGTATCCTAATATAGTTAACAAAATCACCAGTAGCCATTTTTAGATTACCAAATGTGTCACCAGTTCTATTTTCATATCCCTTAAACATGAATATACAGTAGTATCTGACAAATTAGTTACAGTTTTTGAGTATCTGTCACACATTTCACAACTATGGAATTCTATACATTTTTTCATTAAATATCCACACACATATGTTATAAAATTTATTACCCACTGTCAAAATATACAAAACGACAATATTATAGATATATACAATATACCTATACAATTACAGATAAAAATAAAATATACATGAATAAAATAAGTAAGTACACATTAAGTTATACAAAGTATCATTTTGTAGTTTAGATTTTCAGAAGTTAAACAAATTCTATCTCATGAGCACTGATTTGCATGCATGAGAAGTCAGATAATGTAAATTCTGACGCAGTGAACGGAGAGGAATATGAAAACAAATTAGCTAAAGCAATTCAGGAGCTTGGATTATTCTATAAACAGTTGGTTTTGTTTAAATATGATTTTGAATGTTATTTTACATTGTTGTTTACTTGATCTTGATTAATGTCAATATAATCTCACTAAAAACACAAGAGCATGTGAAGAAAGTACAGTTATAGTGGATGGTTTATGTTTAATACTAACATTTTTCTCTATATCCATAGCTGAACTTTTCACTACTTCTAAAAGAAAAAGAGAAAGCTTACATATGTGTTACATCTTAATTATTTATTTTATTTACCTTCATTAATAGGACATCTTGGAAGACATATGTTTTGGACTACTGCAGAATAAGTATGATCAAAAGTTGATGAGCCCTCTGTTAAAGGAAAGTTTGTGAGAACTGCAGAAGGTTGTAATCGATTTCTCATATCATTCAGAAACATCTTATTGTCGAAATGAGTACCATAAAGACGATGACTTCTATATAAACGTTCTGCCTTATTCAATAAATCTTCTCGTCCACATGCCATTAACCAAATTTTTGCCTAAATACAAACATTTTTTTAATACACGATGAAACGTTAATAAATAATATAACATCTTAACATCTGTAATACACAATTTTAATCCTAATTTAACACTCACCTATTAACATCTTTTGGAAACGAAAACATTACTTTTTCTAGAATTATTACAACACTTTGTAGCTGCACAAGTGTGGCAAGGCTTTTTGTTTTTATTTTTGTACATATCGACGTACTTATACAACGTAATTGCGAAATAAAAAATGTATAAAGTTTATTTGTATCTATAAATACACAAAAAGTAAACAAATACAATGGCCTCTATATTATTTATTTATGACAAATGACAATGACCAATGAGAGCCGTCAAATTTTTCGGAGTCCAGAGAAAATGGCGTCGCTGTCTGCGTGAGTAAAATTGCGCGAACTTTCGCGCCAAAGCGGAGTGGGAATACAGAGCCCTGATTCTAATTGAGATTTCGACTCAAAACATGTCGAAATTAATATGGCGACGTCGAAATGCGACTTTGCGAACCTTGTGGATTTCAGCTGAACTAACCAAACGACGTCACTAAATTTCGATTTATCGAAATTAATTTCAACTTCAAGAAAGTGGTTGAAATTTAATTTCGAGTCGAAATTAATCTGACATGACTGACTGGACTGGGAGAAGTGAACTTAGGTTCAGTTTAGGTAGGCGGTGTTTTGATCCTTGCAAGGAAAACTGAGGCAAAAAGTATTAATATGGCTGTGTTTTACGGACATTTGCTAGTTTTGGAGGAATTAGAGAGGATAGATATCCGACGCTCATAACGGAGGATAAGAAGAATGTTACGGGATACTCAAAATTCTTTTTCACTAAGTGATGCTCAATTTAGGCAGCAATTCCGGCTTAATAAACAAGCTGCAAATTATTTAATAAGGGTATTAGAACCATATTTGGAAGAAGATGTTTATGCCTCTAGGATACCTAAAATGTTTAGGGTTAGTATTACTAAGCTGCAGTAAATTTAAAAATATATTAGAATATAACCACTAAGTCAAATCTTAGTGGTTATAACTTAAGGATCTCCCACATCGCCTTTTTTTTCTTGCCATCTTTTCTTTCAATTCAAAATATAATTGAGAATGGCCACTATTTATGATTTAACAACTCAAACAAGAAAAAAAAGACGTTCACGTAACGTAAACAAAACAAACATTCAACAAGCGTAGTGCAGCCAATAAACAACAGGGCCAACCCAAATTTTCAGCAGTGTCAAAATGATAAAGTAAATATCCCCAGTTTTAACTACAATCGAAATGAATCAGAATCGCTAGCGATTGCGACTGTCATGGCGTAGTCGCTTTTAAATTTCGACATCGAAATGAAATAGAATCAGGGCCCTGGTTGTTGTCTATACCCTAGAATAACAGAGACACATAGAAGCGACATAGCGGTCCAAAAGCGTGTACCATTTTTGTATACGCATGCCCGATTCTGGTTGTATTACTGTCAAAAACACGTGCTTATTCTTTAATTCTGGTTGTTTTCGATAGTCCGTAGGCGTCTATGGTAAATACTCGACACAACAAGTGCATTTGACCATTTATATAATTTATTTATAGTTAAAAGGTTATAGTTATAGTTTATAGTTAAATAAAGTTTATAGTTATAGTTTATAGTTAAAAGTTTAATTTATATTTAAAATGGCTGGATATATTTGTGCGATTCGCGGATGTTCATCTGTGACAGGAAAAGGAATAAGTTTATTTAGATTTCCTAAGAATAATAACAGGTAATTACTATTGCTTTGTAATTATTATTAGTTATTACTAATTACATAATAGTATTGGTTTGACTTTCGAACAGTAAGCCGACGCCGACGTGTCTGTCCGAGCTATAAAAAAATAAACTTTGGTCTGCCAAGGGATACCTAGTTCAAACTAAAAACATTAAATTTGGTGACAGTGCTATTTCTTTTATTGAAAGACGCAAGTCTCCGAAGGCTCAGGTCATAAAATCAACAGATGGTGGCCAAATGTCGGCGCGCTCGAAGACAACAATACGAATATAGTATTTTTAAGAAATAAAAATATATAGAGGGTTTTATACACGGGAATATTTGATTTAAGAGCGTAGGCGCAAAATTTGGGGCAAATGTTTTTTAAATGTATTCATTTTTTTCGAATCCTGAAAAAACTAATAAGTATTTTTGAAAAATTTAAACGCAGAATGAAAGACCACATTATTACTGAGGGCCAAAAGTCCCCGAAAACTTTTATAATGTTTATTTTAATAAGTTACAGGGGTAAAAAAAAAGAGAAAATTTAGTGTGATTTTTAATTTCAAATATCTCATTCAAAAAAACTTTTTGTTTATTCTAAGGGACTTTCGGCTCTTTGTTTAAAATTTGTTCTGTTAAAAATTTGTAGTGCCAAAGTGTGGATAGAAGCTTGCAGACGAGAAGATTTGTTATTCAAAATGGATTCACTTTATAATAATTATAGGATTTGTGAACTGCATTTTGAAGATAATGTTATTGTAAAAGGAAATAGAAGAAAAACATTGGCGCATGACGCAGTACCTTCAATATTTTCATATAATACGACAAACACAATTGACCACGGTGAAGATATCGAAGAACCACCAAAGAAGATTATCGTTTTAGGTTTGTGTACATTTAAGTTATAAAATCATATTTTTCGAAAGCAATATTTTATGCTGATATATTTTCACGCTGAGGTTTTTTTAGAGAATGTTATTGTTTCGGGATCGACCCCACAATTAAAATAAACAGACAAATTAATTTCAAATTCTGAATGTTTACCTGCTGTTGTTCAAGGTAGGTATATAATTTGACCTAATTGGAGTGGAAGTTAGATTGAGTTCAACTTAGTTACAAGAGGTTGTAATACCAGACAATAATTTATTGTTTAATCTTGATAGTAAAAATCATTACAATATTTTACAATTACTTTTTGGTAATAACCTCTCAACTGTAATGGATTTAATAATGCGTATATTTCACAAACGATAAAAAATAAACGGTCGTTAAATTAATGTATGTTTTAGGACCAAGTACGAGTAACTACTTATTGTCACCTACAGCTGCCACACAGACAGAGAGTAATTTAAGCAACAGATCACCGCGAAAACAAAAACTTAGATTAAAAATAAGACGTTTGCGAAGAAATTGTAAGAAGCTGTTTGTGAAACAAAAGCAAAATACTCCTCTTCGAGATTTTCGACATTTCCAAATACGGTATTTTGAGAACGATTTCCGAAGTGGAAATTGAAACGTCAATAAATGTATTTTAACCATTAATTGTGGCTTATTCCCATTTAAATAGTAATTGAGATATTTCAAATTAAAAATCACACTAAATTTTCTCTTTTTTTTTCACCCCTGTAACTTATTAAAATAAACATTATAGAAGTTTTCAGGGACTTTCGGCCCTCAGTAATAATGTAGTCTTTCACTCTGCGTTTAAATTTTTCAAAAATACTTATTAGTTTTTTCAGGATTCGGAAAAAATAAATGCATTTAAAAAACATTGGCCCGAAATTTTGCGCCTACGCTCGAAGAATTTATATTGTGTAATATGCCCACTGACTATTAATTTTCTGGTTGTTAGCTGTCATTGGCGGCTTGGCCACGTAACTTCAAAGAACTGTCGCTTCTCTGTGTTGGGTTGTTCTCTGTCTATACTGTGATATGACATTTAACATACCCTTAAATAGTAGCAGAGTTGCCAAGTCTCCAGTTTTTTCATACTCTTACATAATATTATAGAAATGCATATAAAAATTCATAGATTTTAGTTAAATTAAAGGTAATAATCAAATGCATATACAATAAAATTGATTAAAATGGTATAAAAAATTAATAGTATTCATTAAATTACAGTATATAATAGAAATGCAGTTAGCGTAGCGGGTTGACCATTCACACCTAATAGATAAGATTTGGAAAGTGCTAATTTACAATATTTAACTGCATTTAAAGTAACAGAAAATATTTGTTTTATACTTATTTAAAACTTGTAGCTTCTCATAATACAAATTAGAATTTCGTAAAAGTAACTTATATTTTAAACCTTCATATACATTTTACAAAAAAAAATATGGCAAGTTTTTTTTTTGTGGCATAGACTTTCGTCATTCAGCCAGTCTCGAAAGGTTATAATATATTCCTTAAGAAGGTATATACACATAAGTACAGATTATTTCTCTCAGACAAATGCACTGCGATATCACTAAACCGAAATAGACGAATAATTAATAGAAGATCACGTCGAAGGAAAATACAAGGACACTCGCTTCTCGTCTAGGGGTCCGTCAAGACATTTATTTTAACAGACAAACAATACTAGACTCATCGAGCAAAAAGACAAAAGAGAGAATGTAAAGGTAGTGGGGGCAAAAATATTGTAAGACAGGAAGTGCCATCTTGAGAGGCCAAATTAAACAAGGAAAGAGAGTCTTTCCTTGTTTAAGAAATCAAATTTAGTTAGGTTATGTTATTATTTGTCCCAACTGTCACATGAAATCTTATTTATATTGAAGTTTTTTAACAATTGTTTCACATTTTAGACGGTTATCGTTAATATTTAATTAAAATTTTCTCGTCTAAGACATATTCTGAAAGCTATTTTATAGCTACTGTTAATAAGTGTCGGAAAATTTAAATTTGGCGCATTCGCACTTCCGGATATGTCCGCCATCAGAGGCCACTTTTTTGGTCGCCTTTTTATAACGATTAGATTCCCTCTTTTGTCTTTTTGCTCGATGACTAGACTACAGTAAACCTGACGCGGTACATTTGCTGTGATTAGTGGGTGGGCGTGTCTTAATTTAAAATTTGGCGGGTTTAATGTTTATTGAACTGAAAATGGGTTATTGGTAGGAAGATAATAATATTCGTATTTTAGGATAAAGCAGACTTATTACAGTTATATTTGAAATGTCTTTAATTTTCCTACACTGAAAATAACAAGGTACATTTGCTGTGATTACTGATTGCTCGTTATCAACATATGATTTGTGAGGTTATGTGTCTTATATTTGCTTGGCAGTTGTATTTAACACCAAGCGAACATAAAATTTTTTTCTGTTTGGCGCCGGTTTTATTCCAACTCCAAGCTTACATAAATAATTTCAATTTAAAACTTTTTCATTTAAATTGTTTTAATAATCTGTTCGTTAGAATACCATATTTAATTATGCAAGTCTTTGTTTTAGCAAGAAATTATGGATTCCTGTACTCCATCTACTTCAACAAGTTCTGAAATTCTCTCAAGGGCCTGCCACCTTTGTAGCAAAACATTTAAAAATGTAAAATTACGAAATCGTCATATCAAAAGAATGCATAACATAGATGTATCCAAGAAGAAAATGAATGAATGAGATATAGCAAAGAATATGCATATAGTTTGTCCCTTATGTGAGCAAGAAACTAATTGTGAAACTCATGAGAAGTTACGAAAACATCTCAATGACCACCACCAGGTGAGTATTGAACTAATAACTTTTAAATTTTCTTGTAAACAAGAATATGAGACATGGAAAGATATGCAGAAAATTGAGACAAGTTATACAATGAGTAGAGTGACTTTGATTTTTTAAATTATCTGGCAGGGTAAATAAATATATGAAATCATACATTTTAAGTCACCCTTCAGTATATTTTTTTGTAGGTATTACTTTCAGAATAAAGAGAGGATCAAAATGTGGGCCCACTGTTATAGAAGAAATTCAGGAATCAACACCAATATGGCGATCGAATCATTCAACAACTTATTAAAAACGAACCATCTAAGAAGAAATGCAGCAGTGAGAATTGAAAAATTATTGGACACAATAGAAGATTTAGTAGATATCAAAATGTGGAAGAGAATTATAGACATGGAAAGACCAAATGCCAACAACTATCAAGACAGGATTATAGCGAAAGCGCACAAAATAGCAGAAATGATGAAAGAAAAAGTGGAAGTTAAGAAGAATGTGAAGGTGTACGGGCAATTTCAGGTAAAATCCTTTAGGGATCCTAATAAATTATATAAAGTAAGTATAAGACAACTGTGTGAAAATGAGTGTAAGACATTGTTTTGTAGAGTGTGTAAAATTTGTATTCATCGATACCAGTGTGATTGTGCTGAATATGTGGTGAGAAATACCATGTGTAAGCATGTGCACTTGGTAAGAATATATGAGGAGCGTGTGGGTACTAACTCTGTTTTAGATGATGCTGCAAGGTGTTTGGGAGAAAATTCAATTATCAAATCAAGTCATGAGGAGGAAATTAATGAATTTATCACAAAGAAGCTGGAACAGAGAAATGTGATCCAGGAAAACACCATCCAACAACGTCTTCAAGACATACAACACTTGAAAAATGTAATGGACAGCTTAATTGACTTAGATGATGAAAGTTATACACAATTAAAAGAAAAAATTATGACAGATGTTGAAGAAGCAAAGTGTAAGGCGAAGGAAAAATTTCAGGAAGCCACTAAGGATATTACAAAAAAGCGAAAAATGGAAAAGCAGCAATATTTCCCTTCCAATAAAAAAAGAAACTGATTAAATATTAAATTTGAACAATTCTTGTAGCTCACATGTATTTTTTGTTTTTGTATCTGTATTGAATTTTTATTATAGCTTTATAGGCTTATTTACAAGAAAGTTAATTTAACATTATATGTTTACTTGATTAGTAATAGTAAAATTTCATAAAATATATGTATGCATGCTTAAGTTAGGTCTAAATTTTAAATCATGTTAAGTAATGATGTTATTTGTAGACTTTTATATTAGAGTTGTATTTTGAAATCAGGAGGTACTGGGTCCTAGGCGGGGTTTTACCTTCGCCATTGCACCAATAAGGCCCGCCCTTGAAGAATAAATTTTAAACATAGCTATTTAGTGTTTTATTTGTTGTTTAATAGTTATTTCCAGTAAACATTTGCTTAATTTTCTTCAGAAAATTTTTCACCTCATGGTGAAACACAATTTAGTTCAACTTTCTAGAAATAAAAGTAGATAAAAGTCAATTTGGATATATATATATATATATATATATATATATATATATATATATATATATATATATATATATATATATATATATATATATATATATATGTATATATAAAGGCAAGTTTGACAATAGTTTATTATAAAACACCTAATGGAAAATTTTAAAGTGAAAAGGAAAGACTACATAATTTTTATTAAACTTGAGATGGCATATGCCTACAAAAAAAATTAAAACAAAATACCTACATATTTAATAAAAAAAAACCACTAGGATATCATACAGTCAGCTTATTCCTAAAATATGTAGTACTAATACCTAAGTTACTAATGAAGGTGTGGGATGTGCATACTTTGATAACAATAATAAAAACAGTAAAATGTGTAAACTCAATTTCATCATGAGTATATACACAGCTGAATTAATAGCGATAGTGGAAGCACTAAAATATTTATCTAATATATATATTATTCAAAGTTTATAATTTGTAGTGACAACAAAAGTGCTTTAAGTAAAATGAGTGCCATAAATCCTAAATCAAAAGTAAATTACGTTGAATTATATATAATAAATAAAATTAAAGAACTTCAGCAACAAGACAAAACTGTTAAGTTGGCATGGATTAAAAGCCATTGTGGAATAACTGGAAATGAGATAGTAGATGAATTGCCAAAAAACGCTGTGTCACAAGGAGTATTAACTCATTATCTTTGGACGTCTAGAGATATAGAACCAGAAACGTGCAAAGAGCTTAAGATTAATAATTTTTTAAATTCGCTGTATTCTTTGACTGATGTCCACCATCCCATTAATTTAAAGTTATTTGTTAAGAGTTTTTATATAGATTATTGTATAAACATGTTTTAGATATTAAACTCAAATTGTAATTGTAAATATAGAGTAAGTATTTCTTTGTAATTTATTAGAAAAAAAAAGAAAATAAAAAAATTATATAAGAAACAAATAAAAAAAGGAACTTGGACAGTCCACAGTAAAGTAGCTATTGAATTAAGTAGATAGCTGCAGAAGAGTTTACTGTGGAACTCTGAGGACCTCATCACTTATTTTATATATAAATAACTAAAAGCACCTAATAGAAAAAAAAAGACTATATATTAGAGCTCAATAGTAGTAATAGATTTAGGATAAGATTTTATAGGAAACAAAGACTTGATGAAAAAAGGGGTACAAATTGTAAGATTTGCGAATGGATTTAGTGCCAGCAGTCATTTAAACACAAACAAACAACAATACCCAAGTTACATTGTAATAAACATGAAATCTGCCAAATTTTAAATTAATATACATCTACCGATAAATCACAGCAAATGTACCTTGTTATTTTCAATGTAGGAAAATTAAAGACATTTCAAATATAACTGTAATAAGTCTGCTTTATCCTAAAATACGAATATTATCCTCTTCCTACCAATAACCCATTTTCAGTTCAATAAACATTAAACCCGCCAAATTTTAAATTAAGACATGCCCACCTACCAATCACAGCAAATGTACCGCGTTAGGTTTACTGTAGTCTAACAATACTGGACCACGGATAAGGTATTGTTACATATAGGATAAACAAAGGGTACAAGTCTAACCCTATACACGCTCATGAAAATTTTCATGAACGAGTACCAGATTTATAAAGCTATGCATGTGTCTGACAAAAATTCTATAATTAAATTATATATTGTTACAGAACCTATGGCTAACAAGGACTGTATATTATATGGAGCGTATGTATTGCATTTAGTTAATTTTGTATACAGGTAGTTTGAATGCTGAATAAATTTAGGACATTCAAAGAAGATGTGATCGAGGTCACCTAGCTTACCGCAATGTTTGCAACTGTCACCATCGATGACTTTAATTTTAAATAAATGGCATGGGTACCATGCATGTCCAAAGCGTATTTGATTTATAGTAGTAATATATTTACGAGGAGCTTTGAAATTCTGAAACCAGGTTGTTTGAGGTATAGTTGGTTGCAGTGGCGCACCCAGAATTTTCCTGTGGGGGGGGGGGGGTTTTGGTTGGGCACCGAATTTTTTTTTATGCTACCTTCATGTTGAGTTCTTAAAATTTGGGTATTAGTTACTAGTGTACTAGTGCTAAAGATTCAGGCATCTATATCTAAATACAATGTATAATCAAAAATATTAATTTAAATCCTAAACTGTATGATAAATAATAAACTGTAAACAAATTAAATTTATAATAAAATGTCCAAACGGCGTTGCTTCTGAGCCAAATGGTTCCTCTTCTTCATCTATTTGTATATCCTGATGGATAAACATCAAAGCTAAACCATTTAGTCTCTCTTCGCTAGTACAATTTCTTAAATACGTCTTTAGTATTTTTAGCGACGAAAATGACCTTTCACACGTGCAGGTTGTTACAGGTAAGGTCGCCATTATTAGGAGTAAATTATAAACTAGAGGGAATAAGTTCTTGTTGCATATATCAAGAGCTTCAAGAGCATTTTTGGTGTCGGTTTAAGTCGAAAATCTTTTAGAAATTGTTTCCAAAGTATGATTTCTCCTTTTATGTTTGTTTCATCAAGTCCATAAAAATCTACTAGACTTTGAAATGATTTGGCTATCGTCTCATCATACTGTACACTTAGTAAGTCCTGAAATGGTTTTAAAATCTCTTTGTGTGCAACAAACCTATCATTTATGGATTGTATAATTTCATCAAAAAAGGGGATAAAAACTGATCTTCTATAATATTCTTCTGGTGTGGAGGCTGGTACATTATTTCTCTTTGTTTGATAAATTACTGTCCTTGGAAGAGACATATTAACACCAAATTCATCGCAAAGAGCTGATACTTGCCCAAAAATATTGGTAAAAGTTTCATCTGCATTTTGTCTTAACTGTTCTAGTGATTCTTTCGTTTTGTCTGCAGATTCAACAGCTAAACGGAGGTCTAGATTTTCTGTTTGAAGGTACTTACTAAGTAGTAAAGTGAGTTCAAACACCGAGTTGACCACAAAGAGACTCAAAAGAAAGTCACATTTGCAAATTGCAGCCGACAGCAACTGAGCGTCAGTGGCAGTTTTGTTATCACTCCAGTTTGTAATAACATCCAGTGCTTTAATAATGACAGGAAGTAAGGAAATAAATGCATGAACTGAGTCATGTCTTTGAATCCATCTTGTTGCACACAATCTTTTTAATTTTTCTACTTTCGGCTTCTGCTCCAACTGATCAATTTGATTTTCTAAAACATTTTGCCGCTTGGGATAGTTGAAAAAATTATAAGTGGCTTCTACGGTTCCCATACAATTTCGAATTTCTGAGTCAGAACATCCTTGAGAAATCGCAAGATTAAAACTATGAGAGCAACAATGCACATAGATAGCTTTGGGAAATTCTTTTCGAACAACAGATTGTACGCCTTTTATATGACCACTCATGGAACTGGCACCATCATATCCTTGGCCAACTATATTGTTACCATTCAAACCTAAATCTTGTATAAACGAGCAAATAGTATGAGCTAGTCCAGTTCCGGTGGTTTCAGTTACCGGAATAAATTGTAAAAATTCTTCATGAATTTTATAATTTTCTACAAATCTAGCGCAAAATGATAGCTGAATTGTACCACTAATATCGGTGGTTTCATCACACAGAATACTAAAAAATTTCGCTTCATTTACTCGTTTTACCAAATTTTCTAAAACTATGGTGTTAAATATAGAAATTATTTCATTTTGAATTCGCCAACTGATGTAAGTCGCATTTTGTCCGGCAGTTTTTAAATGATTGGTCAAAATATGATCTCCAGAATCCATTCTAAATTTTAAAAGAGACCTAAAGTTTCCTTCTCCTCTTTGTGGTGGGGCGTTAAAATCGAAAGGTCCAAAATCGCGATGTCCTCTAAAAGATTGCCCCATTTTAGCAAGAAAAATAGCCGTCTTAATAATAGGTTTAAGGGATTCTCTATTTTTTTCTATTTGCAATTTTCTTCCTTTATTAAGCATTAATTGAATATTGTCCTTTTCTCCAGTATATGTTGCTAGAAAATTAGCCGCTTTCTCTAAACACTTTTTATGATAGAGATTTTCGGAATGTTTTTTAAAATCTTCCCTTGCGTCCTTCCATTTTCTAAATGGAATTTTAACTAATTTTCCTGCGCTCAATCCTTGCTCTCCTACAACAGTGGAAAATAACGCACAAAACTTGCAGAACGCAGCATCCATTGTTGGGGAATATACCAGCCAATTCCAGTCAGTTAACCAACGCATCTGAAATTTTAAGTTTCTGGGACCGGAAGATGGAAATTTGAATTTAGAATCCGGAGACCAAGGATTTTCTAAAAGCTTTTTTTTTAAAGCATCGTCTACCTGTAAAAAAAAATTCAGTTTTCACAAAATATTTAACGAAAAGATCGTGGCACTAGGGGAGTGCCGGCATAACTTCTTATACCGTGTTATTACTATATGTAGGTTAATGGAATTGTATGTCTTATAGGATAAGATTTTATAGGAAACAAAGACTTGATGAAAAAAGGGGTACAAATTGTAAGATTTGCGAATGGATTTAGTGCCAGCAGTCATTTAAACACAAACAAACAACAATACCCAAGTTACATTGTAATAAACATGAAATCTGCCAAATTTTAAATTAATATACATCTACCGATAAATCACAGCAAATGTACCTTGTTATTTTCAATGTAGGAAAATTAAAGACATTTCAAATATAACTGTAATAAGTCTGCTTTATCCTAAAATACGAATATTATCCTCTTCCTACCAATAACCCATTTTCAGTTCAATAAACATTAAACCCGCCAAATTTTAAATTAAGACATGCCCACCTACCAATCACAGCAAATGTACCGCGTTAGGTTTACTGTAGTCTAACAATACTGGACCACGGATAAGGTATTGTTACATATAGGATAAACAAAGGGTACAAGTCTAACCCTATACACGCTCATGAAAATTTTCATGAACGAGTACCAGATTTATAAAGCTATGCATGTGTCTGACAAAAATTCTATAATTAAATTATATATTGTTACAGAACCTATGGCTAACAAGGACTGTATATTATATGGAGCGTATGTATTGCATTTAGTTAATTTTGTATACAGGTAGTTTGAATGCTGAATAAATTTAGGACATTCAAAGAAGATGTGATCGAGGTCACCTAGCTTACCGCAATGTTTGCAACTGTCACCATCGATGACTTTAATTTTAAATAAATGGCATGGGTACCATGCATGTCCAAAGCGTATTTGATTTATAGTAGTAATATATTTACGAGGAGCTTTGAAATTCTGAAACCAGGTTGTTTGAGGTATAGTTGGTTGCAGTGGCGCACCCAGAATTTTCCTGTGGGGGGGGGGGGGGTTTTGGTTGGGCACCGAATTTTTTTTTATGCTACCTTCATGTTGAGTTCTTAAAATTTGGGTATTAGTTACTAGTGTACTAGTGCTAAAGATTCAGGCATCTATATCTAAATACAATGTATAATCAAAAATATTAATTTAAATCCTAAACTGTATGATAAATAATAAACTGTAAACAAATTAAATTTATAATAAAATGTCCAAACGGCGTTGCTTCTGAGCCAAATGGTTCCTCTTCTTCATCTATTTGTATATCCTGATGGATAAACATCAAAGCTAAACCATTTAGTCTCTCTTCGCTAGTACAATTTCTTAAATACGTCTTTAGTATTTTTAGCGACGAAAATGACCTTTCACACGTGCAGGTTGTTACAGGTAAGGTCGCCATTATTAGGAGTAAATTATAAACTAGAGGGAATAAGTTCTTGTTGCATATATCAAGAGCTTCAAGAGCATTTTTGGTGTCGGTTTAAGTCGAAAATCTTTTAGAAATTGTTTCCAAAGTATGATTTCTCCTTTTATGTTTGTTTCATCAAGTCCATAAAAATCTACTAGACTTTGAAATGATTTGGCTATCGTCTCATCATACTGTACACTTAGTAAGTCCTGAAATGGTTTTAAAATCTCTTTGTGTGCAACAAACCTATCATTTATGGATTGTATAATTTCATCAAAAAAGGGGATAAAAACTGATCTTCTATAATATTCTTCTGGTGTGGAGGCTGGTACATTATTTCTCTTTGTTTGATAAATTACTGTCCTTGGAAGAGACATATTAACACCAAATTCATCGCAAAGAGCTGATACTTGCCCAAAAATATTGGTAAAAGTTTCATCTGCATTTTGTCTTAACTGTTCTAGTGATTCTTTCGTTTTGTCTGCAGATTCAACAGCTAAACGGAGGTCTAGATTTTCTGTTTGAAGGTACTTACTAAGTAGTAAAGTGAGTTCAAACACCGAGTTGACCACAAAGAGACTCAAAAGAAAGTCACATTTGCAAATTGCAGCCGACAGCAACTGAGCGTCAGTGGCAGTTTTGTTATCACTCCAGTTTGTAATAACATCCAGTGCTTTAATAATGACAGGAAGTAAGGAAATAAATGCATGAACTGAGTCATGTCTTTGAATCCATCTTGTTGCACACAATCTTTTTAATTTTTCTACTTTCGGCTTCTGCTCCAACTGATCAATTTGATTTTCTAAAACATTTTGCCGCTTGGGATAGTTGAAAAAATTATAAGTGGCTTCTACGGTTCCCATACAATTTCGAATTTCTGAGTCAGAACATCCTTGAGAAATCGCAAGATTAAAACTATGAGAGCAACAATGCACATAGATAGCTTTGGGAAATTCTTTTCGAACAACAGATTGTACGCCTTTTATATGACCACTCATGGAACTGGCACCATCATATCCTTGGCCAACTATATTGTTACCATTCAAACCTAAATCTTGTATAAACGAGCAAATAGTATGAGCTAGTCCAGTTCCGGTGGTTTCAGTTACCGGAATAAATTGTAAAAATTCTTCATGAATTTTATAATTTTCTACAAATCTAGCGCAAAATGATAGCTGAATTGTACCACTAATATCGGTGGTTTCATCACACAGAATACTAAAAAATTTCGCTTCATTTACTCGTTTTACCAAATTTTCTAAAACTATGGTGTTAAATATAGAAATTATTTCATTTTGAATTCGCCAACTGATGTAAGTCGCATTTTGTCCGGCAGTTTTTAAATGATTGGTCAAAATATGATCTCCAGAATCCATTCTAAATTTTAAAAGAGACCTAAAGTTTCCTTCTCCTCTTTGTGGTGGGGCGTTAAAATCGAAAGGTCCAAAATCGCGATGTCCTCTAAAAGATTGCCCCATTTTAGCAAGAAAAATAGCCGTCTTAATAATAGGTTTAAGGGATTCTCTATTTTTTTCTATTTGCAATTTTCTTCCTTTATTAAGCATTAATTGAATATTGTCCTTTTCTCCAGTATATGTTGCTAGAAAATTAGCCGCTTTCTCTAAACACTTTTTATGATAGAGATTTTCGGAATGTTTTTTAAAATCTTCCCTTGCGTCCTTCCATTTTCTAAATGGAATTTTAACTAATTTTCCTGCGCTCAATCCTTGCTCTCCTACAACAGTGGAAAATAACGCACAAAACTTGCAGAACGCAGCATCCATTGTTGGGGAATATACCAGCCAATTCCAGTCAGTTAACCAACGCATCTGAAATTTTAAGTTTCTGGGACCGGAAGATGGAAATTTGAATTTAGAATCCGGAGACCAAGGATTTTCTAAAAGCTTTTTTTTTAAAGCATCGTCTACCTGTAAAAAAAAATTCAGTTTTCACAAAATATTTAACGAAAAGATCGTGGCACTAGGGGAGTGCCGGCATAACTTCTTATACCGTGTTATTACTATATGTAGGTTAATGGAATTGTATGTCTGCTTATTACTAAATTGTTAATCTTTTTTATAAAAACACTTTAATTTTTAAAATTGTAGGTAACACATTGTAGGTAAGTTCTTTAAAATTTAGAAATCTTAAATTTTTTCCTTAAAAATTTTGTTTAATGATTTTAGTAATTTTCAAAATGTGTTAAATAAAATATAGAATTTATTCATCATATACATTTTCATTATTATCCATATAGTTTTTTATAATTATTTATAATTTTCTATAATTTTGTTTTAACTTTTTATAAATTTATTTAAGTTTGTATAATTTTATTTATTTTTATTTAATTTTACCTAACTGTATTTAATTTTATTTAATTTTTATAATGGTTTATAATTATAATTATAATTTTATTTAATTTTAATTATTTTTATTTGATTCTATTTAATTTTATATAATTTTAGTAATTTTATTTAATTTTATATAATTTTTTGTTAATTTTATCTAATTTTATATAAAAGTAATTTTATTTAATTATATTATTTAATTTTATTGAATTTTCTTTAATTTTATGTAATTTATTTTATTTTATTTCATACAAATATTTTAAAATCAAAATTAGCCAAGTCGTTCTAGAGTTGTTATAAACAAATATATTATATAAAATTATAATAAAAGTGTATATGTATATATATATATTGTTATGAAATTAAAGCTCCTAAACAGTTTTTTTTTATGAATAGTATGAACATAAAACAAAATGACAATATTGAATATACCACATATATATTTAACTCAAACAATTGTATTATTGTTGTTAATTTAATAGTTGAAACTAGATTCAACAATAAGAAAGAAACTAAAAGCAAAAATAAGCAGAATTCACAGACATGTAACAAACCAATAAGGACTATATTGTATCACCAGATTTAATTAATGTTTTCAAAATAATTTTATTATTATTATAATTAAAACCAGTTGGTTTATTATAAACAAATTTAGCATAATAGAAATAAGATTCTTTTAATACGTGAGTTATTATAGCCACTGAGTTATAGTTGGTTGATAAACACTTTTCAATTAAAAAAAAATATATAAAAAAAAATTAAACCAAAAACAATTGTTGATCATGAAATTGATTATGATTTAAACTTAAGTTATTGTTCGTTATATATATATTATATTATTTATGTAAGAGATACTTACAGAATAAGCCAATGTAGCCACAACATAAAGATCCAAAAAGCAAATATCAAACCACTTCGGATCGAGTGGAAATAAAAACCATAAATTTGTATTTATTAATTAATTACAATTTTTATTATAATCCAAATTCTAATATATACAAGTCAATAGAATCTTCAACAGTCCTAAAACAGATAAAATATTTAAGTCATTTATTCACAAAGTAAGAAGTTTCAATTTGTTAGTAAACATACAGTTAACATGGATAGAGCTCAGAAAATAAAACGTGTTAGGAGGTGAAATAGGATATATCTCATAAATAAGAGTTCAGAATGATATAATCTTTAATGGACAGGTAATCTGAAGACAATTCTCAGTGATTCAATATCAAAAATGCTTTCAGATAGCTTTAAAATTAAATAAAAGCAAAATAAAAGCAACTAATTCATGTTAAAATTGGTGTATGTCAAATTTGTTAGTAAAAATTTTAATATTTAAATTATCATTTGTTGTAGAAATTATATGTCAAAAGAATGCTTAAATTCTCTAGTATTTGTTTCAATTCATTTCAAAAGTCAATATAGTTCTCAAGATTTAACAATTTATGAAAATTTAAAATATTTTTTATTTTAATCATAAATGTCAAAAATATACAAAAATCCTGTCAGATCTTAAAAAACATTGTCAAAATGCTTGGAGATCTGGTAAGCAATGAAAAATAAAAGATAGAAAATCAATAGTTACGAAGGGGAGAAAATTTTTGATTATTTTTCAGCAGTCACAATTTTTAAAAAGTATTTTAAAAAACCTTAAAAAAGTCCTGAATTATAACAAAGTATATTCAAATTACCTTGCCGATAAGAAACCATCGTTTCTGATTAAATTTTAACAAAGCCTGCAGATTAACAGTATATTTTCCGATAAGGGAATTGTTAGCAGTCATCATAAAGAGGTCCACAGCTACCAGAAAGGTGAGTTTTTCCACTCATTTGAATTCTCGCTGAATAAAGAGACCGTTTGGTGTTTATTTTTGACTGAAGATCATTTAAAATTCATTTTGGGTACTTATAAATATTTCTCAACCATTGGAGAGATAATTCTGATAGTTTTGCGGCCCTAATCCATTAGAAGACGTCACTGAAAGATGCAATCTTTGTTATTGAAGATTTCCATAAAATTTTTAGAGAAGGGATTATCTGAAAGACGAAAGTGAACTTTAATAAAGTTAAACGCAAGTTTTGAAATTTCTTTAGAAATAATCTTACCTTTTTTTTTTTTTTAAGCAGCCTATATCATTCTAAATCATCTTTGTGTTAAAAAACAAAATAATTTGAAGTCAAGTTCACAAAAATTTTATTATCGCTTTTGTAATATTAACCAAATATAATTCACCGTTTCTTTTGCTTACTAAAATCATTAAACAAAACAGTTAAACTAAAAAAATTGAAGGATTATAAACCTTTGTTTTCGCTCTAAAAAGATAGTAAGTGAGGTTATAAATACTTTGACAAACAAACACGTATTAGATCTTAGATCAAGTATTTCTTGTTGCAACTTCACAAAACACTAATTTCATATACTTACTTCAATATTGTATTACGTCATAAATCTAAATCCATTCATATTAGTATTAAACGTTTAAGTATTGGCTTATTTATTGGAAGAATCTTAAATAATTTTTTTTATATATATTATACAAGATATCGTTGTGTAATATTTAATTGATCACTTGTGAATAATTGCACAGTACATTAAAAATAAAACTTCTTGTGTGGTGATTTTTGCTTTATATAATTTTATATAGCTTTATCAAGCAGTACAGGTCACAGAACTCGCTTGAGTTAAGAGTCTGCATGTTCTAAGACAAATAAGTAAAAAAAATTTAAATTAAAAATACAGATTTAGAGAATACAAGGTGAGTAGAATAAATGTTTGTCAAATTTTTTTTATTTTCAGGCGTTCAATAATTTTTATTAAAAGCATTTCTAAATTTAACAATATTACAAATTAATCAACTTAAAAAATTTATTTTTATCTTCATAAAGCTAGCCGGTAAATAAGAGCAACTTGTAGTTTTCTTGCATCGAATTCACATATCATAACAATTTGGCGAGCCCAACGTGTGGCTGTGTATTTGGACGGTGACAGGTAGTGCATTATAACAAAGTATTAACCAGTGGTGTACCTTAAACATTTAATAACATAATATACAGGGTGTTAAGAGTATAATTTGTGTAGATAATAAGTTTATTGAGTGAATTGAAATTAAATAAAAATAAACATGGACAAAAGAAAGACTAGATCACATAAGAACGTAGAAGAAGAACAGGAAGTGACAGACAGAACCGAAGAACAAATTAAAGAGACTGAAGAAGTACAGGAGACAATGGAGGAGAAAAGACAGCCAGAAGAAGCACAAATGGAAAGGCAAATGGCAAGTGGAGACCAAGCTCAGCCCGTAAAGAAGGATGAATTGGACTTTCACAAGATGATGGCAATTTTGTTACAGGAAATAAAAAAAACTGAGCAAAATATAAACCAGAAAGCAGAAGAAAATAAACAACATATGACAAAAGAACTTGAAGATACAAAAAAAGAAATAAAACGGGAAATAACACAAAATTTTGATGACAAAATACAACAGATGGCACAACAGGTTGAGGATAAGTTGGGAAAGAAGATAGAAGAAGTAAAAGAAGAGTTAACCCTAGAAATGGCCAAGATGGAAGAGCAGTGCAAAGAACAAATGGAAGTGTTATCGGCACAGCTGGAAAAGAATAATGAAACTCAAAATAAAAAGATTGAATTAATGGAACAAAATTTGAAGCTAGAACAACAAAATAACCAAAAAAAGTTCGAAGATATTGACGAACAAATGGGAGTGTTGGCAGTACAGCTGGAGCATCATATTGAGCAGAAGGAAGAGATATTTCGACGAGACATTAATGAACAGTGGAAGAAAAAAGAAGATGAAATAGATGAAAATATGAATAAGACCAAAGAGATAATGGAGAAAGAAATTGGGAGAGTACAAGAGTCTCTTAAAGAAGTGACACAGAAGGAATTGGATGCAAGGCCGGTTGTACAAACGGTCGAAAGAGATTGTAAAATCTATTTTAGTGGAAGAATAAAACAGCAGCATCCAGTACCTTTCATGAAATTCCTTAGGCACAGATATGCATCTTACAGAAATTTCGAAGACTTTAAAGAATTCATCAGAAACCAGATGACGGATGAGGCGTTACTATGGTTTTCGAACAAAGAAAATGAGTTGGTGGATCTGGAAGACTTTGCGACCAAATTCAGTGAATATTTCTGGGGTCAAGCACAACAGCGTTCAATCAAAAACGAGCTGTTAAGTGGCAAATACAACCCAAATCGTAGCATGTCATACCACCGGTACGCCATGCAAATTTACAGCACAGCTCAATACTTAGACTGTGGTTTTAACGAAGAATACATTGTGGGTTGTATCGTGCAACACTTTGATCGGACATTGGAAGATATCATGATGTTATACAACTTTAAAGAAATAGACAAACTGTGCCAATTTTTGATGATGCATGAGCAACGAAACCCCATGTATCAAAACAATGACCAAGCAAATAATAATAATAATAACAACTTCAATGGGAGCAATAACTACAGCAGAAACAATAATCAGAACGGCAATAATTTCAATAATCATCGTAATTTTAACAATAACTATAGACAAAATAATGGTAACAACAACTATAATAACTCGAACTTTAGGAATAATAATAATAACTACCGCAACCAAAATAATCAGAACTTTAATCGCCAAAACTATAATCGTAACAATCAAACTAACAACAATAACTATGGAAATAATGGACGGTATCAAAACGGTAATTACAATAATCAAAACAACGGAAATTTTAACAGAAATAATTACAATAATAACAACAGAAACTTTAACTCCAATGGCAATATGAATCATGCATTTTCAAACAGTGCCATTCAACAGAATCAGACAAACAATTCACAACAACAGTCAAATCAAAACTACACAAACAATCGAAACCATAACACTAGAAGTCTAGAAGATATAAATAGAAATAACCAAAAAAGACAAGTGAATTTTCTAAGTCACCATCAATCATACACCGACGTCAGTCAACAAGAGTCACCAATTGAAACACTCAACACATCATCACCATCACAACCCTTTGACACACAATACACAACAGATTCACAATCACCAAATTTTCAATAAAGCACCTGCTAAATGCGGCCGTATGTCACTATGAGCATCCAAGGGAGTTCATAACATTTGGGGAAGAAAAGAAAAATCAAAATTTGCAAGGGTTAATTTTAATTCAGGGTAAATTCTTTCAAAAACAAGTTAAAATTTTAATAGACACGGGTTCTGAAGTTTCACTAATTGACAATAAAGTTATTAATGAATTAAATTTTCAAAAATATTGTTATTCAATTCCAAAGGTTAATCTAGTGGGTGCAAACAACAAAAAACTATATGAAGCAAAGAAGGGAATAGTGGGAAAAGTATTATTTGATACAACCGAATATAGTATGCAATTCATAATAGTAGAAAACATGAGACATGATATTTTGATTGGGACAGACGAAATGGACAGAAATGGAATGGTCATCGATTATGTAAACAAAACTTTACAAATTCAAGAAGAAGTACTGAAATTTGGAAATACAGAAGACGAGGAATCAAAACAAGAGGAATTAAAGATAAAGGAAATTAACAATATTAAAAATCATACAAACTACAATTTTATAAATAATGAACCAGAAGAAAGTAAAATGGAATTGGAAGAAAATTTAGTATGTGCAGAAGAATGGAAAGAAGATGTAGGAAGATTGTTGCAAAAATATGATGGTTTGATAAAATCCGAGAACCGAGTGGCTGAAAAGTACATGCATAAAATTGAGGTAAAAGGAATAGAAAATTTTAAATCGAAGACATATCCAATTCCTTATAAATACCAGAAAGAAGTTTCAAAGGAGATAGAGAAGATGTTACAAAACGGAATAATTGAAAACAGCAATTCAAAGTACATAAACCCTATAGTGGTAGTGAAGAAGAGCAATGGTGAGTTAAGATTATGCCTCGATGCCAGGAACATTAACAAATATTCAACACCACAATATGAAGCACCACAAAGTGTAGATGCAATCTTTGGAAAAATAACTAAATCAAATTATTTTACAAAAATTGACCTGAAGCATAGCTTTTGGTTGATACCATTGCATAAAGATAGTAGGGATTTTACAGCCTTTTCGATAGATGGGGTAATATATAGATTTAAAGTAGTTCCATACGGTTTGCAAAGTGCATGTTCAGCTCTTGTACGTGCTTTACATCAAATTTTGGATCAATACGAAGACTTTATTATACACTACATTGACGATATTCTCATTTATTCTCACACATCACACGAACATTTAACACACATAAATATTTTGTTGAATGCATTGAATGAAGCAGGATTAAAAATTAACTTAAACAAATGCCAGTTTTATCAACAAGAGGTCACGTATTTAGGATATAAATTAGACAGAAGTGGTATTTCTATGGACGAAGAAAGAATTGAGAAAATAATGAACTATCCAGCACCGAAAAATTTGAAAAATTTACGAGGATTTATAGGCCTAATCAACTACTTTAAACGATTAATTCCAGACTTGAGTGAGAAAGAATTACCATTAATTCAACTATTGAAGAAGGATCAAAAATGGAAATGGAAAGAAGAACAAAACCAGGCCTTTCAAAATTTAAAGGACATATTTCGGACTAATCTAAGAATTTATCACCCCAGGTACGATTTGCCATTCATTCTACAGACAGATGCTTCCATGCACAAATTTGCAGGAGTGTTGTTACAAGTCCAGGACAATGAAGAAGTTCCTATTTCATTTGTGTCACGTGTAACCAGAAATTACGAGAAGAGGTATAGTGTCACCGAATTGGAATTTGCTAGCATACTATTTTGTGTAACAAAATTTCGGTATTATTTATTAGGATCAAAATTTTATATTGAAACTGACCATTTATCGTTAATAAATATCATGAATAACAAATTGCTTAATAATAGAATACATCGTGGGACTTTACTACTTCAAGAATATAACTTCGAAATTAGACATATAAAAGGAAGAGATAATGTCATTGCAGATGCCTTGACAAGGAACGAAGAGGAAGGAACAAGAGAAGAGAGAAAAATTCAAATCGGATTAAATATATTAAAAGAACAGGAGGGAATGTACTCAAAACAAGCCATTAGAGAAGATCAGCAAAATTTAACACAGAAAGAAAAGGAAAGATGTATACTGAAAGATCAAATTTACATTAAAAGAATTAGAGAGCAAGAGTTATATTACATCAGCAAAAATTTAGCCGAAGAAATACTGAAGGATTTACATGAAAAGAATGGACACGCGGGTAGTAAGAAAATATGGTTAATGTTTCGAGAAAACTATATCACCAAGAAGGATACAAGCATAATAAAAAACTTGACTAGAAAATGTCATACTTGTCAAAGACAAAAATCGAAGAATTTTTCAAATTGGAATACTCCCAAAAATATAATAGCACAAGAGCCCTTAGATATAATAGCTATAGATTTTTTGAGTGACTTGATACAAACGGAAGGAAATGGACATAAACATATCATGGTAATCGTAGATTTATTTTCAAAATTCATCAAACTTTATTCCAGTAAAAATACAAAAGTCAACACTATCATAAATAATTTAAACAATTATTTTGAAGAAATAGGAAAACCTAAACAATGCATACTGGATAATGCCACATATTTCCAAAACGACCGATTCAAAAATTTTATGACAAGAAATGGAACCAAATTAAGTTTTACAAGCATCAGACATCCTCAATCAAATCCTTCGGAAAGATATATTCAAGAAGTGATAAAATTTTTAAGAATATCAATAGAAAACAAACACACTGTATGGGATCAACATTTATTAAGGATAGAACAATACATAAATCAGTTACCAAACACTGTGACTAATGAGATACCACTATTTCTAATGAAAAGGATAAGACCAGAAAGACCTTGGATTATAGAAATAGAACCTGAATATGACCAAATTTGTCAAGATGTAAAACTAAGAATCATCAAGAATGGAGAGAAATATTTGAAAAGACAAAACAAAAGGAAGATGAGAACAAACCAAAAATTTCAAAAAGGAGAACTAGTATTAATTAGAGCACATAGGGTAAGCAATTATAGAGATAACATTTGTAACAAACTTTTACCACCATTGGAGGGACCTTATGAAGTTGAAACAGAAGATGGAGAAAATAGTTATTTATTGAAATATCCTGAGAGTGGGTATCTTAGAGGAGTTTTTAACATAAAAGACATTTACAAATATGAACAATAAGTGAAGAAATAAGAAGACATTATTAATTTTAAGTTATATTTATAAAATGAAACAATTTTTTTTTAAGTAAAGGACATGAATGGGATACAGAAGATGGAATAATAATAATAATAATGCTGCTATTTATGAAAAATGATGAAATATGAATTATTGCGGATATTATGATTATGAATATGATATATAATATAATATGAATTATGAAAGATTATAATGATATAATTATGCAGTATAATAATAAAATTTGGAATGGAATTACAGAAGAAGGATTGGAGAGGAAAAATTTGAAACGAAGATGGCAGAACTCTAAGAAACCAAGGAAGAAAAACAACTATAAAATGGATTCAAAAGTAGAATATAAACTCAACCCTCAACGAAAACTTATTAAAAATAACCGAATGATAATAAAGTCACATTCAAACTAGCTTACACTCTAACCACAAAATGCAGCTCACACATGCTTAAATAAAACTTAAACTCTATATTTTTTTGTATATATTCAAAATAAAACATGCATTAATAAAACAAACTAAAGCAACTTAAGCTTACACATGCAAAATTAAAAGAACAAAACTAATTATTATTTTTTTTCAAAGAGAGCATTCAAACTATCTGCAGCATAATTGTATACCATATATATGCAACTGAATCAAAAATTTAATTGTTTTTAACCATCACACATTCATAAAATCACTGAAACATACACTTGTGTCGACGTTCAGAGAAACAATCACACAACTTGCAAAAAAACCAGTCAAAGAAAAATGAATATTTGATATTTGCCAAAAAAATTGTCAAATATGAAATATTAATTTTTGGAGAATTGTTATGAAATTAAAGCTCCTAAACAGTTTTTTTTTATGAATAGTATGAACATAAAACAAAATGACAATATTGAATATACCACATATATATTTAACTCAAACAATTGTATTATTGTTGTTAATTTAATAGTTGAAACTAGATTCAACAATAAGAAAGAAACTAAAAGCAAAAATAAGCAGAATTCACAGACATGTAACAAACCAATAAGGACTATATTGTATCACCAGATTTAATTAATGTTTTCAAAATAATTTTATTATTATTATAATTAAAACCAGTTGGTTTATTATAAACAAATTTAGCATAATAGAAATAAGATTCTTTTAATACGTGAGTTATTATAGCCACTGAGTTATAGTTGGTTGATAAACACTTTTCAATTAAAAAAAAATATATAAAAAAAAATTAAACCAAAAACAATTGTTGATCATGAAATTGATTATGATTTAAACTTAAGTTATTGTTCGTTATATATATATTATATTATTTATGTAAGAGATACTTACAGAATAAGCCAATATAGCCACAACATAAAGATACAAAAAGCAAATATCAAACCACTTCGGATCGAGTGGAAATAAAAACCATAAATTTGTATTTATTAATTAATTACAATTTTTATTATAATCCAAATTCTAATATATACAAGTCAATAGAATCTTCAACAGTCCTAAAACAGATAAAATATTTAAGTCATTTATTCACAAAGTAAGAAGTTTCAATTTGTTAGTAAACATACAGTTAACATGGATAGAGCTCAGAAAATAAAACGTGTTAGGAGGTGAAATAGGATATATCTCATAAATAAGAGTTCAGAATGATATAATCTTTAATGGACAGGTAATCTGAAGACAATTCTCAGTGATTCAATATCAAAAATGCTTTCAGATAGCTTTAAAATTAAATAAAAGCAAAATAAAAGCAACTAATTCATGTTAAAATTGGTGTATGTCAAATTTGTTAGTAAAAATTTTAATATTTAAATTATCATTTGTTGTAGAAATTATATGTCAAAAGAATGCTTAAATTCTCTAGTATTTGTTTCAATTCATTTCAAAAGTCAATATAGTTCTCAAGATTTAACAATTTATGAAAATTTAAAATATTTTTTATTTTAATCATAAATGTCAAAAATATACAAAAATCCTGTCAGATCTTAAAAAACATTGTCAAAATGCTTGGAGATCTGGTAAGCAATGAAAAATAAAAGATAGAAAATCAATAGTTACGAAGGGGAGAAAATTTTTGATTATTTTTCAGCAGTCACAATTTTTAAAAAGTATTTTAAAAAACCTTAAAAAAGTCCTGAATTATAACAAAGTATATTCAAATTACCTTGCCGATAAGAAACCATCGTTTCTGATTAAATTTTAACAAAGCCTGCAGATTAACAGTATATTTTCCGATAAGGGAATTGTTAGCAGTCATCATAAAGAGGTCCACAGCTACCAGAAAGGTGAGTTTTTCCACTCATTTGAATTCTCGCTGAATAAAGAGACCGTTTGGTGTTTATTTTTGACTGAAGATCATTTAAAATTCATTTTGGGTACTTATAAATATTTCTCAACCATTGGAGAGATAATTCTGATAGTTTTGCGGCCCTAATCCATTAGAAGACGTCACTGAAAGATGCAATCTTTGTTATTGAAGATTTCCATAAAATTTTTAGAGAAGGGATTATCTGAAAGACGAAAGTGAACTTTAATAAAGTTAAACGCAAGTTTTGAAATTTCTTTAGAAATAATCTTACCTTTTTTTTTTTTTTAAGCAGCCTATATCATTCTAAATCATCTTTGTGTTAAAAAACAAAATAATTTGAAGTCAAGTTCACAAAAATTTTATTATCGCTTTTGTAATATTAACCAAATATAATTCACCGTTTCTTTTGCTTACTAAAATCATTAAACAAAACAGTTAAACTAAAAAAATTGAAGGATTATAAACCTTTGTTTTCGCTCTAAAAAGATAGTAAGTGAGGTTATATGGTTATAAATACTTTGACAAACAAACACGTATTAGATCTTAGATCAAGTATTTCTTGTTGCAACTTCACAAAACACTAATTTCATATACTTACTTCAATATTGTATTACGTCATAAATCTAAATCCATTCATATTAGTATTAAACGTTTAAGTATTGGCTTATTTATTGGAAGAATCTTAAATAATTTTTTTTATATATATTATACAAGATATCGTTGTGTAATATTTAATTGATCACTTGTGAATAATTGCACAGTACATTAAAAATAAAACTTCTTGTGTGGTGATTTTTGCTTTATATAATTTTATATAGCTTTATCAAGCAGTACAGGTCACAGAACTCGCTTGAGTTAAGAGTCTGCATGTTCTAAGACAAATAAGTAAAAAAAATTTAAATTAAAAATACAGATTTAGAGAATACAAGGTGAGTAGAATAAATGTTTGTCAAATTTTTTTTATTTTCAGGCGTTCAATAATTTTTATTAAAAGCATTTCTAAATTTAACAATATTACAAATTAATCAACTTAAAAAATTTATTTTTATCTTCATAAAGCTAGCCGGTAAATAAGAGCAACTTGTAGTTTTCTTGCATCGAATTCACATATCATAACAATATATATATATATATATATATATATATATATATATATATATATATATATATATATATATATATATATATATATATATATATATATATATATATATATATATATATATATATTGTGATGTGGGTATTAGTTAAAATAGTTAGGTAATGACTGTGAATATTGATTTACACGATTTTATTAAAAGGAAAACCATGTATTACAATTTAACCTACATCTTACAACAACAAAACATATATATGTCTCTTGTCACCGTTCACTCTCGGTGGACACTGTTATGGTAACTTCGGTGGTATTCAGCCATGGAACGGTGTGGCTGTTACATCCTCCCCCTTTGCACCACCCTGGCGACTCGCGGGTGGGGCAACAGAGTCTAAGCAGGAATAGAGCTCTACAGGACAGCAATGACAACGTTTTGGTCGGGGTTGTCTACGTCTGGCAATAGGGTCAGGTTCAGGTTCAGCTTCAATTTGAGCAAGGTCATCTCCAACAGGGGGGCCCATTTCGCTATCGTCTAACCCAAGGGTCAAAGACTCTGGGCAGGAGACCAGTGGAGCAGGAGGGTCGGCTTCTGAGGATTTCACTGGACGACCTCTTCTACGGAGAGGTTGAACTGAGGGACGGAGATCTGACGGAGAGCGTCCGTCACGACGCGGCGCGAACTTCGAAGTTATGGACTTAGACGCGTCACTTAGTGTATGCGAATCGACTAGCACAATATCACCTACTTCGAACGAAACCGAGCGGCGGTGGCAGTCTTTATACTTCTTACGTCTATCTTGGGATTGTTCATGTGTCTCGCGGGCTTCACTAAGAGCTTTACTCAAAGTTATTAGATAGGGCGTGATTTGTGGCACGAAGTTGTCCTTGGCTATGATGCTTCGAAAATCACGATTTGCATCATCAGGAGTTCGTAACTCGCGACCAAACGTGAGGTACGCGGGAGTGAAACCGGTTGAGTCGCACTTCACAGTGTTCATCGCGAACCGTATAGCGGGTAACTTTTCAGACCAAGACGAATGGTCATTATTTGTTAGAATAGCTAACTGAGTTTTAATGTCTCTATTTTTTCGTTCGACGGGGTTAGCTTCCGGGTGGTATACAGGTATAAGGTTCTGTTGGTACCCAAAACAATGCGCCACTTGTTGCATTACCGCACTCACGAACTGAGTACCGTTGTCACTGACGACTCGACGAGGGATTCCGTATCGTAATATTATGTTGTCTATGAAACACTTGGCGCAGGCAGCGGCAGTAGCAGATTCTAACGGGAATAATTCTACCCAACGACTAGCAGTGTCTTCCACTACCAGAATCCATGTATAACCTTGAGGAGAGAGGGGCAAAGGCCCAAATAAATCAATAGATAGCACTTCAAACCTCTGGGACTGAACAGGGGTTTGTAGGAGACCAGCGGGTTTGAGGTTAGAGACTTTATAGCGTTGGCAGTCAAGACATTTACTTACATGGTCAGAGATAATTTTCTTCATTCCAGACCAATAGTAGCGTTTTATTATTCTTTGATAAGTCTTCTCCACTCCATAATGACCAGCAGTAGCGGAATCATGGTACTCATGCAGTATGTGAGGAATACGTGTACTAGCCGCTACCAATTGGGGCTCTTCTTCATCTACTTCAGGAGTATAACGGTATAATATCCCATTGTTCATGATATATCCTCTTTCTGCCCACCTCTTGAAATCTACGCTTGTGTCAGAAGAGGGATCTTCTAAACATCTAATAATCTTGGCAACATCTGGATCATTAAGCTGCTCTTCTCGAACATCAGCAACACTAAGAGTTGGAAAATCTACTCTTACTAGATGAACTTCAGCTATGATGGGAACTTCTGTCATGGGAGGCCTTGATAGAGTATCTGCGATTACATTTTTTCTTCCTGTGATATATTCTATTTTTAGGTCATATGGCATGAGCTCTAAAGCCCATCGAGCTAACCGTCCAGTAGGGGACTTTAAGGTCATTAGCCATTTTAAGGCTTGGTGATCACTTTGCACTATTGTAGTAGCGCCTTCTAAGTATCCTCGAAATTTCTTCACTGCCCAAACCACAGCGAGAGCTTCTCGTTCTGTAGTGCTATAGTTTTGTTCAGCAGGAGTCAGAAGTCTCGAAGCATACTCTACAGGTCGTTCGTTCTCTTTCTCCCCCTGGAGAAGACATGCCCCCAAAGCATAATTGCTAGCATCTGTACGAAGTATATAAGGTAAATTGCAGTCAGCTTGTCGTAGGATTGGGGCGGAACACAATAATTGTTTCAGACATTCAAAGGCCTCTTGTTGTTCTGCTCCCCAGGTCCATTTCACATTTTTCTTGGTTAAATTCGACAAAGGTTTAGCAACATGGGAGAAATTTTCGATGAATCTACGGAACCATGAGCATGTTTGCAGGAATTTTAGCAGTTGAGTAACATTTAGGGGTGGTGTCATGTTTAATATGGCAGATACTTTATTTTCACTTGGCCGGATACCCAAAGGGGAAAGGATGTGTCCGAGATATAGGACTTCCTCACAGGCGAATGAACATTTTGCTCTATTTAGACATAATTTAAATAGGCGCATCCGGTTGAATACTTGTTTCAAATCGTCTATGTGATCAGAGAAGGATGGGGATAATATTATCAGATCATCTAAATAAGCTAGGATATTCAGATTTTGAAGACCAGCACGAAATTTATCAATCATCCTTTGGAAACTAGCGGGACTGTTACACATACCAAAGGGCATGCGTGTGTAACGAAAGGTGCCAAATGGACACACGAAGGCTGTTTTGTCACGATCAGCTGTTCGTACCGAGATTTGATGATAACCATATTTTAAGTCGAGGGTAGTCATAAATCGGGTTTCCTTTGCTGCATGCAAAATATCTTCAATACGTGGCAGAGGGTACTTATCTGCACGTGTTATTGCGTTTAAGCGTCGATAGTCTACTGTTAATCTGATACCTCCATCTCTCTTAGGCACAAGTACCACGGGTGAAGCATATGGGGACTCACACTCTTCGATTATGCCTTGAGCCAAAAGTTTATCTAGTTCCTGACGCAATAATTGCCTTTTGGGCTCTGACATACGGTAAGGTGGAACAGATATTGGTACATCATCAACCAATACAATGGAGTGTTCAGCATATGGAGTAGGGTCTATATTATATACGAATAAATCAGAATTTTCCTTAACAATGTTGTTAAGATTGGATCTTTCTTCTAAGGATAGAGAAATTCCTTCATCTACTCGTAGTTCTAAATGAGCAAGAGTAACGCTATTGACCTGGCAAGGAGAGCTGACCTGAGCTGGATCTGGAGCAAATGAGTAGGGGATATTAGGGACATCACCATAAAACCATGAGTCATTAGGAATGTCTAGAATGATGTTAGCTTTTCTTAAGAAGTCTGCCCCCAGTAAGGTACGACTATTTGTGTGTGTGGGCACAGAAATTAAGGAAATGCTATGAGAGCGGTTTTGTAAGATAACAACTAAATCAAAGACCAAAACAGTAGTAGAAGTAGTCCTACCATCCGCTAGGGTCATGTCTACACTTTTTGTGGAAAAGGGTACCTCATCCTTCAAGAGGATATCTCTTAGCTGAGAGCCAGCAATACTGCACTGTGCTCCCGAATCAAGATAACAATGACCTACATGACCTTCAATAGTGACCTGAACAATGGGTTTAGTTGATAGGTTTGTGGCAAACTGTTGGTCGACATTAACTGTTTCAGCAAGCATAAATTCAGATACTGCTGAGGATTTACTGGATGATTTGCATTTTGGACAATTACTCTTAATGAATCCAGGAGTCTTACATCCATAACACGAAATCTGATTCGAAGTGGAAAAGGTTGGTTTAGGGCTAGTACGAGAAGTTACTAGAGGAGGATTAGGTTTGGGCTCAACCGAAGATTTTCGAGAATCTGCTTCCCTGGTTCTGACTGCGGCCAATTTTCGACATTCATCCTTCACGTGACCTGGATTTTTGCAAAAGCTACACCGTACCCGTTTTGATTCGTTTTCGTTTTTAATGTTTATTTCCGGATTTTCATACGATTCTTCAATTTGCCTCGCTTCTTTTAAGAGTTCGCTAAATGTATTGATCTTATCACGTGCTACTTTTTCACGTATTTTCCTATGCAACAAACCGTATACCATATCTAATTGAGTGGCTTCGGTTAATGTATCTGCCGGTAACTGAGCTATTATCGCGCGCGCTTTGCATACAAAAATGTCACACGGAGTTTTAGCATCTTGTTCCGTCGAAAACAGTTCCCGATACACTCTGTAGGCTGGTTTTTGAGGTCCAAAAGTCGATCGTAATAAATTAATGGCGCTGGCCCACGTGTTTACCGTATTTTTAACACCTTGAAACCACGTGGCGGCGAAACCGTCTAGCAGCATGGGTATACCCTTTAATGCGTTCGCGTCAGATACGTGGGTGCACTCTTTATAGATCTCGACCGCATCTATAAAAGCTTTTACATCAGCCCCCTTTGATCCATCGAAGCGAGAAGCGCATTTTGCTAAACTACCTGAGTCCGAAATAGGCCTTGCTATTGTATTTAATAAGGCTTGAAACTGTTCGCTTGTTAAATTTACCGAAGACATTTCTGCTGATGTTGATTCGCTTGAACTAAAAACCGTCGTCGACCTAAGCGAATAACTGTGTTTATCGTTTGTTGCCGTGATTGCAAGTTTAACACAAAAATAGTAATAAAATTAAAGGCTTACAGTTTCTGTTGCTTATTTCTTGTAAATACCCTTGAATGGAAGCTTGATATTCCCACAGGATGTTTCTGAATGGCCTAGTGGAAGATTGATATTCCCACAGGATGTTTTGAATGGTCTGTAGTGGAAGATTGATATTCCCACACGATGTTTTTGGATGGTCTGTGCGGAGTTTCCACAGCAGTCACATACACAGTAGATTTATTGTTGTGAAGCACTAAACTAAGTGAAAATGTCCACTAATCACCTTACAATGGCGGGAGCAAAAACACTTTTTTTCTGTTCACAATGAAACTTTACGATTTTCACAGTACGAACTACACTTTAAACTATTTTGCCCAAGTTGGGTGCCAGTTGTGATGTGGGTATTAGTTAAAATAGTTAGGTAATGACTGTGAATATTGATTTACACGATTTTATTAAAAGGAAAACCATGTATTACAATTTAACCTACATCTTACAACAACAAAACATATATATGTCTCTTGTCACCGTTCACTCTCGGTGGACACTGTTATGTTAACTTTGGTGGTATTCAGCCATGGAACGGTGTGGCTGTTACAATATATATATATATATATATATATATATATATATATATATATATATATATATATATATATATATATATATATATTATGTATATTACGGTATACCACAAGGTTACTACACCCGTCTCGATTTTTCGAGTCACGCTAAACAGGATTTCGGGTCCGTGCAAAACATTATACCGAGCAATAAGAAATATACACTTAAAAACTTGTATGTCGAGACCGTCAGGCAAATAAGTTGACCGTTAACCTCTATATTGATTTAAGTATACTTACTGATTTACAAAAATATAAACCAAAATCAAGTTCTGCCGAATGCTGATTGTACACTACTTCACTACTTGAAGTAGAAGCTACTGCTTTACTTTCAGTATGGGGTTTTGGCTCTTGCTCCTGCCACTATTAAAACACAAGAAATATAATTGATAAGTATCCCTGGTTGGTGAAAATGGCACAATATCCAAAAATATAAGTATAAAGTATAAGTAATTAGAAAGTAAAACGCCATAAATTTAATATTTACTAAAAATATCATTTTGTAAAGTATTTTTATTATCAAAATCAATTTTAATAATAATACTGCCATAAGGAGATATTTTTCGCAGTGTAAAAGCGTTCAGAAAGTTAAATAAAACAATAATTACATATATATATATATATATATATATATATATATATATATATATATATATATATATATATATATATATATATATATATATAATAATTACAGGATATATGAGTTGCCGACTAAACTTACCTTGCTTGCTAATTCAGGATTTAATCTTGGCTTTTTTATAACAAATTTATCCATGATTAATAGTAAACCACACAAAGTTTCACTAACTAATGTAAAGTCACCAATGTCACAAATTTTGAAAACACACAAGTTCAATTAAGTCTACTATAACGTATAACTATATTACACTTCTGCACCTGCACTAATATTTTTTTAGGCAAATGTAAAGAACATAAAATTAAATGAGAATTACGTGATTCCCCGAAGTTTTTCATTCAATAAACAAAGGCATGCGTTACACTTCTTTATTGATGTGTAATTATTCGGCTAGCAATGTTGCCAAAACTTATAATTTAAGCGTACTTTATGAAAATAATATAAAAGTACACAATAATAATTATTACATATTTAAGGTGATAATTTAATTATTAAATTAGCGTTTTGGATTTTTTGTATTGTGTGTTGAATACAAGTTATATTTTCCTACTATTCTTTATATATTTTTTACTTTATATGCCCTGGGGGGGGGGGGGGTTTAACCCCCAAAACCCCCCCCCCCTTGGTGCGCCACAGGTTGGTTGTAAAGAGGTATACCTTTTATGGTTTGTAGAACAGTAATGTTTCCATTGCTCTTTCCATCTAAGTTGCTGATTTTTTTTTGAAAATCGTAGTAACATCTGATGTATTAAGCATATATTTCAACGTAGAGCCAGTTGTTACACTCATTTTAGCCAAATGATATACATATTCATTATATTTGAGACCAATATGTGCTTTGACCCAAATAAATTTTATGTTGACTCCAGTCGATGATAAATGATACAATCGATCTTTTATTTCAAATATGTAGGGGTTGCTAAATTTTGAGGGCAATTCAATGTTTTTTATGCTCTGCAAAACTGAAAGGCAATCTGACAGAATTGAAATATGTCTATTGCAGGTGTTTTTAACATATTTTCGAGCTTCAAGTATAGCTATTGATTCCGCTGAAAAGATTGAAAAATCATATGGTAGTTTATACTTGAATTCTACGTTTGTAGCAGGTAAAAAGTATGCGCATCCAGTCCCTTCTGTTGTTTTTGATGCGTCCGTGTATATTTCTGTGGCTTCCCTATAATCCCGCAGTAGAGATCTTAGAAGATCGCTACTCATAACGGTGTTCTCACTATAAGTGGGTATCATAACCTGAGTTCTGCGGAATAAAGAAAAGTAGTCTAAGCTTCTGTCAACCGTGTCCAATTTCTTGAAAAAATAGGATTATTCTGTAATGCCATGCATAAAGGCGGAGAAGGTTTTTTCTCCCAATATTTGTTTGTAAGATCTGACTCGTTAAGTTGACGGACGCTTGAAAATAACTGGGAGTTAGTTAATAGAATTTTAAGAAGGCTTTTTTTACTTAAAAAGTTTCTTCTATTTTCCAGGAGTAGCTCAGCGGCTTCAACATATAAGGGTTGTATAGGGGTTGATCTCATAGCACCCAAACATACCCTCATAATAGAATATTGTTCTGAAACTATTTTCTTGTGGCATTTTAAAGTAATTACTATTTAAATGGGAATAAGCCACAATTAAAGGTTAAAGTACGTTTATTGACGTTTCAATTTCCACTTCGGAAATCGTTCTCAAAATACAAACATTATTACTCATAATAGAATGAGAATTTTGAAACGTGTCGATTTTTCTTAAATGGTTCTTGGAGGCGAAACCATAAAGAGTAGCACCGTAATCTAGAATAGATCGTATTTAAGCGCGATAAAACAATAAGGATGTTTCTACATCGCAACCCCATCACGTTTTAGTTGCCATTCTGAGGAAATTGCTGCCTTTGTTACATCTATCAAGCATGTACTCTATGTGTCTCCAAGTTAACTTCTTATCCAAAATAAGGCCGAGATAGGCACTCCCAGAATCACGAAATTTCGTTTATAATTTTTCTACCGACAAATTTAATGACTGGCTATTTCTATACACTAATTTAGATCCACTTTCCGCTAAGTTTGACGAATTTGTATGCACAGTGCAACTTCTTAAACCTGACATTATTTGTATTGCCGAATCCTGGCTTAAACCCACAATTCCTGACTCCTCTGTTAATATAAATGGATATACAATATATCGTAAAGACAGAGAAAATCGTGTGGGTGGCGGTGTATGCATTTACTTATCTAATACTATTACCACAACTTTCAAAATTAACATTAAGCTAATAGATATTACTGGAATAGATGCAATTCACTTATCTATTACTAAAAATTCTTTTTGCCTCAATTTAGTATGTATATATCGTCCACCTACTACACTACTTGCACACGATAATGTTTTCTTCACAAAACTTGAAGAACTATCATCTCTTGATAATCTTATCATTACTGGAGATTTTAACTTCCCAGAGATTACCTGGCCAATAACTTCATTATCTGACGCCGAAAACGCTCATAATTTATTTAAAAGCTTTGTAGTAGATTCAAACCTGATACAACTAATTACAGAACCCACTAGATTTAGAAATAATAACCAACCTTCTACTTTAGATCTAGTGCTTATTAATGACGAACAGCTGATTTCATCTCTCGACGTCAGTTCTCCTATAGGAAAGTCAGATCATGCAGTTATAACGGCTCACATTCAGTTCAATCAAATATTACCCCGCAAAAATAATATTGTAACATATGCTACTACCAACTTTTCTGAAGTGGACATTGAACTCTCTCAAATCGACTGGCATTTATTTTTTGCAAACTTAAACGACTCCTCATTAATGTGGACTGCATTTCTCGATAAAGTCCACAATATAATTTCTACAAATACCACTTTCCGTAAGAGTTATAAAAACAACCTTAAACCCTGGATAAATCGAACAACAATTAAACAAATTAACCACAAACGACATCTATGGCGAAAATTTAAACACCGGGCTTCTTAGTGATTTCCAAAGCCACCGCAGATTTTCAAATAACTTAAAAACATCTCTAAAAACCCTAAGACAAAATTTTGAAGAAAATGTTATCGAATGCGGCAACATTAAAAAAGTCTACAAATACATATGTTCCTCTATGACATCTAAAGTTTCCATTCCTCTACTTCAAAAATCCAACCAGACTTTATGCTCTTCTGACAAAGAATCTTCTGAAACTCTCTCTTTAGCATTTTCACAGGTTTTTACTAAAGAATCGAATGATGGTTATCTACCTGCTATTAACTGTAATCGTGTCGGCGCATCCTTACAGCAAGTTGAATTCACAGTGGATCATGTCAAACAACACTTAATTAAACTTCGCACAGCCGCTTCACCCGGTTTAGATGGTTTAACACCAAAACTGTTAAAAAGGTGCGCAGACACGCTTGCAATACCCTTAACGTTAATTATGCAAACTTCTTTCATCTAGAACTCCTTACCCCCTAGTTGGAAATTAGCTTCCGTTACTCCTATTTTTAAAAAAGGCAACAAACTCGATCCCAACAATTATCGTCCTATTAGCTTGCTGCCAGTAGTTGCCAAAGTTATGGAAGCTATTATCTCCGAGGAGATGACCAAATTCCTTCTCCAGGAACATGTTATTCCAACACAACAACATGGATTTGTCTCTGGTCGCTCTACTCTAACCAATCTCTTACATTGTGTTAACGACTGGACGTCATCCCTTAACACTTCGCAGCCGGTCGACGTTGTTTATCTAGATTTCTCTAAAGCCTTTGACCGTGTACCTAAGCGCAGACTTCTACATAAGCTAGAACATTTCGGAGTTCGCGGTACTTTACTTCGTTGGATAGATGATTTTCTGACAGATCGATATTACAAAGTTAGAGTTGGCGAATCTTTCTCACAGGACAGGTTAGTGGAAAGTGGAGTGCCTCAGGGTTCCGTCCTTGGACCTCTGCTGTTTACGGTTTACACCAGCGATGTTCCTTATTATGTCTCAAGTAAAATATCGTTCTACGCTGATGGGTTCCATGGGCTGCAAAGAACAACTTATCATCGACTCTGTCATTTCTAACCAAGCATATAGCAAAAAACGGAATCTCTTTACTGCTTTCATCGACTACAAGAAAGCGTTTGATTCAGTGCCACATGAATGGCTTATAGATATATTAAAAATATATAAAGTCGATGACAACATAGTGACCTTTTTAAAACATATAATGTCAGATTGGAAGACAAAAATTCACCTCAAAATACCTGGTGAAAACAATATCGAAACTGAAAATATTGCAATCAACCGGGGCCTATTTCAAGGAGATTCGTTGAGCCCACTGTGGTTTTGTCTAGCGATGAACCCCCTATCCCAGATACTGAACTCAACTGACACAGGTTTTAGCATCAAAAATAACACCACTGTTGTTGCAAAGCTTAATCATCTATTGTATATGGATGATTTAAAACTACTAGCTTCCACTCGAAGCCACCTGGATCAGATGCTAAAAACAGTAGAAAATTTCTCTAATGATATTAGTATGAACTTCGGTCTTGACAAGTGCCGTGTCTTAAATATAACCAAAGGAAAGGTTCAGCCCGGCGGATTCGATATGCAAAACGGGCAGAACATCGAGGCCATGGGTGAAAATGATATGTATAGATACCTCGGAATAAAGCAAGCGCGGAAGATTGACCATAAGCAAATGAAAACTGAGATAACTACTGAGTTTATACGAAGGGTAAAACAGCTGCTTCGTTCACACCTTAACAGTAAAAATTTGTTTAAAGCACTAAACACCTACGCATGTTCCGCGCTTTGCTACTCATTTGGTATTGTTAAGTGGACAAAAACCGATATAGAAAATCTTCAGCGAAAAGTACGAACACACCTCACAAAGGCACAAAAACACCATCCTCGAAGTGCAGTAGAAAGAACGACATTACCGCGGTATTTAGGAGAACGAAGACTTATGGATATAAGTGAGCAACTAGAAAAACAAATTACTAATTTAAGAACTTATTTTCAGGTGCAGGCTGAGACATCTACTCTACATCGCGCGATTTGCGCAGTAGATGATACAACACCGATCAAACTGAGGGAACCAGAAATGCGAATAAACCATCTTACTAAGGACGAAAAAATGCGCACCTGGATGGGTAAACCTTTGCACGGGCGACATCCCAATGAGGTCAGTCAAGACCATGTCGACAATATAGCGTCGAACTATTGGCTGACATCAGGAAAGATGTTCCTTGAAACAAAAGGTTCACTACTGGCCATTCAGGATCAGGTTATACCAACCAAAAATTACCTAAAATATATCGTCAAAGACCCTCAGGTCAAAAATGACAAATGCCGATATGGGTGTCAAGCTCAGGAAACCATCCAACATCTTACCGGGGGCTGTCAGGCATTTGCTGCAACTGAATATAAGGAACGGCACGACTCAGTAGGAAAGATCATTCATCAAGAGATAGCTATCAAACTGGGACTTCTTCAAACAAACCATCTTCCATATTATCAATACGTTCCTGAGAGTATACTTGAGAATGACAACTACAAGCTATACTGGGACCGCACTGTGCTCACAGATCAAACAGTGGCACATAATAGACCGGATCTCATACTTGTTAATAAACTAAAGAGACAAACAACATTAATTGATGTGGCGATACCCAACAACAATAATCTTCGTGTTAAACAGAACGAAAAAATCGCCAAATACAGGGATCTGGAAATTCAAATACGAAGACAGTGGAGAATGGAAAGTACCCAGACAATACCTATTATTCTCTCTACTACTGGAGTCATTCCAAAGAACCTCCTAGAAAACATAAAAAAGCTAGGTCTGAATGAACATCTCTACAAGACCATCCAGAAAGCTGTAGGGTAGAGTGAGGTTAACTGAACAGGTAGGTTAACTGAAGACTTCAACGTACCTGCCATCTGTTAGAGAGAATCAGAGCCGTGCACATGTAGTTTAAAGCAAACTTTAACAGCCACTACTTGTGGCCTCTAAAGATTTCTATATAACCTACAGGGAATTGTCAGTGAAGTCAACATGGTTTTTATTGGATGCAAGTAAATTTTTCGCTCTGTGAAAATTCTTATTTTTAAGCAGATTAAAATATAATTTAGCCAGTTATTTTGTACACACTTTTTGAGGTAAGTATGAGCCATCTATTCCACTATTTGAAGTTAGTACATTTGGCGTTGTTCTTAGAATTATTATTATTTATAATTTTTATTACCTAGTGGGGTTAATTGAACACTCACCGTGTGAGGTTAGATGAACATACGTCCAGTTAACGTACTATAAAGCGGTATGCAGATAAACTGCTTTTTGAATTGGTTTATGGGTCACCTGCAATAATACATTTAATTGTAAATCATTCATGTGGGCATCACGTCTAAATGTATTGGTTCCAAGTCAACAATAAATAAATTGGCTCAGCAAAAATCATTTAAGCGCCTTGTCTTAATATTTTTACTGGTTTCTATTTATTATTACTTTATAATTTTTTTTGTTTTAGAAAATGCCAAGGAAAAGAATATAAACGACAAACAATAGGTCCTACAGTTCAGAAACATTAAAACAGGCTTGCAAAGAAGTCTTAGAAAATAGTCGTTCAGTAAGAAACGTAGCTATCCAGTTTGGTCTTCCGAGAATTACACTAAAACGTTATGTAGACAAGTGCCGCGACTATGATTTGGGGACGGTTAATTTTCGCCCAAGTAATGAACACCTAATGGTATTTTCTCAAGACGAAGAACTGCTTCTTAAAAAATATTTACAAGAAGCTTGCAACATTCATTATGGATTGTCAGCCAAACAAGGTCGAAGGTTGGCATATGAATTTGCTTTAGCTAACAACAAAACTATATAGGAGAGTTGGATTCGGGATGGAATGGCAGGAAGGGAGTGGATGTTTAATTTTAGAGCAAGACACAAATTATCATTAAGAACCCCTGAACAAACTAGCATTAGTAGGGCGACCAGCTTTAATACAGAAAATGTACAAGCATTTTTCAAAAATCTGAGAGAGCTTAAAAATAGATATAATTTACATGCCAATGATGGCTATAATCTAGATGAGATAGGTGCAACTACGGTGCAGAAACCACCAAAAGTATTGGCCGCAACAGGCAAAAGAAGCGTGGGGCAAATGACTTCTGCCGAAAGAGGGGTCCTTGTTACCTTGGTGGCAATTATTGGCACCACTTGAAGGTATGTGCCACCCTACTTTATATTTCCACGCGTGCATTTTAAGGATAACAAGCTTCACGGAGCCCCTACTGGAAGCAAAGGTGCCGCAACACCATCTGGGTGGATGAGAAGTGAACTCTTTTTGCCTGTTTTGCAACATTTTGCTCAACATGAAAGACTGTCAAAGGAACGCCCAAAACTAATGATTATAGACAATCATGAAAGTCACTTAAGCATAACGGCACTAGATTTTGCGAAGGAAAATGGCATAATCCTTTTAACGTTACCTCCTTAAAAAAATTTTATGGTGCCGCTTGTGACAGGTGAATGGTGAATAATTCGGGAAAGACTATCACCATTTATGATGTTGCAAATCTAGCAGGAGAAGCTTTCCTTCAAGCTTTCACACCAAAAAATATATGCAGTGGATTTAGAGCTACTGGCATAGAGCCGTTTAATGATCAAATATTTTCTGATGATGATTATTTGTCATCATATGTAACAGATAGGCCAAATCCAGAGAACGGACAACAGATTTCGTCCAACAGTGGTCAAATAGGAACATCAGAAGAAAACTCTCAAACATTACAAACTCAAATATCTCCAATAATTATTGAAAAAAATGTTCGTCTTCATCAAATTCAAGAACATCCAGTGGATCAGAAACGGAATCTCAACAGTCACAGTCGGGATTGGCATTAAAGAGGCCATTTTGTCAAACCCCAATGTCAACAATTATAACTCCCGAACAGATTCGCCCTCGCCCAAAAGCCAAGCAACGCAAATCCAGCGTTAGACGTAAAAAACGCAAATCTTTAATACTAACGGACACACCTGTCAAAGAAAATTTAGAAAAATAAGCTAGGATTCGAGAAGAAAAGGTCAACAAAAAAATAAAAATAAATCAAACTAATAGACAAGTTGGAAAAAACGTGTATTTAGGCACATCTTCCAGTAACGAAAGCGTCAGTTACCAAGAAAGTTTCGATTCACCAGAAGATTTTGACGATGTAGAATCCAATCCACCCAAAGTTTCAAAAGAAGACTATGCTATTGCAAAAGTTTATGGCAAGACTAATGCAACCTGTAGGCATTATGTGGTTCACATTGATGACAATTTGTTAAGTGATGTGCTATGATGTTAGTTTTATGCAACGCCATAACCAAACACGATATTTCTTAGAAGGCGACCCCGGTTTTGTTCCTATTGATGATATTATTTACAAACTGCCTCTGCCAATAAAAAGTAGCAGTGCCAGGTTTGCTAACATGATTTCTTATAACATAGACTTTGATGAATTTGACTTTACTTTATATTGGTTCAATAAAGTGTTGTTAAGAAAATTTCCTATTTTCTTTACCCATTTTTTTTGGTTAGCCCTCTTCTATGTTCCAGTTAACCTAGTAGGTAGGTTAACTGGTCAAAATTGCAGATTATTATGAAAATCATCCCCCTATTCCTATAGATATTTATTGAACTTCAAAAACCGTATTAAATGGTTAGTCAAATAACAACGAAACACAGGACAAATATTGGCTTATTTTGAACCAGACACTAAGTAAATATAATTTTTTTTTTCAAAAGATGTCCAGTTAACCTCACTCTACCCTACTACTCTCAACGTCCAGATGTGTACGAAAATTTCTGGGAGATACTCCAGCATACCAAGTCACCTAGGGCTCGATAACACGGAAAGAGTCCCACCAGAGCTCAATCCTTTTGATACCGTAGGTATCTGGGATGAGTGAATTTTCCCCTTAGAGGGAGTGTGAGCAGTATGGCTAAATCTGAAAATAAAAATAATAACCTGTGGGAGTTTTTTGTCAGTTCTTCTATCAGGCGCGGCCCTCTGCGAATGGGGGATGCTCTCTGGGTATTCTTAGAACCGATACCCAGAGGGTAGCAGGGATACCTGCCGTGGAATAAAAACTGACACCTGGCAGTAGGTATAAAATGCACACCCATGAAAATGGAGTTTAATAATTTATGTTTAGGGTCGCTGCCTGGGGATCGCCAGGGCACGTCTGGAGCCGGCGCTGGACGTGACAGCATGCGGGACGTCGGTGGCAGGGTGTTGAGGAGGCGGGCCCCTGTCATACAATCAGCTACAGCCCAATAACAAGAAGAACCACAAATGAGCCAAACAACAACACGAGCTCCACCCGCTGAAGGTGCTGCGCTGGAACATCAGCCGGCGCTCACTCAAGCGGGACGACCGAGGCAGCGCATGAAATGGACTGTGTCTATTAATGAAAACATTTTGCGTTTCTATTACAAGGTGACGAACCTCGGTCGAGAAACGATCGGCTATCGACAACAACTGTATGCCGAATTTTGCAGGGAGTACCCAGAGATTCAAGTATCTGAACAGCGAATAGCAGATCAATACCGGGTAATTATAAGAAATAATCTTATCCCAGAGGCTAGACGCGATACCATCAGAAGCGAAGTCGAACGGGAGATTCATAACCAAGAACTAGTTGTGGATCAAGTCCATAATCAAATCCCTAATGAGCAGATTTCTGAGCCCATCATACAAGAAACTCAACCTGTTAATACGCAGCAGGACAACAACGAGTTGCACGATAGCCTGGTAAGAGAAATGGCACGTGCCGTACAAGAGTTTAATGGTACAAACCCACTTAGCAGACCACCGCTACCAAAAATAAACTCTTGTAAGAAACTAGGTGCGCTGTTACAAATTATGAACACCAAAGTCCTATCCAATTATATCGTGGAAGCCCATACATTAGAATATTTGCATATGCTGATTTATTGTGCAGCAACAGCAATTGCTAATGTTATGGGCATTAAGATCAGAACACGACGGGGAACTAATATCGGAAGGACTGAAAACAGAATTGCACCCTGGGAAAAAAGACTGCTGAGTAAAATTGAATTATTGCGCAGAGATATTGGACAAATTACAGAATACATCCGAGGAGTAAGAAGTCGAAAAGTAATTAAAAGAACTGAAGAAATAATTCTGAACACTCCAAGACACTCACAACATGATCCAGAAAACAACACAGCTCAACACTGCCTGGACACATTAAAACAAAAACTCTCCGTTTATTCAGGTCGCCTAAGGAGATACAAAGTTAGTAACAACCGTAAATGCGACAATATACTTTTTGAGAATGCAGACAAGGCTTTCTATAGAAAACTAAATTCCACCGTAGAAAATGTAAATAAATCCTACCCAAGCCAAGAAGAAATTCATGAGTTTTGGGGAAACCAACTTTCGACGCCAGCTACTCATAACAACAATGCTGGATGGATTGAACAAACGACGAACAACTGTCAACACTACAGTAATATTCCTTATGAACCTTTCTCCACTGAAGAAGTCTCGAACATTATCAAAGAGCTTCATAACTGGAAATCTCCTGGACCAGACGGAGTTCAAAACTTCTGGCTAAAGAAGTTTTGGAGTGTTCATGAGCTTTTAACAGCATTTATTAATAATATTATTTCTAATTCACAGGAAATGCCAGAATTTCTTACTCAGGGAACCACTTATCTAATACCGAAGGATCAAAGTAACACCCAAGATCCAGCAAAGTACCGCCCAATTACTTGTCTTCCAACTTTGTACAAATTGGTCACATCCTGTGTGGCCCGGCGTATCTACCAACATTGTGCTCTGAACAATATCATAGAGCCTCAACAGAAAGGATGCGCTAAGGGGTCCATGGGCTGCAAGGAACAACTTATTATCGACTCAGTCATTTCTAACCAGGCATACACCAAAAAAAGAAACCTTTTTACTGCCTTCATTGACTACAAGAAGGCTTTTGATTCAGTGCCGCATGAATGGCTTATAGATATATTGAAAATATATAAAGTCGATGATAATCTCGTGACCTTTTTGAAGCATATAATGGCAGAGTGGAAGACTAAAATTCACCTTCAAATACCGGGTGAAATTAATATCGAAACTGAAGATATCCCTATTAACCGGGGGCTTTTCCAGGGGGACTCGTTGAGTCCACTTTGGTTTTGCCTAGCAATGAACCCACTATCTCAGCTGCTGAACTCTACTGACTCAGGTTTTAGCATCAAAAATAACAACACTGTTGTAGCGAAGCTTAATCATCTGTTGTATATGGATGATTTAAAATTAATGGCTTCCACTCGAAACCACCTAGATGAGATGCTAAAAACTGTAGAAAATTTCTCAAATGATATCAGTATGAATTTTGGACTAAACAAGTGCCGTATACTAAACATAGTCAGAGGAAAGGTTCAGCCCGGAGGTTTCGATATGCAAGATGGCCAAAACATCGAGGCAATGGGTGAAAATGATATGTACAAATATCTCGGAGTAAAACAAGCGCGGAAAATTGACCATAAACAAATGAAAACTGAACTAACTTCGGAGTTCGTGCGAAGAGTAAGACAACTAAATCGGTCATACCTTAACAGTAAAAATTTGTTTAAGGCATTAAATACGTACGCCTGTTCCGCGCTGAGCTACTCATTTGGTATTATAAAGTGGTCAAAAACGGATATAGAGGGTCTTCAGCGGAAAGTAAGAACACTTCTCACAAAGGCGCAAAAACATCATCCACGTAGTGCAGTAGAGAGAACAACATTACCGCGGTATCAAGGGGGAAGAGGACTTATGGATATAGGTGAGCAATTGGATAAACAAATTGCTAATTTAAGAACTTATTTTCAGGTACAGGCTGAGACATCTACTTTACATCGAGCAATTTGCGCAGTAGATGATACGACACCGCTTAAACTGGGGGAACAAGAAATGCGCATAAACCACCTGTCTAAGCAAGACAAAATGCGCGCCTGGATGAGTAAACCTCTGCATGGGCGACATCTTAATGAGATCAGCCAAGAATATGTCGACAATACAGCGTCGAACTATTGGTTGACATCAGGAAGGATGTTTCCCGAGACTGAGGGTTTCCTACTTGCCATTCAGGATCAGGTTATTCCAACTAAAAATTATCTGAAATATATTATTAAAGATCCTCAAGTCCAAAATGACAAATGCCGATATGGATGCCAAGCCCAAGAAACCATCCAACATCTTACCGGTGGCTGCCAGGCATTTGTCGGTACTGATTATAAAGAACGTCATGACACAGTAGGAAAGATTATCCACCAAGAACTAGCTGACAAACTGGGACTTATCCAAACCGACCATCTTCCTTATTATCAATACGTCCCTGATAGAATGCTTGAAAATGACAACTACAAGCTGTACTGGGACCGCACTGTGCTTACAGACCAACCAGTGGCCCATAATAGACCCGATCTCATACTAGTTAATAAAATTACTAGGCAAACAACACTTATTGATGTGGCGATACCCAACACCAATAATTTACGTGTTAAATACAACGAAAAGATCGCCAAGTACAGAGATCTAGAAATACAAATCAGGAGACAATGGAGAATGGAAAGTACCCAGACGATACCTATTATTCTTTCTACCACTGGAGTCATCCCGAAGAGCCTCCTAGAAAACATAAAAAAGCTGGGTCTAAATGAACATTATTATGCACAAATGAACAAGATTATGAAGAAAGCTGTGTTACTTTCGACGTCCAGATGCGTACGAAAATTTTTGAGAGATACACCGACATACCAAGTCACCTAGGACTCGATAACATGGAAAGAGTCCCACCAGAGTGTGAGCCGTATGGCTAAATCTGGATAATAATAATAATAATAACCTGTGGGAGTTTTTTTGTCAGTTCTTCTATCAGGCGCGGCCCCCTGCGAATGGGAGATGCTCTCTGGGTATTCTTAGAACCGATACCTAGAGGGTAGCAGGGATACCTGCCGTGGAACAAAAACTGGCACCTGGCAGTAGGTATAAAATGCACACCCATGAAAATGGAGTTAAATAGTTTGAGTTTAGGGTCGCTGCCTGGGGATCGCCAGGGCACGTCTGGAGCCGGCGCTGGACGTGACAGCATGCGGGACGTCGGTGGCAGGGTGCTGAGGAGGCGGGCCCCTGTCATACAATCAGCTACAGCCCAACAACAACAAGAACAACCACAAGCGAGCCAAACAATATTAAGAGCTCGACTCGCTGAAGGTGCTGCGCTGGAACATCAGCCGGCGCTCACCCAAGCGGGACGACCGAGGCAGCGCATGAAATGGACTGCGTCCATAAATGAAAATATTTTGCGCTTCTATTATCAGGTGACAAAATCTTTATGCCGAATTTTGCAGGGAGTACCCAGAAATTCAAGTAACTGAACAACGAGTTGCTGATCAATACCGTGTAATTATAAGAAACAATCTTATCCCAGAGACTAGACGCAATACCATCAGAAGCGAAGTCGAACGGGAGATTAATCACCAAGAGGTAAATGTGAATCAAGTCCCTAATGAAATACATGAGCAGATTCCTGAGCTTGCCATACAAGAAACTCAACCTGATAATACACTACAGGACAACAACGAGTTACGCGATACTCTGGTAAGCGAAATGGCACGTGCTGTACAAGAGTTTAATGGAACAAATCCACTTAGCAGACCACCGCTACCAAAAATAAACTCTTCTAAAAAACTAGGTGCTCTGTTACAAATTATGAATAGCGAAGTCCTACCCAATTACGTCGTAGAAGCTCATACACTGGAATATTTGCACATGCTTATTTACTGTGCAGCAACAGCAACAGCTAGTGTAATGGGAATTAAGATCAGAACACGAAGGGGTACCAATGCCGGAAGGACAGATAACAGAGTTGCACCGTGGGAGAAACGACTTTTAAACAAGATTGAATTATTGCGTAGGGACATTGGTCAAATGACAGAATACATACGGGGAACAACAAGTAGAAAAGTCATTAAAAAAGTTGATAAAATAATGCTAAGCACTGCAAGACACTCGCAATATGATCCAGAAAACAACATAGCCCAACAGTGCCTGGATACATTAAAACAAAAACTCTCCGCTTAAACTCACAGTGTTCATCGCGAACCGTATAGCGGGTAACTTTTCAGACCAAGACGAATGGTCATTATTTGTTAGAATAGCTAACTGAGTTTTAATGTCTCTATTTTTTCGTTCGACGGGGTTAGCTTCCGGGTGGTATACAGGTATAAGGTTCTGTTGGTACCCAAAACAATGCGCCACTTGTTGCATTACCGCACTCACGAACTGAGTACCGTTGTCACTGACGACTCGACGAGGGATTCCGTATCGTAATATTATGTTGTCTATGAAACACTTGGCGCAGGCAGCGGCAGTAGCAGATTCTAACGGGAATAATTCTACCCAACGACTAGCAGTGTCTTCCACTACCAGAATCCATGTATAACCTTGAGGAGAGAGGGGCAAAGGCCCAAATAAATCAATAGATAGCACTTCAAACCTCTGGGACTGAACAGGGGTTTGTAGGAGACCAGCGGGTTTGAGGTTAGAGACTTTATAGCGTTGGCAGTCAAGACATTTACTTACATGGTCAGAGATAATTTTCTTCATTCCAGACCAATAGTAGCGTTTTATTATTCTTTGATAAGTCTTCTCCACTCCATAATGACCAGCAGTAGCGGAATCATGGTACTCATGCAGTATGTGAGGAATACGTGTACTAGCCGCTACCAATTGGGGCTCTTCTTCATCTACTTCAGGAGTATAACGGTATAATATCCCATTGTTCATGATATATCCTCTTTCTGCCCACCTCTTGAAATCTACGCTTGTGTCAGAAGAGGGATCTTCTAAACATCTAATAATCTTGGCAACATCTGGATCATTAAGCTGCTCTTCTCGAACATCAGCAACACTAAGAGTTGGAAAATCTACTCTTACTAGATGAACTTCAGCTATGATGGGAACTTCTGTCATGGGAGGCCTTGATAGAGTATCTGCGATTACATTTTTTCTTCCTGTGATATATTCTATTTTTAGGTCATATGGCATGAGCTCTAAAGCCCATCGAGCTAACCGTCCAGTAGGGGACTTTAAGGTCATTAGCCATTTTAAGGCTTGGTGATCACTTTGCACTATTGTAGTAGCGCCTTCTAAGTATCCTCGAAATTTCTTCACTGCCCAAACCACAGCGAGAGCTTCTCGTTCTGTAGTGCTATAGTTTTGTTCAGCAGGAGTCAGAAGTCTCGAAGCATACTCTACAGGTCGTTCGTTCTCTTTCTCCCCCTGGAGAAGACATGCCCCCAAAGCATAATTGCTAGCATCTGTACGAAGTATATAAGGTAAATTGCAGTCAGCTTGTCGTAGGATTGGGGCGGAACACAATAATTGTTTCAGACATTCAAAGGCCTCTTGTTGTTCTGCTCCCCAGGTCCATTTCACATTTTTCTTGGTTAAATTCGACAAAGGTTTAGCAACATGGGAGAAATTTTCGATGAATCTACGGAACCATGAGCATGTTTGCAGGAATTTTAGCAGTTGAGTAACATTTAGGGGTGGTGTCATGTTTAATATGGCAGATACTTTATTTTCAATTGGCCGGATACCCAAAGGGGAAAGGATGTGTCCGAGATATAGGACTTCCTCACAGGCGAATGAACATTTTGCTCTATTTAGACATAATTTAAATAGGCGCATCCGGTTGAATACTTGTTTCAAATCGTCTATGTGATCAGAGAAGGATGGGGATAATATTATCAGATCATCTAAATAAGCTAGGATATTCAGATTTTGAAGACCAGCACGAAATTTATCAATCATCCTTTGGAAACTAGCGGGACTGTTACACATACCAAAGGGCATGCGTGTGTAACGAAAGGTGCCAAATGGACACACGAAGGCTGTTTTGTCACGATCAGCTGTTCGTACAGAGATTTGATGATAACCATATTTTAAGTCGAGGGTAGTCATAAATCGGGTTTCCTTTGCTGCATGCAAAATATCTTCAATACGTGGCAGAGGGTACTTATCTGCACGTGTTATTGCGTTTAAGCGTCGATAGTCTACTGTTAATCTGATACCTCCATCTCTCTTAGGCACAAGTACCACGGGTGAAGCATATGGGGACTCACACTCTTCGATTATGCCTTGAGCCAAAAGTTTATCTAGTTCCTGACGCAGTAATTGCCTTTTGGGCTCTGACATACGGTAAGGTGGAACAGATATTGGTACATCATCAACCAATACAATGGAGTGTTCAGCATATGGAGTAGGGTCTATATTATATACGAATAAATCAGAATTTTCCTTAACAATGTTGTTAAGATTGGATCTTTCTTCTAAGGATAGAGAAATTCCTTCATCTACTCGTAGTTCTAAATGAGCAAGAGTAACGCTATTGACCTGGCAAGGAGAGCTGACCTGAGCTGGATCTGGAGCAAATGAGTAGGGGATATTAGGGACATCACCATAAAACCATGAGTCATTAGGAATGTCTAGAATGATGTTAGCTTTTCTTAAGAAGTCTGCCCCCAGTAAGGTACGACTATTTGTGTGTGTGGGCACAGAAATTAAGGAAATGCTATGAGAGCGGTTTTGTAAGATAACAACTAAATCAAAGACCAAAACAGTAGTAGAAGTAGTCCTACCATCCGCTAGGGTCATGTCTACACTTTTTGTGGAAAAGGGTACCTCATCCTTCAAGAGGATATCTCTTAGCTGAGAGCCAGCAATACTGCACTGTGCTCCCGAATCAAGATAACAATGACCTACATGACCTTCAATAGTGACCTGAACAATGGGTTTAGTTGATAGGTTTGTGGCAAACTGTTGGTCGACATTAACTGTTTCAGCAAGCATAAATTCAGATACTGCTGAGGATTTACTGGATGATTTGCATTTTGGACAATTACTCTTAATGAATCCAGGAGTCTTACATCCATAACACGAAATCTGATTCGAAGTGGAAAAGGTTGGTTTAGGGCTAGTACCAGAAGTTACTAGAGGAGGATTAGGTTTGGGCTCAACCGAAGATTTTCGAGAATCTGCTTCCCTGGTTCTGACTGCGGCCAATTTTCGACATTCATCCTTCACGTGACCTGGATTTTTGCAAAAGCTACACCGTACCCGTTTTGATTCGTTTTCGTTTTTAATGTTTATTTCCGGATTTTCATACGATTCTTCAATTTGCCTCGCTTCTTTTAAGAGTTCGCTAAATGTATTGATCTTATCACGTGCTACTTTTTCACGTATTTTCCTATGCAACAAACCGTATACCATATCTAATTGAGTGGCTTCGGTTAATGTATCTGCCGGTAACTGAGCTATTATCGCGCGCGCTTTGCATACAAAAATGTCACACGGAGTTCACAAATGTCACAAAAAATTATTAAATTAATGGCGCTGGCCCACGTGTTTACCGTATTTTTAACACCTTGAAACCACGTGGCGGCGAAACCGTCTAGCAGCATGGGTATACCCTTTAATGCGTTCGCGTCAGATACGTGGGTGCACTCTTTATAGATCTCGACCGCATCTATAAAAGCTTTTACATCAGCCCCCTTTGATCCATCGAAGCGAGAAGCGCATTTTGCTAAACTACCTGAGTCCGAAATAGGCCTTGCTATTGTATTTAATAAGGCTTGAAACTGTTCGCTTGTTAAATTTACCGAAGACATTTCTGCTGATGTTGATTCGCTTGAACTAAAAACCGTCGTCGACCTAAGCGAATAACTGTGTTTATCGTTTGTTGCCGTGATTGCAAGTTTAACACAAAAATAGTAATAAAATTAAAGGCTTACAGTTTCTGTTGCTTATTTCTTGTAAATACCCTTGAATGGAAGCTTGATATTCCCACAGGATGTTTCTGAATGGCCTAGTGGAAGATTGATATTCCCACAGGATGTTTTGAATGGTCTGTAGTGGAAGATTGATATTCCCACACGATGTTTTTGGATGGTCTGTGCGGAGTTTCCACAGCAGTCACATACACAGTAGATTTATTGTTGTGAAGCACTAAACTAAGTGAAAATGTCCACTAATCACCTTACAATGGCGGGAGCAAAAACACTTTTTTTCTGTTCACAATGAAACTTTACGATTTTCACAGTACGAACTACACTTTAAACTATTTTGCCCAAGTTGGGTGCCAGTTGTGATGTGGGTATTAGTTAAAATAGTTAGGTAATGACTGTGAATATTGATTTACACGATTTTATTAAAAGGAAAACCATGTATTACAATTTAACCTACATCTTACAACAACAAAACATATATATGTCTCTTGTCACCGTTCACTCTCGGTGGACACTGTTATGTTAACTTCGGTGGTATTCAGCCATGGAACGGTGTGGCTGTTACAATATATATATATATATATATATATATATATATATATATATATATATATATATATATATATATATATATATATTATGTATATTACGGTATACCACAAGGTTACTACACCCGTCTCGATTTTTCGAGTCACGCTAAACAGGATTTCGGGTCCGTGCAAAACATTATACCGAGCAATAAGAAATATACACTTAAAAACTTGTATGTCGAGACCGTCAGGCAAATAAGTTGACCGTTAACCTCTATATTGATTTAAGTATACTTACTGATTTACAAAAATATAAACCAAAATCAAGTTCTGCCGAATGCTGATTGTACACTACTTCACTACTTGAAGTAGAAGCTACTGCTTTACTTTCAGTATGGGGTTTTGGCTCTTGCTCCTGCCACTATTAAAACACAAGAAATATAATTGATAAGTATCCCTGGTTGGTGAAAATGGCACAATATCCAAAAATATAAGTATAAAGTATAAGTAATTAGAAAGTAAAACGCCATAAATTTAATATTTACTAAAAATATCATTTTGTAAAGTATTTTTATTATCAAAATCAATTTTAATAATAATACTGCCATAAGGAGATATTTTTCGCAGTGTAAAAGCGTTCAGAAAGTTAAATAAAACAATAATTACATATATATATATATATATATATATATATATATATAATAATTACAGGATATATGAGTTGCCGACTAAACTTACCTTGCTTGCTAATTCAGGATTTAATCTTGGCTTTTTTATAACAAATTTATCCATGATTAATAGTAAACCACACAAAGTTTCACTAACTAATGTAAAGTCACCAATGTCACAAATTTTGAAAACACACAAGTTCAATTAAGTCTACTATAACGTATAACTATATTACACTTCTGCACCTGCACTAATATTTTTTTAGGCAAATGTAAAGAACATAAAATTAAATGAGAATTACGTGATTCCCCGAAGTTTTTCATTCAATAAACAAAGGCATGCGTTACACTTCTTTATTGATGTGTAATTATTCGGCTAGCAATGTTGCCAAAACTTATAATTTAAGCGTACTTTATGAAAATAATATAAAAGTACACAATAATAATTATTACATATTTAAGGTGATAATTTAATTATTAAATTAGCGTTTTGGATTTTTTGTATTGTGTGTTGAATACAAGTTATATTTTCCTACTATTCTTTATATATTTTTTACTTTATATGCCCTGGGGGGGGGGGGGTTTAACCCCCAAAACCCCCCCCCCTTGGTGCGCCACAGGTTGGTTGTAAAGAGGTATACCTTTTATGGTTTGTAGAACAGTAATGTTTCCATTGCTCTTTCCATCTAAGTTGCTGATTTTTTTTTGAAAATCGTAGTAACATCTGATGTATTAAGCATATATTTCAACGTAGAGCCAGTTGTTACACTCATTTTAGCCAAATGATATACATATTCATTATATTTGAGACCAATATGTGCTTTGACCCAAATAAATTTTATGTTGACTCCAGTCGATGATAAATGATACAATCGATCTTTTATTTCAAATATGTAGGGGTTGCTAAATTTTGAGGGCAATTCAATGTTTTTTATGCTCTGCAAAACTGAAAGGCAATCTGACAGAATTGAAATATGTCTATTGCAGGTGTTTTTAACATATTTTCGAGCTTCAAGTATAGCTATTGATTCCGCTGAAAAGATTGAAAAATCATATGGTAGTTTATACTTGAATTCTACGTTTGTAGCAGGTAAAAAGTATGCGCATCCAGTCCCTTCTGTTGTTTTTGATGCGTCCGTGTATATTTCTGTGGCTTCCCTATAATCCCGCAGTAGAGATCTTAGAAGATCGCTACTCATAACGGTGTTCTCACTATAAGTGGGTATCATAACCTGAGTTCTGCGGAATAAAGAAAAGTAGTCTAAGCTTCTGTCAACCGTGTCCAATTTCTTGAAAAAATAGGATTATTCTGTAATGCCATGCATAAAGGCGGAGAAGGTTTTTTCTCCCAATATTTGTTTGTAAGATCTGACTCGTTAAGTTGACGGACGCTTGAAAATAACTGGGAGTTAGTTAATAGAATTTTAAGAAGGCTTTTTTTACTTAAAAAGTTTCTTCTATTTTCCAGGAGTAGCTCAGCGGCTTCAACATATAAGGGTTGTATAGGGGTTGATCTCATAGCACCCAAACATACCCTCATAATAGAATATTGTTCTGAAACTATTTTCTTGTGGCATTTTAAAGTAATTACTATTTAAATGGGAATAAGCCACAATTAAAGGTTAAAGTACGTTTATTGACGTTTCAATTTCCACTTCGGAAATCGTTCTCAAAATACAAACATTATTACTCATAATAGAATGAGAATTTTGAAACGTGTCGATTTTTCTTAAATGGTTCTTGGAGGCGGAACCATAAAGAGTAGCACCGTAATCTAGAATAGATCGTATTTAAGCGCGATAAAACAATAAGGATGTTTCTACATCGCAACCCCATCACGTTTTAGTTGCCATTCTGAGGAAATTGCTGCGTTTGTTACATCTATCAAGCATGTACTCTATGTGTCTCCAAGTTAACTTCTTATCCAAAATAAGGCCGAGATAGGCACTCCCAGAATCACGAAATTTCGTTTATAATTTTTCTACCGACAAATTTAATGACTGGCTATTTCTATACACTAATTTAGATCCACTTTCCGCTAAGTTTGACGAATTTGTATGCACAGTGCAACTTCTTAAACCTGACATTATTTGTATTGCCGAATCCTGGCTTAAACCCACAATTCCTGACTCCTCTGTTAATATAAATGGATATACAATATATCGTAAAGACAGAGAAAATCGTGTGGGTGGCGGTGTATGCATTTACTTATCTAATACTATTACCACAACTTTCAAAATTAACATTAAGCTAATAGATATTACTGGAATAGATGCAATTCACTTATCTATTACTAAAAATTCTTTTTGCCTCAATTTAGTATGTATATATCGTCCACCTACTACACTACTTGCACACGATAATGTTTTCTTCACAAAACTTGAAGAACTATCATCTCTTGATAATCTTATCATTACTGGAGATTTTAACTTCCCAGAGATTACCTGGCCAATAACTTCATTATCTGACGCCGAAAACGCTCATAATTTATTTAAAAGCTTTGTAGTAGATTCAAACCTGATACAACTAATTACAGAACCCACTAGATTTAGAAATAATAACCAACCTTCTACTTTAGATCTAGTGCTTATTAATGACGAACAGCTGATTTCATCTCTCGACGTCAGTTCTCCTATAGGAAAGTCAGATCATGCAGTTATAACGGCTCACATTCAGTTCAATCAAATATTACCCCGCAAAAATAATATTGTAACATATGCTACTACCAACTTTTCTGAAGTGGACATTGAACTCTCTCAAATCGACTGGCATTTATTTTTTGCAAACTTAAACGACTCCTCATTAATGTGGACTGCATTTCTCGATAAAGTCCACAATATAATTTCTACAAATACCACTTTCCGTAAGAGTTATAAAAACAACCTTAAACCCTGGATAAATCGAACAACAATTAAACAAATTAACCACAAACGACATCTATGGCGAAAATTTAAACACCGGGCTTCTTAGTGATTTCCAAAGCCACCGCAGATTTTCAAATAACTTAAAAACATCTCTAAAAACCCTAAGACAAAATTTTGAAGCAAATGTTATCGAATGCGGCAACATTAAAAAAGTCTACAAATACATATGTTCCTCTATGACATCTAAAGTTTCCATTCCTCTACTTCAAAAATCCAACCAGACTTTATGCTCTTCTGACAAAGAATCTTCTGAAACTCTCTCTTTAGCATTTTCACAGGTTTTTACTAAAGAATCGAATGATGGTTATCTACCTGCTATTAACTGTAATCGTGTCGGCGCATCCTTACAGCAAGTTGAATTCACAGTGGATCATGTCAAACAACACTTAATTAAACTTCGCACAGCCGCTTCACCCGGTTTAGATGGTTTAACACCAAAACTGTTAAAAAGGTGCGCAGACACGCTTGCAATACCCTTAACGTTAATTATGCAAACTTCTTTCATCTAGAACTCCTTACCCCCTAGTTGGAAATTAGCTTCCGTTACTCCTATTTTTAAAAAAGGCAACAAACTCGATCCCAACAATTATCGTCCTATTAGCTTGCTGCCAGTAGTTGCCAAAGTTATGGAAGCCATTATCTCCGAGGAGATGACCAAATTCCTTCTCCAGGAACATGTTATTCCAACACAACAACATGGATTTGTCTCTGGTCGCTCTACTCTAACCAATCTCTTACATTGTGTTAACGACTGGACGTCATCCCTTAACACTTCGCAGCCGGTCGACGTTGTTTATCTAGATTTCTCTAAAGCCTTTGACCGTGTACCTAAGCGCAGACTTCTACATAAGCTAGAACATTTCGGAGTTCGCGGTACTTTACTTCGTTGGATAGATGATTTTCTGACAGATCGATATTACAAAGTTAGAGTTGGCGAATCTTTCTCACAGGACAGGTTAGTGGAAAGTGGAGTGCCTCAGGGTTCCGTCCTTGGACCTCTGCTGTTTACGGTTTACACCAGCGATGTTCCTTATTATGTCTCAAGTAAAACATCGTTCTACGCTGATGGGTTCCATGGGCTGCAAAGAACAACTTATCATCGACTCTGTCATTCTAATCAAGCATATAGCAAAAAACGGAATCTCTTTACTGCTTTCATCGACTACAAGAAAGCGTTTGATTCAGTGCCACATGAATGGCTTATAGATATATTAAAAATATATAAAGTCGATGACAACATAGTGACCTTTTTAAAACATATAATGTCAGATTGGAAGACAAAAATTCACCTCAAAATACCTGGTGAAAACAATATCGAAACTGAAAATATTGCAATCAACCGGGGCCTATTTCAAGGAGATTCGTTGAGCCCACTGTGGTTTTGTCTAGCGATGAACCCCCTATCCCAGATACTGAACTCAACTGACACAGGTTTTAGCATCAAAAATAACACCACTGTTGTTGCAAAGCTTAATCATCTATTGTATATGGATGATTTAAAACTACTAGCTTCCACTCGAAGCCACCTGGATCAGATGCTAAAAACAGTAGAAAATTTCTCTAATGATATTAGTATGAACTTCGGTCTTGACAAGTGCCGTGTCTTAAATATAACCAAAGGAAAGGTTCAGCCCGGCGGATTCGATATGCAAAACGGGCAGAACATCGAGGCCATGGGTGAAAATGATATGTATAGATACCTCGGAATAAAGCAAGCGCGGACTTTTGACCATAAGCAAATGAAAACTGAGATAACTACTGAGTTTATACGAAGGGTAAAACAGCTGCTTCGTTCACACCTTAACAGTAAAAATTTGTTTAAAGCACTAAACACCTACGCATGTTCCGCGCTTTGCTACTCATTTGGTATTGTTAAGTGGACAAAAACCGATATAGAAAATCTTCAGCGAAAAGTACGAACACACCTCACAAAGGCACAAAAACACCATCCTCGAAGTGCAGTAGAAAGAACGACATTACCGCGGTATTTAGGAGAACGAAGACTTATGGATATAAGTGAGCAACTAGAAAAACAAATTACTAATTTAAGAACTTATTTTCAGGTGCAGGCTGAGACATCTACTCTACATCGCGCGATTTGCGCAGTAGATGATACAACACCGATCAAACTGAGGGAACCAGAAATGCGAATAAACCATCTTACTAAGGACGAAAAAATGCGCACCTGGATGGGTAAACCTTTGCACGGGCGACATCCCAATGAGGTCAGTCAAGACCATGTCGACAATATAGCGTCGAACTATTGGCTGACATCAGGAAAGATGTTCCCTGAAACAAAAGGTTCACTACTGGCCATTCAGGATCAGGTTATACCAACCAAAAATTACCTAAAATATATCGTCAAAGACCCTCAGGTCAAAAATGACAAATGCCGATATGGGTGTCAAGCTCAGGAAACCATCCAACATCTTACCGGGGGCTGTCAGGCATTTGCTGCAACTGAATATAAGGAACGGCACGACTCAGTAGGAAAGATCATTCATCAAGAGATAGCTATCAAACTGGGACTTCTTCAAACAAACCATCTTCCATATTATCAATACGTTCCTGAGAGTATACTTGAGAATGACAACTACAAGCTATACTGGGACCGCACTGTGCTCACAGATCAAACAGTGGCACATAATAGACCGGATCTCATACTTGTTAATAAACTAAAGAGACAAACAACATTAATTGATGTGGCGATACCCAACAACAATAATCTTCGTGTTAAACAGAACGAAAAAATCGCCAAATACAGGGATCTGGAAATTCAAATACGAAGACAGTGGAGAATGGAAAGTACCCAGACAATACCTATTATTCTCTCTACTACTGGAGTCATTCCAAAGAACCTCCTAGAAAACATAAAAAAGCTAGGTCTGAATGAACATCTCTACAAGACCATCCAGAAAGCTGTACTACTCTCAACGTCCAGATGTGTACGAAAATTTCTGGGAGATACTCCAGCATACCAAGTCACCTAGGGCTCGATAACACGGAAAGAGTCCCACCAGAGCTCAATCCTTTTGATACCGTAGGTATCTGGGATGAGTGAATTTTCCCCTTAGAGGGAGTGTGAGCAGTATGGCTAAATCTGAAAATAAAAATAATAACCTGTGGGAGTTTTTTGTCAGTTCTTCTATCAGGCGCGGCCCTCTGCGAATGGGGGATGCTCTCTGGGTATTCTTAGAACCGATACCCAGAGGGTAGCAGGGATACCTGCCGTGGAATAAAAACTGACACCTGGCAGTAGGTATAAAATGCACACCCATGAAAATGGAGTTTAATAATTTATGTTTAGGGTCGCTGCCTGGGGATCGCCAGGGCACGTCTGGAGCCGGCGCTGGACGTGACAGCATGCGGGACGTCGGTGGCAGGGTGTTGAGGAGGCGGGCCCCTGTCATACAATCAGCTACAGCCCAACAACAAGAAGAACCACAAATGAGCCAAACAACAACACGAGCTCCACCCGCTGAAGGTGCTGCGCTGGAACATCAGCCGGCGCTCACTCAAGCGGGACGACCGAGGCAGCGCATGAAATGGACTGTGTCTATTAATGAAAACATTTTGCGTTTCTATTACAAGGTGACGAACCTCGGTCGAGAAACGATCGGCAATCGACAACAACTGTATGCCGAATTTTGCAGGGAGTACCCAGAGATTCAAGTATCTGAACAGCGAATAGCAGATCAATACCGGGTAATTATAAGAAATAATCTTATCCCAGAGGCTAGACGCGATACCATCAGAAGCGAAGTCGAACGGGAGATTCATAACCAAGAGCTAGTTGTGGATCAAGTCCATAATCAAATCCCTAATGAGCAGATTTCTGAGCCCATCATACAAGAAACTCAACCTGTTAATACGCAGCAGGACAACAACGAGTTGCACGATAGCCTGGTAAGAGAAATGGCACGTGCCGTACAAGAGTTTAATGGTACAAACCCACTTAGCAGACCACCGCTACCAAAAATAAACTCTTGTAAGAAACTAGGTGCGCTGTTACAAATTATGAACACCAAAGTCCTATCCAATTATATCGTGGAAGCCCATACATTAGAATATTTGCATATGCTGATTTATTGTGCAGCAACAGCAATTGCTAATGTTATGGGCATTAAGATCAGAACACGACGGGGAACTAATATCGGAAGGACTGAAAACAGAATTGCACCCTGGGAAAAAAGACTGCTGAGTAAAATTGAATTATTGCGCAGAGATATTGGACAAATTACAGAATACATCCGAGGAGTAAGAAGTCGAAAAGTAATTAAAAGAACTGAAGAAATAATTCTGAACACTCCAAGACACTCACAACATGATCCAGAAAACAACACAGCTCAACACTGCCTGGACACATTAAAACAAAAACTCTCCGTTTATTCAGGTCGCCTAAGGAGATACAAAGTTAGTAACAACCGTAAATGCGACAATATACTTTTTGAGAATGCAGACAAGGCTTTCTATAGAAAACTAAATTCCACCGTAGAAAATGTAAATAAATCCTACCCAAGCCAAGAAGAAATTCATGAGTTTTGGGGAAACCAACTTTCGACGCCAGCTACTCATAACAACAATGCTGGATGGATTGAACAAACGACGAACAACTGTCAACACTACAGTAATATTCCTTATGAACCTTTCTCCACTGAAGAAGTCTCGAACATTATCAAAGAGCTTCATAACTGGAAATCTCCTGGACCAGACGGAGTTCAAAACTTCTGGCTAAAGAAGTTTTGGAGTGTTCATGAGCTTTTAACAGCATTTATTAATAATATTATTTCTAATTCACAGGAAATGCCAGAATTTCTTACTCAGGGAACCACTTATCTAATACCGAAGGATCAAAGTAACACCCAAGATCCAGCAAAGTACCGCCCAATTACTTGTCTTCCAACTTTGTACAAATTGGTCACATCCTGTGTGGCCCGGCGTATCTACCAACATTGTGCTCTGAACAATATCATAGAGCCTCAACAGAAAGGATGCGCTAAGGGGTCCATGGGCTGCAAGGAACAACTTATTATCGACTCAGTCATTTCTAACCAGGCATACACCAAAAAAAGAAACCTTTTTACTGCCTTCATTGACTACAAGAAGGCTTTTGATTCAGTGCCGCATGAATGGCTTATAGATATATTGAAAATATATAAAGTCGATGATAATCTCGTGACCTTTTTGAAGCATATAATGGCAGAGTGGAAGACTAAAATTCACCTTCAAATACCGGGTGAAATTAATATCGAAACTGAAGATATCCCTATTAACCGGGGGCTTTTCCAGGGGGACTCGTTGAGTCCACTTTGGTTTTGCCTAGCAATGAACCCACTATCTCAGCTGCTGAACTCTACTGACTCAGGTTTTAGCATCAAAAATAACAACACTGTTGTAGCGAAGCTTAATCATCTGTTGTATATGGATGATTTAAAATTAATGGCTTCCACTCGAAACCACCTAGATGAGATGCTAAAAACTGTAGAAAATTTCTCAAATGATATCAGTATGAATTTTGGACTAAACAAGTGCCGTATACTAAACATAGTCAGAGGAAAGGTTCAGCCCGGAGGTTTCGATATGCAAGATGGCCAAAACATCGAGGCAATGGGTGAAAATGATATGTACAAATATCTCGGAGTAAAACAAGCGCGGAAAATTGACCATAAACAAATGAAAACTGAACTAACTTCGGAGTTCGTGCGAAGAGTAAGACAACTAAATCGGTCATACCTTAACAGTAAAAATTTGTTTAAGGCATTAAATACGTACGCCTGTTCCGCGCTGAGCTACTCATTTGGTATTATAAAGTGGTCAAAAACGGATATAGAGGGTCTTCAGCGGAAAGTAAGAACACTTCTCACAAAGGCGCAAAAACATCATCCACGTAGTGCAGTAGAGAGAACAACATTACCGCGGTATCAAGGGGGAAGAGGACTTATGGATATAGGTGAGCAATTGGATAAACAAATTGCTAATTTAAGAACTTATTTTCAGGTACAGGCTGAGACATCTACTTTACATCGAGCAATTTGCGCAGTAGATGATACGACACCGCTTAAACTGGGGGAACAAGAAATGCGCATAAACCACCTGTCTAAGCAAGACAAAATGCGCGCCTGGATGAGTAAACCTCTGCATGGGCGACATCTTAATGAGATCAGCCAAGAATATGTCGACAATACAGCGTCGAACTATTGGTTGACATCAGGAAGGATGTTTCCCGAGACTGAGGGTTTCCTACTTGCCATTCAGGATCAGGTTATTCCAACTAAAAATTATCTGAAATATATTATTAAAGATCCTCAAGTCCAAAATGACAAATGCCGATATGGATGCCAAGCCCAAGAAACCATCCAACATCTTACCGGTGGCTGCCAGGCATTTGTCGGTACTGATTATAAAGAACGTCATGACACAGTAGGAAAGATTATCCACCAAGAACTAGCTGACAAACTGGGACTTATCCAAACCGACCATCTTCCTTATTATCAATACGTCCCTGATAGAATGCTTGAAAATGACAACTACAAGCTGTACTGGGACCGCACTGTGCTTACAGACCAACCAGTGGCCCATAATAGACCCGATCTCATACTAGTTAATAAAATTACTAGGCAAACAACACTTATTGATGTGGCGATACCCAACACCAATAATTTACGTGTTAAATACAACGAAAAGATCGCCAAGTACAGAGATCTAGAAATACAAATCAGGAGACAATGGAGAATGGAAAGTACCCAGACGATACCTATTATTCTTTCTACCACTGGAGTCATCCCGAAGAGCCTCCTAGAAAACATAAAAAAGCTGGGTCTAAATGAACATTATTATGCACAAATGAACAAGATTATGAAGAAAGCTGTGTTACTTTCGACGTCCAGATGCGTACGAAAATTTTTGAGAGATACACCGACATACCAAGTCACCTAGGACTCGATAACATGGAAAGAGTCCCACCAGAGTGTGAGCCGTATGGCTAAATCTGGATAATAATAATAATAATAACCTGTGGGAGTTTTTTTGTCAGTTCTTCTATCAGGCGCGGCCCCCTGCGAATGGGAGATGCTCTCTGGGTATTCTTAGAACCGATACCTAGAGGGTAGCAGGGATACCTGCCGTGGAACAAAAACTGGCACCTGGCAGTAGGTATAAAATGCACACCCATGAAAATGGAGTTAAATAGTTTGAGTTTAGGGTCGCTGCCTGGGGATCGCCAGGGCACGTCTGGAGCCGGCGCTGGACGTGACAGCATGCGGGACGTCGGTGGCAGGGTGCTGAGGAGGCGGGCCCCTGTCATACAATCAGCTACAGCCCAACAACAACAAGAACAACCACAAGCGAGCCAAACAATATTAAGAGCTCGACTCGCTGAAGGTGCTGCGCTGGAACATCAGCCGGCGCTCACCCAAGCGGGACGACCGAGGCAGCGCATGAAATGGACTGCGTCCATAAATGAAAATATTTTGCGCTTCTATTATCAGGTGACAAAATCTTTATGCCGAATTTTGCAGGGAGTACCCAGAAATTCAAGTAACTGAACAACGAGTTGCTGATCAATACCGTGTAATTATAAGAAACAATCTTATCCCAGAGACTAGACGCAATACCATCAGAAGCGAAGTCGAACGGGAGATTAATCACCAAGAGGTAAATGTGAATCAAGTCCCTAATGAAATACATGAGCAGATTCCTGAGCTTGCCATACAAGAAACTCAACCTGATAATACACTACAGGACAACAACGAGTTACGCGATACTCTGGTAAGCGAAATGGCACGTGCTGTACAAGAGTTTAATGGAACAAATCCACTTAGCAGACCACCGCTACCAAAAATAAACTCTTCTAAAAAACTAGGTGCTCTGTTACAAATTATGAATAGCGAAGTCCTACCCAATTACGTCGTAGAAGCTCATACACTGGAATATTTGCACATGCTTATTTACTGTGCAGCAACAGCAACAGCTAGTGTAATGGGAATTAAGATCAGAACACGAAGGGGTACCAATGCCGGAAGGACAGATAACAGAGTTGCACCGTGGGAGAAACGACTTTTAAACAAGATTGAATTATTGCGTAGGGACATTGGTCAAATGACAGAATACATACGGGGAACAACAAGTAGAAAAGTCATTAAAAAAGTTGATAAAATAATGCTAAGCACTGCAAGACACTCGCAATATGATCCAGAAAACAACATAGCCCAACAGTGCCTGGATACATTAAAACAAAAACTCTCCGTTTATTCAGGACGACTAAGGAGGTACAAAGTTAGTAACAGCCGGAAATGTGACAATGCGCTTTTTGAGCATGCCGAGAAGGCGTTCTATCGGAAACTCAATTCCACTGTCGAAAGTGCCAATAAAGCATATCCAAGTCAAGAAGAAATTCAGGAGTTTTGGGGAAATCAACTTTCCACACCAGCTGCTCTTAACACCAATGCTGGATAGAAGATACGGCGCACAGCTGTCAACACTACCGTACAACTGTCTATGAACCCTTTACCACAGAAGAAGTCTCAAATATCATCAAAGAGCTTCATAACTGGAAATCTCCTGGACCAGACGGAGTTCAAAACTTCTGGCTTAAGAAGTTCTGGAGTGCTCATGAGTGCTTGTCAACACTAATTAATCGTGTTATTTCTAATCCGCAGGAAATACCATCATTTCTAACTCAGGGAACAACTTATTTAATACCGAAGGATCAAAATAATACCCAAGATCCAGCCAAGTACCGGCCAATTACGTGTCTTCCAACTCTGTACAAATTGGTCACATCCTGTGTAGCCCAGCGTATCTACCAACACTGTGCACTAAACAATATCATAGAACCTCAACAGAAAGGATGCGCTAAGGGTTCCATGGGTTGCAAAGAACAACTTATTATCGACTCAGTCATTTCTAACCAGGCATACACCAAAAAAAGGAACCTCTTCACTGCCTTTATTGACTATAAGAAAGCCTTTGACTCAGTGCCGCATGTATGGCTGGTAGATATATTAAGAATATATAAAGTCGATGATAATATAGTGGCCTTTTTAAGACATATACTGACAGATTGGAAGACTAAAATTCACCTCCAAATACCTGGTGAAAGCAATATCGAAACGGAAAATATCGCAATTAACCGAGGCTTATTTCAAGGAGACTCGCTGAGTCCATTGTGGTTCTGTCTAGCGATGAACCCATTATCCCAGCTATTGAACTCCACTGACTCAGGTTTTAGTATTAAAAACAACAATACTGTAGTGGCGAAGCTTAATCATCTGTTGTATATGGATGATTTGAAACTAATGGCTTCCACTCGAAATCACTTAGATCAAATGCTAAAAACTGTAGAAACTTTTTCAAATGATATCAGTATGCACTTTGGGTTAGACAAATGTCGTGTACTAAATATAGTCAAGGGTAAGGTTCAGCCCGGAGGATTCGATATGCAAAATGGCCAAAACATCGAGGCTATGGGCGAAAATGACATGTATAAATATCTAGAAGTAAAGCAAGCGCGGAAAATTGACCATAAACAAATGAAAATCGAATTAACATCAGAGTTCATACGGAGAGTAAAACAGCTACTCCGCTCACATCTTAATGGTAAAAATTTGTTTAAGGCATTAAACACCTACGCATTTTCCGCGCTTAGCTACTCATTTGGGATTATTAGGTGGACTAAAACGGATATAGAAACCCTTCAGCGAAAAGTACGAACACACCTCACAAAGGCACAAAAACACCATCCTCGAAGTGCAGTAGAAAGAACGACATTACCGCGGTATTTGGGAGGACGAGGACTTATTGATATAAGCGAGCAATTAGAAAAACAGATTACTAATTTACGAACTTATTTTCAGGTGCAGGCGGAGACATCTACTCTTCATCGCGCGATTTGTGCAGTAGATGACACAACACCGATTAAACTGAGGGAACAAGAAATGCGCATAAACCATCTTACTAAGAACGAAAAAATGCGCGTCTGGATGGGTAAACCTCTCCACCGGCGACATCCGAATGAAGTCAGTCAAGACTATGTCGACAATCTAGCGTCGAACTATTGGCTGACATCAGGAAAGATGTTCCCTGAAACAGAAGGTTCATTACTCGCCATTCAGGGCGCCTGTGTACTCTTGCAATGTACACATGATTTATTAGATTCAGAACAGTTGTGTTCTTCGGTTTTTACAGATCCACATAAAATACAATGTTCTTGGCTGCTTTTGAACTGTTTTGATATGTGTCCGAATTTCAAACATCTATAGCATTGTGTGACCCTGCCTATAAACTTTTCCACATTAAAATAAACAAAATTAACGAATATATGGCTGGGTAATATGTTACCTTCAAAGCTGACTACAATGGTCTTCTTAGGTACATACTCAGCTTTACCATCTTTTTCAATTTTCCTGTGCATTCGTCTGATGTCTACAACCCTTGAGTTTGAATTTATGTTTTGTTTTAAATAATCAGCGTCGTAACTTGTGTCAACGTCTCGAATCAGATCCTTGACTTCTAAAAGGTGATTAGGTATGAAAGCTTTTGACGTGACAACGTCTTAAATTAGGTTGTGGCTCGGAGTCATTCAAGAAAAAGTGTAACGCCCGCTCAAGTCTGTTACAGTGAGTCACCGAACGAGAGAGAAGCCCGCCGGACCGGCGAATGCCTTGCGTCTCTCTCCCACTCAAACATGATCGGTCCGCTGCGCGCGGCACTAGAGAATTAGGCGCGTTGAATCGGTGCGTACTTGGCGTTGGAAAACCGAGAAAGCGTCATAATACAAGTTCACACGTGTGGTTAAAGTATCGTCAGCTGTGTCTGTAGTGAAAATGTGGAGTGCTTAGATTCGTCATTTACAACAACTACAACAATAAAGGTAAATAATTGTACACTAATATTTCATTATCGTAAACTATGATTGATTGATTAATTGTTAGATTGACACAAAAGTTGAGAAACTGAGTTTATAGGTTATGCCATACTATTGACAAATGTTGATAGTGTTAAGTAAATTATTAGTTTAAATCACTCTGCAATCAATCGTAATTCAGTCGATTGAGAAGAAACAGCGCGTATTGCTAGTCAAACATTTAAAATAACAAATTATAGCTTCTAACCTGTGAAAACAGGGCGACCAAACAAACGAACTAAACCGACCAATCACCACGCGCGGAGTTAGAATTTAACTGTGTTTAGCAAGAATTTCAAATTCCAATTTTAGTAAATGTTTTAATTTTCAACTTTACCATTTACAATTACAAATTTTAATTAATTTCAAATTTATTTAGCAAAAATTTGAACCTTCGATCTGAATAAGTGTTTTGATTTTCAAATTGATTCTTTAAAATTAAAAATATTAAAATATATATAATCAGAAGTGAACGTCACATAACATTATCTGTACTTATTATTATTTAATATGTAGGCAAATACATGTGACCATACTTGGTAGACACAATTGGAAATAGTAATTTTTTATAACTGAAAAAAATAAATATATAAAATACTGGTAGCAAACAATAACTTCAATGATCGATATCTCCGCAACTAATTGATATATCGAAAAAATTTTCAAATAAATTATAGTTCAAATTTGTGCAATTCTTATTTTCATTCAATTTCTTGTTCCTATTGTGCAATTTAATAATATTCATATCAATAAATATTCTACCGAGAAAAAGACGTTGTCACGTAAAATCTTCGCCCGTAAAACCGACTTTACAGGCAACCGATTTTTTTTTTAAATTATTTAGAAGTTTAATTCTTTTAAATTTTTATTTGTGACCAACTTATTAGCTTCTGCTATTGAATTTAATATTACTTTAACGCGATTTCTACCTATTCCCTTAATTTCCTGAATGTTTTGTACGTTTAGATTTTTGTGTAAAATATGTCACATCCTACAAACATAGGATGCAAACGACCCAGACTTTGCTGATTAGTTTTTTTAACATATACGCAATAATTATTTAACGAGTACTTATCTGGATTTATTGAGTCAAATAGTTTTGGTTCGTCCTCCTTAGCACCTATTGTTTCCATTTCCATGACGGCAGCAGTACTTTCTATATTGGAAAAACTATCACTTTCACAAATAATTCCACTTTCACCATCTGGCGTCTTATTTTTTACGCTCCCCATGGGGGAGCGGAGTTTTTAAAATCTAACTTATTTAAATTGTTTTGATAAATTTAGTAACACGAAAAAGCAAAAACTTGAACAGTAATTAATACCAAATCGATAAGCCGGTTATTGTTGTTTGACTTCTCTCTTCGAAGGTTCAAACGAAACTGATGGCAAGTTTTATACTTATTTAAAATTTGTAGCTTCTCATAACACAAATTATTATTTCGTAAAAGTAACTTTATATTTGTAACAATTATATACATATTTTACTAAAATAAGTACGGCAACACTGTGACGCAGTGCCTTGAGGAAAATATATTTGGTTAGGTTTAGAGTTGGGCGGATGGCATAACTAACTGGATGGCATAATCGCATGATTTTAAAAATCGGATTCTCTGTATCCGAATGATATACATAATCGGATTAACATTCGAATGATGATCATTCGTATTATACCGAGAGTGAAGGAGAACCTTAGACAAGGAAAGAGAGGAGATTAGGAGATAATCAGTCACAGGTTCCGAGCTGGCGATTGTGGTGACAAGCATGCGAATGCTCATTTGAACCCGAATGTCCATTTAGTTTTATTGTAAAGAAAACGATTTAGAGATTTGTTAGGTTAGGCGCTGTGGTTACGTTGTTAGATTTGAACCGAATACCATACCCCCAAAGTTATAGATTATACCGAAAACCGATTATCATTCGAATTCCGATTCAATAACCGAATGATCAGGTTATTTCAAATAATCGGATTACCGATTATTTTTCATTCGAATGCGCCCATCGGCCATCACTATATAGGTTAGAGCCATGGTACAATGAATACACAAGGTATGATACATAATGTTCCAAAATCGGTTCGCTTTCGCGCATGACGTAGTCAAGATCGCTTATTCCCGCAACATTTGAATGTAGTTGTATAGGAAAGACTTTTAATTTTAAGTTTTTTTATATAATTTGGCTAATTTAATTATAGTAATTATAAAGAGATGATAAAATTATGTTATTATAATATTTATCCTTTATAAAACATAGATATCCTTTATAAGACAAGTTTTAATTATCTTTTATTACACGTAGGTACAGGTTAATTAACTTATAGGTACTCCAGAGTTCGATATTTCAGATGTTTAAAAAGATACAGAAAAGTGGTAATGGAGGTATACAAAATTTGTACGTATATATACCTACTGAACTAAACACAAAATCAAAATAAATAATAACAAAGTCAACTTTATTTGTTTATTTATATCGAATGAGCTAGCTGGCCATCGAATATGAGTGTAATGAGGGCACACAATATTGCACAACATTTAAAATGACATTTTTGTAATATTTACACATAAAATTATCTTGGTATTTTTTATAATAATGATAACATTGTATATTTTAACAATGATAACATGATTTAACAAAGAAAAATATGTTATTTTGGAAGATGCTAAATTGATTTCCTCCGAAACAGTTCTTATTGCAAATTGCATAGCAGGCTGAGGCTAGTTTCTTACTTAACAAATCGATATGAAAAAACCATTTAAGGTTTCATGACTAATAATTAATAAAAATAAAGATTTAGACTTACGTCGTTGACCTAGAAGTAGTAAGAAGCTGCTCAACATACTTTTTGGACTCTCTGTGTTCGCCTTCTTGTACGCGTTTCTTTTGGTTGGTTAAAAGGGTAGCCGATGTTGATTTAGGCAAATAAAGACTAGGTACTGCCTCAGGTTTGAGTTTTAGACCCTTTTTAGAAACGTAATTTAAAAGTTCCTGTTGTAGATTTCTTTGGTAATCTTCAGTTTTAAAATGTGTATAACAAATTCTTGCAGTATTACAATTAAAATTATCCTATCTACAACAAGATATAATCCACAGTTTTCTGGTCACGCTATCTTTAGGAAATGTATGAAACTTAAAGATTTTATCTTCATTGTCACTATTGCAACAAGCAATTGCACAGCGTACTTTGAAAAAGGTACAAAACCAGATATACAATGGCAAATAAAAACTTTCAGTTTTACAAAAAAATACTATACAGTATAAATAAATAGTAACTAAACACCATTTGTATAAAGACACATATATAAGCATATATCTAAATTATTTTTCTATTATAAAATAGATGACTCAGTCAGTATTGAGATACTTTAAAATATATTTATTATCTTATACCTTACAATTTGCAATAGTCACCATTAATAACCGATAATATTGTTGAACTTTTGTTTTTGTACAAGCTTTCTGTCTTGCCGGTGTAAAGTCGTCTGAAGTCGATATTTATTGTGTTTTGCGTTTGAACTAATTTGTGTCTTATTTTCATATTATTATATTGTTTGATAAGTAAATTTTGCATATAATAATCGGTAGGTTATAGTAATGTTGTGATGTGGGTATTAGTTAAAATAGTTAGGTAATGACTGTGAATATTGATTTACACGATTTTATTAAAAGGAAAACCATGTATTACAATTTAACCTACATCTTACAACAACAAAACATATATATCTCTTGTCACCGTTCACTCTCGGTGGACACTGTCATGGTAACTTCGGTGGTATTTAGCCACGGAGCGGTGTGGCTGTTACATCCTCCCCCTTTGCACCACCCTGGCGACTCGCGGGTGGGGCAACAGAGTCTAAGCAGGAATAGAGCTCTACAGGACAGCAATGACAACGTTTTGGTCGGGGTTGTCTACGTCTGGCAATAGGGTCAGGTTCAGGTTCAGCTTCAATTTGAGCAAGGTCATCTCCAACAGGGGGGCCCATTTCGCTATCGTCTAACCCAAGGGTCAAAGACTCTGGGCAGGAGACCAGTGGAGCAGGAGGGTCGGCTTCTGAGGATTTCACTGGACGACCTCTTCTACGGAGAGGTTGAACTGGAGCAGGGCACGGATCTTCTGGATCGGCATGGAAAGGCGTCAAGGCTGAGACATGATATTTTCCAGCAGGAACATCCGGAGTGTCGATGTGTGAAACTTCATAGGTTGTAGGGGACAGCATTTTGGTCACCTTGTAGGGTCCGTCACGACGCGGCGCGAACTTCGAAGTTATGGACTTAGACGCGTCACTTAGTGTATGCGAATCGACTAGCACAATATCACCTACTTCGAACGAAACCGAGCGGCGGTGGCAGTCTTTATACTTCTTACGTCTATCTTGGGATTGTTCATGTGTCTCGCGGGCTTCACTAAGAGCTTTACTCAAAGTTATTAGATAGGGCGTGATTTGTGGCACGAAGTTGTCCTTGGCTATGATGCTTCGAAAATCACGATTTGCATCATCAGGAGTTCGTAACTCGCGACCAAACGTGAGGTACGCGGGAGTGAAACCGGTTGAGTCGCACTTCACAGTGTTCATCGCGAACCGTATAGCGGGTAACTTTTCAGACCAAGACGAATGGTCATTATTTGTTAGAATAGCTAACTGAGTTTTAATGTCTCTATTTTTTCGTTCGACGGGGTTAGCTTCCGGGTGGTATACAGGTATAAGGTTCTGTTGGTACCCAAAACAATGCGCCACTTGTTGCATTACCGCACTCACGAACTGAGTACCGTTGTCACTGACGACTCGACGAGGGATTCCGTATCGTAATATTATGTTGTCTATGAAACACTTGGCGCAGGCAGCGGCAGTAGCAGATTCTAACGGGAATAATTCTACCCAACGACTAGCAGTGTCTTCCACTACCAGAATCCATGTATAACCTTGAGGAGAGAGGGGCAAAGGCCCAAATAAATCAATAGATAGCACTTCAAACCTCTGGGACTGAACAGGGGTTTGTAGGAGACCAGCGGGTTTGAGGTTAGAGACTTTATAGCGTTGGCAGTCAAGACATTTACTTACATGGTCAGAGATAATTTTCTTCATTCCAGACCAATAGTAGCGTTTTATTATTCTTTGATAAGTCTTCTCCACTCCATAATGACCAGCAGTAGCGGAATCATGGTACTCATGCAGTATGTGAGGAATACGTGTACTAGCCGCTACCAATTGGGGCTCTTCTTCATCTACTTCAGGAGTATAACGGTATAATATCCCATTGTTCATGATATATCCTCTTTCTGCCCACCTCTTGAAATCTACGCTTGTGTCAGAAGAGGGATCTTCTAAACATCTAATAATCTTGGCAACATCTGGATCATTAAGCTGCTCTTCTCGAACATCAGCAACACTAAGAGTTGGAAAATCTACTCTTACTAGATGAACTTCAGCTATGATGGGAACTTCTGTCATGGGAGGCCTTGATAGAGTATCTGCGATTACATTTTTTCTTCCTGTGATATATTCTATTTTTAGGTCATATGGCATGAGCTCTAAAGCCCATCGAGCTAACCGTCCAGTAGGGGACTTTAAGGTCATTAGCCATTTTAAGGCTTGGTGATCACTTTGCACTATTGTAGTAGCGCCTTCTAAGTATCCTCGAAATTTCTTCACTGCCCAAACCACAGCGAGAGCTTCTCGTTCTGTAGTGCTATAGTTTTGTTCAGCAGGAGTCAGAAGTCTCGAAGCATACTCTACAGGTCGTTCGTTCTCTTTCTCCCCCTGGAGAAGACATGCCCCCAAAGCATAATTGCTAGCATCTGTACGAAGTATATAAGGTAAATTGCAGTCAGCTTGTCGTAGGATTGGGGCGGAACACAATAATTGTTTCAGACATTCAAAGGCCTCTTGTTGTTCTGCTCCCCAGGTCCATTTCACATTTTTCTTGGTTAAATTCGACAAAGGTTTAGCAACATGGGAGAAATTTTCGATGAATCTACGGAACCATGAGCATGTTTGCAGGAATTTTAGCAGTTGAGTAACATTTAGGGGTGGTGTCATGTTTAATATGGCAGATAATTTATTTTCACTTGGCCGGATACCCAAAGGTGAAAGGATGTGTCCGAGATATAGGACTTCCTCACAGGCGAATGAACATTTCGCTCTATTTAGACATAATTTAAATAGGCGCATCCGGTTGAATACTTGTTTCAAATCGTCTATGTGATCAGAGAAGGATGGGGATAATATTATCAGATCATCTAAATAAGCTAGGATATTCAGATTTTGAAGACCAGCACGAAATTTATCAATCATCCTTTGGAAACTAGCGGGAACGTTACACATACCAAAGGGCATGCGTGTGTAACGAAAGGTGCCAAATGGACACACGAAGGCTGTTTTGTCACGATCAGCTGTTCGTACAGAGATTTGATGATAACCATTTTTTAAGTCGAGGGTAGTCATAAATCGGGTTTCCTTTGCTGCATGCAAAATATCTTTAATACGTGGCAGAGGATACTTATCTGCACGTGTTATTGCGTTTAAGCGTCGATAGTCTACTGTTAATCTGATACCTCCATCTCTCTTAGGTACAAGTACCACGGGTGAAGCATATGGGGACTCACACTCTTCGATTATGCCTTGAGCCAAAAGTTTATCTAACTCCTGACGCAGTAATTGCCTTTTGGGCTCTGACATACGGTAAGGTGGAACAGATATTGGTACATCATCAACCAATACAATGGAGTGTTCAGCATATGGAGTAGGGTCTATATTATATACGAATAAATCAGAATTTTCCTTAACAATGTTGTTAAGATTGGATCTTTCTTCTAAGGATAGAGAAATTCCTTCATCTACTCGTAGTTCTAAATGAGCAAGAGTAACGCTATTGACCTGGCAAGGAGAGCTGACCTGAGCTGGATCTGGAGCAAATGAGTAGGGGATATTAGGGACATCACCATAAAACCATGAGTCATTAGGAATGTCTAGAATGATGTTAGCTTTTCTTAAGAAGTCTGCCCCCAGTAAGGTACGACTATTTGTGTGTGTGGGCACAGAAATTAAGGAAATGCTATGAGAGCGGTTTTGTAAGATAACAACTAAATCAAAGACCAAAACAGTACTAGAAGTAGTCCTACCATCCGCTAGGGTCATGTCTACACTTTTTGTGGAAAAGGGTACCTCATCCTTCAAGAGGATATCTCTTAGCTGAGAGCCAGCAATACTGCACTGTGCTCCCGAATCAAGATAACAATGACCTACATGACCTTCAATAGTGACCTGAACAATGGGTTTAGTTGATAGGTTTGTGGCAAAATGTTGGTCGACATTAACTGTTTCAGCAAGCATAAATTCAGATACTGCTGAGGATTTACTGGATGATTTGCATTTTGGACAATTACTCTTAATGAATCCAGGAGTCTTACATCCATAACACGAAATCTGATTCGAAGTGGAAAAGGTTGGTTTAGTGCTAGTACGAGAAGTTTCTAAAGGTGGATTAGGTTTGGGCTCAACCGAAGATTTTCGAGAATCTGCTTCCCTGGTTCTGACTGCGGCCAATTTTCGACATTCATCCTTCACGTGACCTGGATTTTTGCAAAAGCTACACCGTACCCGTTTTGATTCGTTTTCGTTTTTAATGTTTATTTCCGGATTTTCATACGATTCTTCAGTTTGCCTCGATTCTTTTAAGAGTTCGCTAAATGTATTGATCTTATCACGTGCTACTTTTTCACGTATTCTCCTATGCAACAAACCGTATACCATATCTAATTGAGTGGCTTCGGTTAATGTATCTGCCGGTAACTGAGCTATTATCGCGCGCGCTTTGCATACAAAAATGTCACACGGAGTTTTAGCATCTTGTTCCGTCGAAAACAGTTCCAGATATACTCTGTAGGCTGGTTTTTGAGGTCCAAAAGTTGATCGTAATAAATTAATGGCGCTGGCCCACGTGTTTACCGTATTTTTAACACCTTGAAACCACATGGCGGCGAAACCGTCTAGAAGCATGGGTATACCCTTTAATGCGTTCGCGTCAGATACGTGGGTGCACTCTTTATAGATCTCGACCGCATCTATAAAAGCTTTTACATCAGCCCCCTTTGATCCATCGAAGCGAGAAGCGCATTTTGCTAAACTACCTGAGTCCGAAATAGGCCTTGCTATTGTATTTAATAAGGCTTGAAACTGTTCGCTTGTTAAATTTACCGAAGACATTTCTGCTGATGTTGATTCGCTTGAACTAAAAACCGTCGTCGACCTAAGCGAATAACTGTGTTTATCGTTTGTTGCCGTGATTGCAAGTTTAACACAAAAATAGTAATAAAATTAAAGGCTTACAGTTTCTGTTGCTTATTTCTTGTAAATACCCTTGAATGGAAGCTTGATATTCCCACAGGATGTTTCTGAATGGCCTAGTGGAAGATTGATATTCCCACAGGATGTTTTGAATGGTCTGTAGTGGAAGATTGATATTCCCACACGATGTTTTTGGATGGTCTGTGCGGAGTTTCCACAGCAGTCACATACACAGTAGATTTATTGTTGTGAAGCACTAAACTAAGTGAAAATGTCTACTAATCACCTTACAATGGCGGGAGCAAAAACACTTTTTCCTGTTCACAATGAAACTTTACGATTTTCACAGTACGAACTACACTTTAAACTATTTTGCCCAAGTTGGGTGCCAGTTGTGATGTGGGTATTAGTTAAAATAGTTAGGTAATGACTGTGAATATTGATTTACACGATTTTATTAAAAGGAAAACCATGTATTACAATTTAACCTACATCTTACAACAACAAAACATATATATCTCTTGTCACCGTTCACTCTCGGTGGACACTGTCATGGTAACTTCGGTGGTATTTAGCCACGGAGCGGTGTGGCTGTTACAATGTGTATATTTTTTATTTTACTAAATTTCATTATAACTCATCTAAAATACCATATTGAATTGTAAAACAGATTTTTCTCTATTGTACTATATTTTGTTTTTATTTCAGTAAAACTGCTTGGAAGTGAGTGACAGTGAATCAGAATAAGCAAATCTACTACTATTTACCTATTCACAGTATTTCCTCTGCAGAAAATTTTTAAATTTCAAGGGATTTGCATACAAAAAGAGTACTTATATTATTAGTATATGTATGAAAACAAAAATAAATATTTCGCCTGAATCTCTAGGAGAAGTAAAGGTTTTACGCTACTTTTTTTATTCAATTATAACCAAAACATTTAAAAAAAAATTAGATCACTTTTTAACCATAATTTCAAAATTAATGTGTACGTTAAGCTGCAATAATGGGTTCGAGGTGGTTCAGGCGATCTTAGCTACGTCACACTCCTGGACCAGCTGTCAAATGTCATGCGCAATATCATACCTTGTGTATTCATTGTACCATGGGTTAGAGCCATGGCACGATAAATAAAGATGTTTATTTATACGTCCATGTCCATGGTTAGAGCACGTTAGAGTGTACTAAATTGCGTATTGCCCTTGTACTATGTAATTAAAAAATCAGATAATTAACAAGATGTCTGTTGTAATTGAAACAACTTTAGGAGATATTACAGTTGATCTGTACCTGAATGATAGACCCAGAGCTTGCCTGAATTTTCTGAAGCTATGCAAGTTAAAGTATTACAATTATAATTTATTCCATACAATAAGTCGAGGATTTATAGCTCAATCTGGTGATCCCACTGGGTCTAGAACTGGTGGATCCTCTTTGTATGGATTACTTGATGGCCCAAATAAAAGGTAAACAATATAAACTTTGTCATTATTCCATTCTTTTATATCAAGTACAGGCATGTTTCTTTTGGGGGTTATAGCCTGTGGTCTGGTATGCTTTCTTTATGTTGCTTCATCTCCAACTGTAGTAGACATCATCAAAGGTGATGCCCAAAGGTTGTAACCTGTTGTGTCTTACTCATGTGAGCATGAAGATACAGAAGATTACCAATGTTGCTGCCTAGGTAAGGTAAGCTACAGTTGCAGATGAATCATTTCAGGAGGAGAGATACAATTCCATACCACAACATATAAATGTCAAGAACAATGTACAATTTATAGTTATTTTCATAATAGTACTTCATACCTTTTTATTCTATTTTAAAGTGAAGTGCTTATTTAAATGAGACTACAAACTGAGGTACTTGATGAATTAATTATTACTCAAGGGTTATGACAATACATATTCTCATTTAAAGGAAAAGTTGTGTTAGTGCTCAATTTCAATCAATATATTAGTCTATGACATAAACAAATAACTAATTATAATTAGATTAGTAGTTTTTAGCACCAGAATACTGCCTCACTATTCTTCATTCAGAATACTGACTCTATCATTTGTAGAAGATTTAGAGTATGAAAATTGTTCATATTTTTCAACTTTAATAGATGAAAAACTTGTAAAAGATCAGACAGTAAAGGAATCACTTGGAAGATAGTAATTATAGGAAAAAAATTCCTTAACATAGACTGTTATCAGAACATTCTGTGGTTAACTGGACTTAATCTTTGGCAGAATAACACTGAAGGACATTGTATACTTTTTATACAATAAACAAATGCCATTAGATATCATTAAAACCATCAAAGATATATACAAGGACTATACAGAGGAAATAGGCACAGCCTTTTTTTTTTAAGTGAGAATCTTCTTAGGAGATCTGGAAAGAAGACCCAGATATTTTTGGATTCTTCCGAACTACAATTTTGGAATGTTGCTAAGGTTAGTTCAATCGCCTACCGAAGAAACTCACTCCCTCTTCAAACAGCACACCTGGAACTTTCCTCGGCGAATGTAACTTTGGTGCACTACTGCATTCCCAGATTACACAGTGATGAATTATAGTCTTCAGTATAGAGACAATGCCATACTAACAGGAGGAAATAAGGACGACTCAAAAATTGGTCCAATAAGTTAAACATAATAGCAAAGAAGATATGGTCTTTTCCGTACATAAAACAAAAGAAATAATCAACATTGAACAGATTATAGAAATCAACTATTTAGGCATCTCACTATTCAGTTACAATGATCTAGGAGCAGAGGTAAAAAAACAAATGCAGAAAGCCAACATATCAGTAAAAGAGAAATTTAAAAACCTGATCCTATTATTTTAACAAAAAACAACAATTTTGTATGTTATACCTAATACTTCTTATTTATTTAAACCCTTTAATTTTAAATTTTGGTACAACAAAAAAAATCTACAATCACAGTAGGTGTTATTACTACTGTTTACTATTTATTCCCACAAAATTATGTAGAAACTTATATACATAATTGAGTGTAAAATACAAAATATTATGGTTGTTAACTTATATGCAGATCTTTGTTTTTACGTTTTACCTTTGTTTTCTCTCCTTTATATGTTTAATCCTATTTACCATGGCCAAGTTCTCCTGTGTATGTTATATATTATAATGTCCTGATGGGCCCCTGGACATGAAGCGAGTGACCCATATTAATTGTATGTGTTTATGGATATATATGTGTATGTATATATATTTTTTCCCTTCTTTTTATTAATTGTTTTACTGATTTTCCAACTTTTAAATATATCTATTTTAGTCTATTCGATTGCAAATAATTCAAAAGCTTTTTACTGCGCCTAATGAGATTAAAAGATCATGTAACTGGCTGTATGGGAAACTGCCAAAGCCATATAAAAAACTTATATGCAGTGCTCTAGAATAACATTTAAGAATGATTAGCTAAAATCTGTTTTTATTTCTGGCACCATATGGACCCATTATGATGCCAGACTGCAATCACACTAAGAAAAAGATATATGTATACATATAGTTAATTGATCTATGAGAATGTCACAGCATTTCGAGATGCTTTTTTGGCAACTAAAAAGAAAAGTGATCAAGATAGCTTTATTATAACACACACATACATATACATACATAATTCCACACAGTAGTCACCCAAAATGATCAGCTGGAAACAGAAAAGAAAAAAAAATTACAAGAAGATTATTCGTAAGGAAATTGTGTGAGGGTGAAGATGTTCAGATATGTGCGCGGTCTTTTTTGACTTTTCGACAAGCTTTCTGAAGTGTTTAGAATCGCATTATTGTAGTAGCAATGTTTGTCGAAGTTACCTTTCGTCTGATTTGAATATAGAAAAGTTAGCAAATATGTACAACGTTCAAGCCAATGAGAACTTAAAAGTAACAAATTCTTACTCTTACCACATTTTTGTACATAAGTTTAATTTGGGCTTTGGTTCACCTGATGTATGAAGAAAAATAAAGCAAACAAGCAATCCTCAGCAAACTGCATCTTTAAAAGCTACCCAAGCTACTCACAAAAAAGAGCTAAAGTTTTTTTTTGCATTACTAAAAGTAGAAGAAAAGTAAACTCCTACACTATCATTTGATGGCGAGAAACATTTGCCCAGTCCCAAAATTCCAGATCAGGACACTTACCATCAACGCCAACTTTACCTCTTAAATTTTTCTATTGTTTTTGGTAGTTATCAGTGCAAAATGACTCCAAATAATTGCTTTAGCTTTGTATGGACTGAAAGTACCTAACCAAAAGGTTCAAATAAGGTAGCGTTATGTGTATTTCATTATCTGCAAAACTAGTAGAAGAAGTTTATTGATTCAAAAATAGGGAAAGCCCTAATACATACAAAATTAATCAATTTATAACATTCATATATGATAAAAATAACAATTACACTTAAAATATAGTATCTACGCTTATTAAAAAATATAAAACAATAATATATAACATAAAACATGACAACAAAACAACTACCTAACTATTGGTGCTTTTAATATGGTCCATTAATTTGCTTTTAAACATTTGTATAGATGAATGTATAGATGATTAACTGTTTGAGGAAGCTTATTAAAAAGATCAAAACCCTTAAACAACAAAGAGTTTCTTGAAGCCATCCTTTTTGTTTTCACAATGTGTAAATTGCACTTACCTCGAGTAGGGTAATTGTGAATATCACAATTCCGTGTAATAAACTCACAACAGTAAGCAGGGGCCAAATTATTTAAAATTTTATAAATGAACAACATTGTAAGGTAAAAGACCCTTTTGTTGAACTAAAACCCACTGCAGCATGCTAAGCATTGTTGCTATAGGTGTATATCTGTTTCCACCAATAATGATTCTCATTCCACGATTTTGTAATTTTTGCAACTGGGCCGATTGATTTAAATTGAAGAGAAAAATAACTGACGAGCAAAAATCGAAGTGAGGTTGAATAATCGCATTAAAAACTGTAATTTTAGTTGCAGTTGACAAATTTTTAGATATTCTTGAAAAAAAAGTATAATTTTTTAGAAATCTTTTTTAATAGGTAATTAAAATGGTCATTAAAAGGCAATAAATTATCCAATTGAAAACCAAGGTACTTAATTGTTGTAATGATTTCTATTTTGTCATTGTCAATTTGAAGATTAATAGTATTAATATCGATATTTGAGTATTTGTATTTAGTTGTTATTATCATAGCCTTTGTCTTTAACACATTTAACTTTAGTTTGTTGATCTTTAAATATTTATTAACAGACTGCAATGCTGAGTTCATTTTAGATACAGCATTTTCTAAGTTTGAATCAAAACATGCAAGTAGGGTGTCATCTGCATACAAATTAAAGAAATCACATTTAACAAACAAGTTTATATCATTTAAATACAATATAAACAAAAGGGGTCCTAAGACACTACCTTGAGGTACTCCAATATTAACACTAATTGCAGAAGAAGTAATATCATCAATCCTCACTTGTTGCTTTCTATTCAATAATTAATCTTTAAACCATTCAAGAACATTTCCTCCAATACCATAGCCTGCTAATTTAGTGAGAAGTATATTACGATCAATAGTTTCAAACACTCTTTTTAAATCAAGGAATACTCCTACATAATTATTATTGTCCAATTCAGACCTGAATTTACAAAGTGAAAGTTGCAGTGCAGTTTCACTTGAATACTTTTTACGAAAACCTGACTGAGTATTCATTAAGATTTCATTTTTATCAATGTGATCCATGACTTGATCATATACTACCAATTCTAAAAATTTCTCAATGGGCGGAAGTATATTTATAGGTCTAAATTCATCCGCCTTAATAGTATTATTAACTTTTGGTATTGGAACAACTGTACTGATTTTTAATAAATCTGCAATTTTTGATGATCTAAGAGAAGTATTTATAAAATTTAAGATAACGTGATCACAAGTTACAAAAAACTCTTTTAATATTTTGGAGTTTAGTATTTCATTAATGTTACTTCTATTATCTAACGACTTAACCATGACTGCCAAGTCGCTCAGTGACAGTAACCGAAATTCATGTATACTAGGATACAAATTCTGATTATCATAACTCCATAATTCTTCAGAATCGATAGTTTCAACAATTTGCTGAATACTAGAGACGAAATACTCACCAAACTGACGCACCATTCCAACTTTGTCACTCAAAATGCATAACTGATTCTGAACCTTAAATTCAATGCGATAAGGGAATTTTTGACAATTATTGTTAATTAGTGTTTTTAGCGTTTTCCACATAAGTCTAGAGTTATTTTTATACCTATCGATTTTATCAAAATAATATTGTTCTTTTTTTGCTTTTAACATATTAACTACTACATTTCTTGCTCTTTTAAAATCCTCCCATTTGGCATTTCTATCATTTATGTTAGCAGTTTTAAAAGCTTTGTATAATTTGTCCCTAATTTTAATTTTACTATTAGCTTCGTTATCAAACCATGGTATGTTACTTTTAATCTGAAATGTTTGAATAGGTGCTATTTTATTTATGACAGACTGACTGTTTGATAAAATTTCATTGTAAATAGTATTGACATCAGTACAATCTAAATCCCAATCACAAGAAAGTAAATTCATTTGGATTTGATATATTTTTTCCTCGTTCAGACATCTGTAACGTTTACTAGATACATTAAAATTTTGAAAGCTATTACTAAAACTGACCGATATTATTGAATGATCACTCAACTTGGGAGTTGAATGAACAAAACAACTAACCAGATCATTATTAACAAGAACATAATCAATTAAGGTTTCAGTAGAAGCTAGTACTTAAAAAATCCAAATTAAAATCACCAATTAAAATACAATTGACATTACTTTTAAATAATTCATCAAAAATATGTTCTAAGTTATCTAAAAATACTGCATCAGAACTAGAAGGTAATTGATACATGCCACTCAAAACAATCTTGTAAGAACCAATATCTACTTTAATAAATTTACACCAAAAATTATCTTCCTTAACAAAAGTTTTAGCGGCAGTACACTTAAGGTTATCCTGAACATATAGTACAACACCCCCTGTAGATCGTTTAGATGAATTGCAGCATATCACCTTATACCCACACAAAGCAATTTCAGAATCTTCAATTTCACTTGTAACTCGAGCTTCGCTAACCACTATTATTTTAGGACGATAACACAGCAGACTTAACTTGATTTGATCCATTTTGTTTAACAAGCTCTGTGCATTTAAATATAAAACATCAATATTAAATAATATACTAGGGCTACTTACTAGTTTTTTTGAGATAACATTACGTCTTTTTTCACTATTGTAGGCTTATTATTAATGAATTTGATTGTTTTAGAATTATCACCTTTCTTAACCATATCATCTAATTGTAATTTGATTTTCTTGAAATACTCTTGCTGGGCTTTTGTTTGATCAAGGGAAATTCTGACATCGGGCACTTTAATTAATCTTTTATTTTTGACAACAGTTTTAGCATCTTCAGCTGTATTGAATACTACTTTAATGGGTCTCGTTCTGTTAGCAAATTTTGCCAATCTAAATAGTTTAATATTATTTTTGTTAATATTAAAATCAGTCAAAATATTTAGTACCGCTTGTTTGTCCTCTGCATTACGATCCAATTGATTATTTTTAACAGATTCATTAACATTAAATATAATTATATTGGAAGCCCTATTCTGCCTCTCCAGCATTTCGGAAATAATATCCTCCATATCTGATGCAACAGATGCGACATTTTCCTTATGTAGAATTTTATTTATACTTTCCTTAAGCACACTGACTTCTTTTAACAGAGCTGGTACCTTCTGAAATCCCACTTCACACTGTTCACAGAAAAACTTTAGTTTACGTTTCGTTTTCAACTGCATGCATTTAACTTCAGATGCTGTTAGATTACCACATTCCATACAAAGCACAGTTCTGCATCCATCACAAGCAAAAACTTGATTTAAATCAAGTTGGTTTTTACACTCGGCGCATGTATCCATTTTATTTATTAAAATATAGAACAAATATAGAAAACTTCCTGGACTATAATCACAATCTCGGAACCACGTAGCCTTATCAGCACATTAAGTTTTTATTGTCACTATTTAATTTTATTCATCAACTTTTTGTAGTAAAGAAAGGATTCAACATCAAAGTTATTCAATTATACAGCTAGTTACACTTAAAATTTTCTAGAAATTTACTTATACACAATTTCAATTTTAACTTGCCAAAAAATTAGAAATTGTTGACCAGTTTAAACCATAAAACAACACACATTTATGGAGCACATCAATTTACCATACAATTAGAATACAGTTTTTTTGAACAACTCGCAAACTTGGATACATCGCAAGTTAAGAAGGTTACTTGTTGCAGATGGGTGCGGCGGCCAAAATAAAAATAAAACTATGATTGCTTTACTACGCAGATGGCTGCTATTCGCTCCTAAGAATGTTGAAGACAGAATTAGATATTTCTAGTACGGAGGCCATTCTTTTATACCATTAGACCGTTTATTCAGTCTTTGATATTCTTAGATATTTTGATTGGAAACAAGAGGCAGTAGATAATTTTAAACCTGTTTCTCAATGGCACTTTAAATTTTAGGCCTCAGCACATGAGGCCGAAATTTAAAGTCCAAGCAGAACAGTTTTATTACCACTCCATTGGTAATTTCAAATCCATTATGAAAGGGAAAGAAAATGTTTTAAGTATTAATCCTTCGAAAGTGGCCAGGGACAGTACCCTAGTAAACAACAAAAAGTTGGCAATCTAATCCATGCTTAAAGTTTTACTTCAATTTTTTTTGCTTCTCGTGAAGGATGTAGGGAAGTTGGTGCAAACATGGAAGAAGATTTATGTGGCATAACTGAAGAAGCGCCAGAATTATATGTCTAAAATGTTTTTAATTATTATTATTATTTAGAATGTAGTGAAACCATCATACAATATATTGTTTTACTCACTTCTTAACTACTTATTTGTTATTACTGCCAAATTAAAGCAAAGTGAATAAAATCCATAAACTGAGATGCAAAATGTAAAAATCCAACTTTTGGAAGCAAAACAAATAAAATCCATTTTTAAAATAATAATTGAGCCCCTTAGAACTTTTTTGAGAACTCAAGATTTCTGCACAATAATTTACTTAAACACATAACATATTTGATATATTTTAAAAATAAAATATCTAAATATGAATCGACCACTGTTTTTTGTCCTTTTATCAAAAGTTACATCTTGGACTTAACGTGTTTTGCTTTTAAGCACCTCATATACTATATTTTTGTTTGTTTTTATACTTAAAACCTCTACTAATAAGTCATCTAAATAATAATCAACTTGATATAGCAACCACTTAACTCATTCCTTAATTAATTCCTTATGGTTTTCAATATATTGAAATCTCTACCTAATGACCACTCCACATAACTATGACTATTACCTGTTGTTTTATAATGTTAATGTTATCCTCTAATTAGTGACCACCTCTTAACGGCAACCAATTCTAGCATTCCCTCTAAGTGGTAATTAGTGAAGGTTCAACTAAAATTCTTACAATAGTTATAATTTTTATAACTATTTGATAGCTAGGGTCAGTTTTACACTTAGTATTTAATAAGTTCACCAATTTTTTATGTACAAAAAATGATTCATAATTTTTTCCAGTATAAAAATATTCTATGTGTGTGCTAAATATTTTTAGCGCCTTTCATTTGATTCTTTTTTACAGATATTTTGAAGCTGAAAATGAACCAAGAATTAAACATACTAAGATAGGACTTATTTCTTTTGTTGGAAATGAAGAGCACATGATTGGATCGCAGTTTTTTTTCACTCTAGGTGAAGACTTAATATATCTTGATCAGAAACATTGTGTATTTGGAGAAGTAGTTGACGGAATGAGTGTTTTAGAAGAAATCAATGAAGTTATTTGTGATAATGATGATTGCCCTTATCAAGATGTAAGGATTACTCACACAGTTATTTTAAGTGATCCTTTCCCAGACCCAAAGAGACTTATAGTACCATCCAGATCACCATCACCTACTACTGAACTTCTTCAAGGTGGTAGAATAGCTCCTGATGAAAAGATTGATGAAACAGAAGGCAAGACAGCTCAAGAAATTGCTGAAGAGCAAGCAGAAAGAGAGGCTAAATCTAGAGCTACAATCTTAGAAATGGTAGGTGATTTACCAGATGCAGACATGGCTCCTCCAGAAAATGTATTATTTGTGTGTAAACTAAATCCTGTAACTACTGATGATGATCTAGAAATAATATTTAATAGATTTGGTAAAATTGTTTCTTGTGAAGTTATCAGAGATAGAAAAACTGGAGATTCTTTGCAGTATGCATTTATCGAATTTGCAGAAAGGAAATCATGTGAAGATGCATATTTTAAAATGGATAATATCCTTATTGATGATAGAAGGATACATGTAGATTTTAGCCAGAGTGTATCGAAAATTAAGTGGCTTGGTAAAGGAAGAGGGGTAGCTCATTTTGATGACAACGGAAGGACTACAAACCAATCTCATAATGATATAGGAAGAGGTAATAAAGTTTTTTTCAGCTAAAGTTTCTTTAGAACATTATTATGCTACAATTGTTATAAAATCATCCGAACAGCAATATACAAATAGTAAAGTATATTTGGCACAAAATTACGCTAGAAAATCTCTGTCCCCTAGAGTAAGATACTAAAATAATGGCAACAATATTAGAAGCGAAAGTTGAATTATTACGGTGAATACTGACATATGTACTATATGTACCTATTTAAAAAATTAAATTTCAATTAATATTAAGCAGAGCCGTTCCTAGGATATCTGCCGCCCGGGTTCGAGAATAATTTGGCAGCCCTCCCCAAACCCAACCTTCCCCGAAGTGTTATAAGTATTTGTAAATCAAAAAGTTAAAATAATTTTACGTTAAAAAAACAAAATTAGTACAAGTGTGCAGAGTTTATTTAATATAATATAATTTTACAACTTATTTTTAATGTTCTATATTAAAGGAATTAATACATAAATATAAATACAGGCCAGAATGTGAATATATCTAATAATAATGTATACGGTAAACTTTGCTTTTTTAAACTTTCTTTAATGCAAATGTTTTAAACATGTCAGACACATCTATTTTTTGTGAAATGTCCTTTTCAATAGTAATGGTGGATAAGTCTGAAAGCCTTTTTTGCCCCATTATGAATCATAGATAATTTTTTATTTTAAGTTTTGAAAAGCTTCTGTCCCCACTAGCTAATGTCACAGGTAATCTTTAGGAAATTATATGGCAATTACTAATTCAAAGGGTATTAAGTACAAAATTGTCAATTTCATCATATTAATCCTCACCTACAAAGTCTTTTTTATTTTTTACTAAGAGCTTTACATTTTGCAGGCCAATTGATTTATCCATTAGAGTAGAGTAGAGTAAATTTTTATTTGCATAAATTTTTAAACAACATTGAGCAAATAATGTCACATTATTAATCACAGATTAAAAAAATATATTAATATAGGCCAGGCACTCCGCCACAGTGTAGGGCTCAATGTTAACTAGGTGTTAAACAACCTTTCTTTTAAAATCACTATAGTGTGTTTCGTGTTGAATGTTAGATGGTAGACTATTGTAAAATTTTACACACACATACAAAGGACTTCTCTCTGTTAGAGACAATCTGTGAAGTGGGAAATTCAAATTAGGGCTTCTTGTATTATATTGGGAAGCAGGTGATAAAACAAAATAAAATTTTTAAAAAGATTTTAAAATTTCCAATCTTTTGGAATATTATTAATAATTATATATATATATATATATATATATATATATATATATATATATATATATATATATATATATACATATGTCCAAAAGTTTGGAATATTGGAATATTTCATCTTTTTATTGATTTTTATATATAAAATCTTCTGAATAGTTAAACATCATTTTGTTTCAATTCTCAACAATACTAAATAAATCTCAAAATCAGATAAACGATATGCGAAAAAAATATTTATTTTCTTGGAGTGAAAAACTTACAATGTAAAACTTACATTTAAAAATAAATTAGTACCTATAGAAAACAATAATTTTTAATAAAATTAATAATAATAGATATTTCCTCCATTGGCCTGTATGCAAGCCTGTAGGCGATTTGGCATACTGCCGATTAACTGGTCGAGCTGGGCTTGCGGAATTCTATCCCATTCTTCACGAGCAGTATCTTTAAGTTCTCGAAGTGTAATAGAGGGATTGTTTCGCTTCTTGATGCGTGTTTTGAGAATGTCCCAAGCATATTCAATAATGTTCATGTCGGGGGAATTCGAGGGCCACTGTAATGTAGATATTCCTTCTTCTTCAAGAAAATTTTGTACTGCTGATGTTCGATGAGGAGGTGCGTTGCCATGCATAAACACAAATTCATCACCTACTGCTCCTCGGAATAGACGTACGACAGGATTTAAAACTTCCTTGATGTATACAGCACCAGTGACTCTTCTCTTCAGAACCAGCAGTGACGTCCGTGTACCACTCATAATACCACCCCAAACCATAATACTGCCACCTTCAAATGGGACACGCGGTTTAGCTGTTTCTAGTGGGGCTTGTCGTCCTGGGGCCCTCCAAACCAGTGTTCTTCGCGAATCGGATACCAAGTCAATTTTTGACTCATCAGAGAACATCACGTTATTCCAGTTAGGATCATGATGCACCATTTCTCTAGCCCATTGCAACCTTACTATTTTGTGTTGGTAGGTTAGTTGAGGAACACGTAGCGGTCTTATACGATATAAATTTACCACATTTAGTCTGCGTCGACTACAGAGACATTCGAACAATAGCGAGTCTCTATTGGGGCCAAACAGCTAAAGTAAAAGTAGGATCTACATTGACCAATAAAATTGAGATCAAGAAAGGTGTACGACAGGGCTGTATCTTGTCTCCCATTATCTTTAATATATACTCAGAAGAAGTATTTAAGACAGCGCTGGAGGAAAGCACAGAAGGCATAAAGATAAATGGAGAAATAATTAATAACATAAGGTATGCTGATGACACTGTGATTCTAGCAAGTAGCATGAAGGAACTGAGTTGCCTAATGAGTAAGATACAAAAAACAAGTGCACAATACGGACTCAGACTAAATATCACAAAAACCAAATGGATGTTAGTAAGCAAAACCCAACAACCACCACAGCAACTGATATTAGACAATGAAAGAATTGAACACGTGGATTCGTACATCTACTTGGGAACAACAGTTAACTCAAATTGGGATCAAGCAAAGGAAATACGTATAAGAGTAGAAAAGGCAAGAGCATCGTTCACTAGCATGAAGCAAATTTTCACCTCTAAAAGCCTCACCCTACCTCTCAAAATTCGACTTCTGAAATGTTATGTATTCCCGGTTTTGTTATATGGAATGGAGGCGTGGACAATGACCGCAACAATGATGAAAAAAGTAGAGGCCTTCGAAATGTGGGCTTACCGACGTATATTACGTATATCCTGGACTGAGCACGTGACCAACGAAGAGGTACTACGCCGGATAGGTAAAGAGAGAGAGGTAGGAATAAGTATAAAGAAAAGAAAGTTGGAATACTTGGGTCACGTTATGAGACATAATAAATATAGAGTACTACAACTGATCATTCAAGGGAAAATAGACAGCAGAAGGGGTCCAGGGAGGAGAAGACACTCGTGGCTCCAAAACTTGCGGCAATGGTTCGGATTGTCATCTGCTGAACTATTCAGATCTGCCGTAAACAAAGTCAGAATAGCCATGTTGATTGCCAACGTTCGGAACGGACAAGGCACATGAAGAAGAAGAAGTCTGCGTGTTATTGTTTGCCGTGAAATATTCAGTCCTTGAAGCCTAGAAATTTCTCTGGATATACCACTTGTAGATTCCAGACGATTTCTACGAGCTATAAGTGTTATTTGCCGGTCTTGTGCTGCTGTTGTACATCGATTTCTACCACTTCTGGGACGATCCTTGACGTCATTTGTATCTTGGAATTTTTTTTTAATTTTCGATACAGCACTCTGAGTAACATCAGCAATATTCACGATATAGCTTTGACTAAAGTCCTGTTGTAACAAAGCAATTACTCTGGATCTGTCAAAATGAGGTATCACGTTTTTAAGCATTTTTAAAAGGCTCAATTCAAATTTAAACAAAGACTGAAATAATGTGTAAATACGCTAATCAGTTGAATGTGACCAAAATCATACAAAAACGATTCAAATTTTTTATCATTTTCATTTAAAAAACCCTCTAGAATGAATATCAACAACAGTTTTAAAACCACCATAGGCGTAGATATATTATTTGTACATATTCCAAACTTTTGGACATGTGTGTATATATGTATATATATATATATATATATATATATATATATATATATATATATATATATATATATATATATATATATGTATATATATACAGATTGAACGAATTTAAAACGGAACATACGAAATCAATGTATTTCGGCTCAACTCCGCTCTAGGTGGTTGGCCAACAAAAGGTTGTCAAATAATTATATTATAAAAATCTAATACTTCAGCGGGCTGCTGGTTTCTGAATTCATTCAAGAACAAGTCAAAACTCCACCCAAATAGGTTGCCTAGAATCACTGTGAAAACTAGACTAAACAAGTAGTTATTATGCTGTCAAACCACCTATGGCTTCCTTATAGTCCAAGAGATAGAGCCGAAATTTTGAACTGATCAGTAATATGACATTTCTCTATTGGAATATATTCATTGTAACTGGGTTAAGACTTTGCCTTACAGGCGGACGCCCCTCGTGGTACAGGGGGTGGCTATACAGTGATGAAGTAATTTTTTTTCGGAAAAATTAACGATCGATAATATGGCTGAAAATTTGCCCAGAGTATAACCAAGAGAGACCAAGAGAGATCTTGGTATAACTAGACGAAATCCTAAAGGCGCGAGAGTGGAAGTTGCAATTTTTTGGGGAAAAATTAACGATAAGTAATATGTCCGCCATTTTCATGGCTCATTATTTAGCCCCTAAAAACTCTAAATCCAAAAGGGCGGACAGCTGGGTTGGTACAGAGAGCCATAAAACGGGGTCAAATGTACCACTTGACTGCGCATTTTAGGTCTCGGTAACAATTTTCAAACTGATTTTATTATGATATTTTTATACCGATTGATTTGAAAATTTGTATGCTCACTTCTGTTACTATTCTGAAAAGCGTCAAGTAGAGTTTTCCTCAAAATTTTCCAAAAAAATTTCCGTAAATGAAAATTTTCGTAATTTTTTGAGGTAAAATCTAATTTGTAGAATCCTTTCGATTTTCTGTAAGTTATACCATGATTTTTTTCCAAAAATTTTCAAACGATTTTTCCAATAAGAAAAAAAATTTAGAAAAACTTTAAAAATTTGGTCATTTTTCTCACTCTCATTGATGTCATCACATTCATCATCTTCATCACTTTCACTTTCAATAATATCACATTCATTATCTGCTTCATTTTCAATCACTACTTCTCGAACTGATTCTGGTATCTGAGGTCCACTAAACCATTTGAATTTATATGTTTCATCTTCAAGCTCCCAACCATGTTCTTCAACAATCAATTCTGTTGGTACTTTTTTATGAGCATTTGTCCAAATATTTGAAATATAATGAGCTCGCAGTAGATGTTGGTGTAATTCATCTTGACATAGTGGTAAGCTTGAAGCATCGAAATTTTTTAGTTTATTTTTAAAGGCTCGTTCACATCATGCAACTTATACTGCCGGTTAAATAGTGAAAATCTTACATCGTTTACTTTTCTTTTTGGAATTGTTCTCGTCAATCCTGTTCCATATAAGTGACATATGAACGTTTCTAAGGTTTCAAAAACTTCATTACAATGTCAGTTTCACCAAGTTGGATAAAAGCATCTTGATACTTATTACATTTAGCGCATGCGTCTAGAATTACTGATCTAAATGAAACGCGCATCATTATTATTTTAATATTTTAAAATAATAATGCAAAATTAATGTCCAATCAGAATTTCTAAAATTATAATTAACTAATGAAAAAAAAATTCAATCAATTTGAAAGTTAAAAAAAATATTGAAAATATCTACAAAGTAAATTTCAAAACTTAAAAAATTGACTTAAATGTTAAAGGAATTCTACAAATTGAATTTTACCTATTGATAAATAGAAATAATATATTTTGTATTTGATTATTAATGTAATAATAAATCCAATTTTTCTTATATCTGAACAACCATTATTTATGCAATATAAATTTAAAACCTTTTTATTGTAATAAAAAATAAGTAAAAATACTATTTGTTATACCGAAAATATTCAATAGTTAACATTATAAAATAACTTTAATTTAATAAAATTACTTAACCGGTTTCATAATTAATTTTTATCAATCATTAGATAATTTCAATTGATTATTATATTGAAAATATTTTTTTTTCCTTCTAATATCAAACATTTATTAAATTAAAAATTAATTCGTAAAATATTTATATTTAAGAAAAAAATGTGATTTGTAAAGTAAATATGACTTTAGTTTGAAAAAAAAAAACATTATAATATCATTTTAAAACTACAAAATATTCTATAAAAGATTCAGACGATGACGTAGAGTTTTATCAAATGTTTTAGAAACATTGTTTTATTACTGATCATGTAACAAAAATTGTGTTAGGGGAGTCTGGGTGACTCTATCCAGTGTAGCAAAAGGGTGGACTCTAAAATGCACCTTGATACACCAATGAACTAATATGTGGAATAACGGAAGATAGAAGGGATTAGATAGAAATAAATTATGTAAAAGAAATAAAGGAAAAAGGTAAATATGAATTTTAAAATATAACAGAATGAAGTGTTGGCTAGCGACTATGCAGGAGAATGACCACTTGACACTCAAAGTAGGATTCGGCCAATTTGCATGCCCTACAGAGACCGTAAGATATAAGAACTAATGACAAGAAAACCACCAAGAAATAAACAGATGAAAAGAAAAGTTGCTCTAATGAATGCTTGGGCGCCAGGAAGTTAAATGTTTTCTTCCGAGATATCTTGGATTGCTAAAATATGAAAGATAGGTACTAATTGAAATATTAAATTTTAACCACAACTTTAATAATTACCAAACTTAGGTACAAACTATTTTAAATGCTTATATACTAAACCACCACCTCTTATGTACAGTTAACTATAGCTATATTTACAGTAAAATCCCTGAATATAATTATAAAACAATTTACCCCTGATATACCCCTTAAAATTTCAAATTGTGACAAAGGTTATATCCAATAATAATGTATAAATAATAAATATAAATATATACTACTCACTAATAGTTTAGTTTTCGTTCAAAAATTGCTTAGGTTTTTAAGTAAAAATTCTCCGGATATGTGTGCACACGATAACCTAACAAAGAGAAATTCAAGGGAGAGTTACAACCTCATCCCTTGGTAGACAATAAATAATTAAATTAAGTTACAATGATTAATGTTTTTAAAAAAAATTGAAGATATTTATTATTAAGGATAGTTTTTTTTTATTAAAAGTAGAACCAAAAGTTAAAACCTTGAAGAGGACATAGCAAAAGTTATTTAAAGTAATTGAATGATAAACAAAAATAAAAGTAAGTTCTTCATGCCGGTTTCCGTAGGTTTCCCTCGAAGATGATCCGGTGGAGAACTAGACTCAGGTGGTAAAAGGTACACCAAACCTGGATTCCCTGTATCAGGTACTCTTAGACAAATAAGTCACTTAAAATCCTTCTTAAATTTCCCATAAATTAACTTGGAACTTCTTCCCCTTATCCTTATTAAGTACAACCCCAAAACTAAAAAAAAATTTCTTCCCTTGACTTGTTACTGGATTCTTGGAGTAGGCGGCTAGGGTGATCCAACTGAAAATATCCTCGTACAAAACAACAAAATAACTCAAATGGTTTCTTCTAAAATAAACAGCTCTTCACAATAAAAATAAACTTAAACTAAATTCGGGAAAAAGTGGCACTCTCCCAGCCGCAACTACTCTGATCGAATCGATCCTCTTTCGATCACCTCCAGTTAACAAGTCATTCTACAAGTTGTCGGTTGGATGTACTTTCAGAATTTTACCACTGGGGGCGCAGTTTAATGCCAACCTCAGAAAATAAAATTTACTGGGAGTTATTTAAATATTTAGTTTAAGAATATTTCAATATGAATTTAATTTAGAATTAAATTAAAAGATTCCAGTCACAAAAAGAAGGTAAACGATTATTTAAGTAACGGACTCGTTACAATCAGTTCAAAATTTCGGCTCTATCTCTCCGACTATTAGGCAAGCTCCTCTTTCGTTTATCTAAGACTAAGCAGTCAGATGAATATTTTGAGCGGTGTTGCCAATCTCATTCCTCTAGATGTTTTTCAAATAAGGTATTAACCATAAAATATTTACAGGAAAGAAAGGAAATAACTACAAACCATTAAGTTTATTTTTGTTATTAGTCTGTTGTAGTAGATTGGTAAATACAATGAAAAATATAGGCAAATATCCGATTTATTTAAAGATACGAAGAAGATATAACCAAATAACTCTCAAAAAGATCCGCAAATCGGATTAATACACGGCGATTGGCAACATTGACTTTGGGCGGTGCTATAGAATATGGTGCGTCCTAAAAGGAGACAGATAGTTGAACGATATTTTATACAATGTCTATCACCGGGTATGGATTTATTTTTGTCCAAGTTTTATATTGGTCCACTATTTCAAATGCAGTTCAAACAGACATATATTAAATTGCATGTTCCGTTTTAAATTCGTTCAATCTGTATATATATATATATATATACATATATATATATATATATATATATATATATATATATATATATATATATATATATATATATATATATATATATATATATTGTAAAGACTACGACAGTCAATTTATATTTCTAAAGTATTCAACTAGTGAATTCAGAGGTTTAATCGGTCATTCAGGTTGGCAAATAAAAAAAGAAGTCAACTACTTCATAAGTTTATCGAAGACGTTTCACTTTATATTTCTAAAGCTTCATCAGTTCTCTAAAATATAACAGATGACATAGAGTTTATAAGAAATACAGATGTTAATAGTTCATAACTTACAACTCAATATGTAGTGTATTATCGATGTTATTATATATCTACTGTAAACTTTACTCATTATTTAAAACTAACTTAACAAAAAAAAAAAAAACACAAAATCTGCAAAAAATAATAACACAATCATCCCATATTTCCAAGTTTCATTAAAACATAAATTAAAAATAATATATCAAATATTTCCGCCATCCAAATCCACCCGTCCAACTAATCATGCAATGACCCCTGTAGAAGTTCATAATCGTCTCAAAACTTGGAATTTGGTGACATGGCCCTTAAAAAAATTTTCGGTATCGCGTCACGCTAATTATGAATGTTTTGGGAAAAACACTTTTTTAAAAACTGAACTTCACAATTAAAACTTTTATTTCGACTTACAAAGATTTTAGTAACAACAATAATAATTTAAATCAGACTATATTTTAAATCAGACTTTTAATTAATCAGACTGAAAAATATTGATTTTAACATGGTGTTTTTATAATTTATTAATTGCTGATCTTGCTGTTCAATACGTCGCAATTTAGTCCAGAATGTTCAAGCGGTAGCCCCGTGTTGGAATCCACGTGGTGGAACTTACTGGATGGTAGCGGTCATTGTACTGTAACTACTCCATCCCCTGAAGAAGTTTTGTGAGGGACGAACAGAACTGTTGAGTTGGCCTCTTCTGGAGTTTCGTCGCTAGAGTTGGGTTTTTTGTTGTTTGTTTTATACCTGTAACATATATAGAGGCAGATTATTGTAATAAAGATATATAAAGGAGTCATCCAAAAATGGTTATGGCTATGGTTCCATAATTTCGGGTTAATTGTCTCTAGATGTTCCTCTTCCTTAGAGAGTTCATGCAGTTTGTCTAAGGGGATGTGATCTATCCTTAATGGTTTGAATTTAATCGCTGGTTGAATATCTATGGTCCTTATTTTGGGAAGCATTAGCGGTTGCTCTGGGATGGTTGTCCTTGAATTTATATAACTCTGGATTGGGGTTTTGAATTCGCATCTGGGCGGAAGATTGATGAGATAAGTTCCTTTTAGGCCCAAAATTTTTGTTGTAGAACATCGAGTTGTAATTTTGGTTGATTCGGGGAATATTCCTATATAGTGGGCGTCTGATAATCTTTGAATGATGACATCTCGAGTTTGGACGGGGGTGTATTGGCAAGAAGCTTCTTGGGTGCTCAACTGCAGGATTTGTTTGATACAGTCATCAGTTTTCGTTGCTTCTAGCATTGTTTCCTCTTGGCAAAGATATCTTGTGTCGATTCGGGCACATGGTTCTTCCAAATATTGAAAGGATTTTTCGTTTATGAGGAGATATGGTTCCGGAGGAATGATTGTAGTAGAATTTGCGGTAGGTATAGGAAATAAATGATAATAAGTAAAGGAATCAGGGTGTAGGACAGGAAAATGAAGGATAAATATAATAGTACGGTTTGAATAATAGGCATCTACTTTGATGATGTCGTAGTACTTTAGGATGTCCTCTTCTTCGATGTACACAAGTTGGTCTGCCTTGTGGTGTTCTAGCATTTTATTGATGATCCATTTTATTTCGTCTTTCTTGATCACACTGTTATGGAGAGTGTTTACACGAGAAAAGGTAATGGCTTCTTCTAAGTCATTAAGTAACTGAAGTATAATTTGAAGGGTCAAATTTAATTGGTCCAGAACATTCCTTGCTTGCAAATAATGATTGAAGTCAAAAATGAATGTATTGAGATTCGTGCTGATATTATTTACTTCTTCTGCTATTATTTCTTGGTTATGTGTTAGTAATGTGATAGTTTCGTTGAACTCTTTTATAATCTTCTTGTTCAAGCTAATGTGACGATTAAGATGATTTATAAGATTTTCCTGATTCGTCTGTAAGGTTTCTATAGCATTGTTGTATTTTTCTGCGTCATCTTGATCTAGATTTCCAGAAATTGCTTTGATAATGCTTCCTATTCCATTAATTAACCCTCTTTCTGTTCTGCTATAGGGGTAAATTGTTGAGAATTTTTCTTGAGCTGATTTTAATTGATATCTAAGAGCTTGGTCGAAATTTTGTAAACTGCTAAAATACGAATGGCTAAGTCCATTTTGAATTGCTGTGGTCACTGCAACGTACTGGGTTTTAATTCTGTCTAATTCTTCCTTTATTGGTAGTAGTTTGAAAAGGTGTATAAAATCGTGTGTACTAGTATGAATCTTTGCTTGTCCCAGGTTGAGGGGAATTATTCCTGGGTTGTCTTTCAGGTCCTTGATCTTCACTTCCTCTCCCGTCGTCAGGGTGATCCTGTGGGGAAGGTTCAGAATTAGTTTTTGATTTAGGTTGGTGTTTTATGTTTTTCTTGTGAACTGTAGTTTTTGATGTTTTTACAGTCACTTCGTTATTTCTTTTTATATGTTTTGCGGAATATCGCGGAAGTAATTTATTTCTGGTAACTGTTTTCCGTGTGTAGATTTTTGTACTTGGTTTATACGTAATAGGGTCTTGTCTCGATTTATTTCTATTTTCAATGACTTTATTTTTATTTTCTTGTATTTGCTGGTTTACTTCCTTGTATAATTCCTTTGTTATCTCTCTATGATTTTGGATATAATTGTTCAGTATTACTTTCTGTATGTCAACGTCAAAGGGATCTTTTGCGTCGATATGTCCGTTTAATATGTCGATGGGTCTTAACTTCGTTGCTGAATGTATGGAATTATTGTACCCAATTATAGCGTATAGCATTTGTTCTTTAATCGAGAGCTTTGCTTTGGTGTTCCTTAGGATTCGAAGATGTTCGATTAACGTAGAATGAAATCTCTCAATCATCCCGTTGGATTGCGGATTCTCTGGTGTTGTATAATGGATTGAGATTTTATGAGAGTCTACAAATTCTTGTATTACTCCATTTTTAAATTCCGTACCATTATCGGCTACTATCATTGTTGGGAGTCCATGATGTGTTATAAAAATCAATAGGGCGTTGAGTACATTGATTGCATTTCCTCCATTTATTGGGTAGGCTTGCCCATACTTCGAAAATGCGTCTATTATGGTTAGAAACTTCTGTCCATCAGCCTGGAATAAATCAATGTGAACTAATTCCAGTGGTTTAGTGGGAGTTGGTGTAACCATAAATTTTGGTTTGGGAGGAAGTCTGTCGTATTTATTTTCTTGACATATATCGCAAAAGTTTATGATATCTTCTATGTCCTTCTTCATATTAGGCCAGTAATATCGTTTCCTTATTTGACTTTCTGTTTCAGCTATTCCTCTATGGTTCGTTTTTCCTTCATGATAGTTTTTTATAATCTCTTTTTGTTCTTCTAGGTTAACATCTTCCAATAAAAGATTGCACTTTACTAAGTCATATGCGTTGTTTTTAAAAGTTTTCCTGATAATTTCGCAAATTTCTGCAAAAATTTCTTCTTTTGCTTCAAATAAAATTGCATATTTCTTTTTCGGGTTGAGGTGTTCCTTAAAAATTTTTATGGTATCAGCTTTTAACTGATCTTTCGACAGCTGGATATGATAACGTCTTTTATTCGGAAAGGTTTGTGTAGTTGCTGGAGGTCGTGGATTGTAGTTGACGATTTTGACTATAATTTGGTTATTGTAGAAGTTAAGTAGTTTTTCCGAAATAGGTATACCAAGAATTGGGTTTTCTACTGCTGTATGTATTGTTTCATTTCCGTCTTCGTCCATGTTTTGATCTTCGTTTTCAACAGTATCTTCTGGGATGTTTTCTGGAATTAATTCTGTTGCTTTTTCTTCTACAATCTCGTCGATTATTCGATCTGCATCTGGATTATTAGTCGTTGACCATCCATCGTCTTCCATGTCTACTAAATCATCAAAGACTTCCTTAATTTGTGAATCGATGTCCTTAGTTTCCTTTGTGTGTATTTCGATTCGAGAGAGTGCGTCCGCATTTGTATTAGCTTTGCCTTTTTTGTAAATTACTTCGTAGTCAAATTCTTCTAATTTTAATCTCCAACGTACTAGTTTGGAGTTGGGTTCCTTTAGGGAGAATAGATATTGCAAAGGACGGTGGTCTGAAAGTATTTTAAATTTTCTTCCAAATAGGTACGGTCGAAGATACTTAGTTGCCCACACCATTGCTAACATTTCCTTTTCTATTGTGGAGTACTTGGTTTCGGTTTCATTTAGTGTCCTGGAAGCAAAGGCAATTGGTTTATCACTGCCAACTGGTCCTTGAGAAAGTACTGCACCGACAGCGAAGTTACTGGCATCTGTTGTGAGGTTAAACGGTTTGGAAAAATCTGGATATTGCAATAACGGCTCATTCATTAATAATTTCCTGCATGTTTCAAAGCATTCTACGAATTCGGGTGTATGTTCGATCTTTGCATCTTTTTTCAGGCATCTTGTTAGAGGTTTCGTGATTTTTGCGAAGTCTCGAATAAACTTTCTGTAATATCCCAGTAGTCCAAGAAATGCTCTTATTTCTTTCGCTGTTTTCGGTATTGGATATTTTTCTATTGCTTCAATTTTCGCTGGATTCGGTTTTATGCCTTCTTGTGTGACTACGTGTCCTAGAAAATTAACTTGCTTTTTTAAGAATTCGCATTTGTCGACTTGGATTTTTAGTCGGGCTTCTCTTAGTCGTTGAAATACTTTTGTGAGATTTACTATGTGTTTTCTGTAGTGATGTTGAATATACTATTACGTCGTCCATATAGACGAGGCATATTTCTCCTTGAAGTCCCTTCAATACGTTCTCTCTTCAGCCATCTCGATTTGGTGAAATCCGCTTGCTAAGTCGAGGGTCGTAAAATATTGACATCTTCCCAATTTGTCCAAAATATCGCTAATGTGAGGAATTCTGTATCGGTCGTCAATTGTCTTCTCGTTGACCTTTCTATAATCTACCACTATTCTCCACTTTATTTTACCGGATGAATCTGGTTTCTTGGCCACAACCCAAATAGGCGAGGACCATGGCGATTGACTTGGTCGAATAATCCCTTGCTCTAACATTGAAGAGATTTGTTTCTTTACTTCTTCCTTGTGCACATACGGATACCGGTATGATTTCGTATATACAGGCTCTTCATCCTTGGTTCTGATGTGGTGTTTAACTTCGTTAGTAAAGCTGAGAGGAGTGTCTGGTTGGTGAAATATATCGGAGAATTTTCGGCATAGGTGGCGAACTTGTTCCTCTTCTTCCTCGTTAAGATGTTCGGTTTTAATTAAGTCGTCGATATCTTGTCTGTAGTCTGGTCCGGGGGTTCTGACGTGAAGTTGGCAATTTCGGTCCAGGCGAGGTGGTTCTCGGCGTTAGTAAGGGCTTCTCGTACTACGACGCCTTGTACTTTTTGGGTAGGAATAATGATGGTTCCTTTTTCTTCTTTGACAGGAATTTTCACTTGGCTAATAGAATTTGCTTCCAAATGAATGGAATAAAATTGTGTTTTATTTGTTTCGTAATATTTAATGGGGATTGTAGAATCTTTTGTAACTAGAAGCGATTTAGGGAAGTTTAATTGGGCTTCGAAGAGTTTTAGATTGTCGAGGCCAATAAGACCATCGAAAGTTTTGTGAAACTTAAAGAGGTAGAATTTCATTTTGCTGTCAGAATTAAATTCTGAAAATGAAGGAATTTCGGCACAATATTTTTGGGAATATGTTTGAAAAATTGATGTGACGACAAAGGGTTCATGTTTTATGTAACTTGGAAAATATGAAGAAGCTATTTCTGGATTAAGAAATGACTTTGTAGATCCTGTATCGATTAAAAGTCGTAAAGAAGGCTTAGAAATTTCGATGTAGGGTAGCTCCTTCTTGTCGGGAAATGAATGAAGTTCAATTACGTTCCGATTGCTTCTGGTGGGTCCTCTCGAAAATTTACGTTTTCTTCGTATTCGGTTGGTTGATTTTCGTATGTATCTTGTAGAAAATTGTCGTATTCAGGTTCGTAGTAATCATTGTAGTTGGCATTCTCTTCTTGCTCATCTCCGTGGCATTGTATATTGTAAAGTTCTTCTACGGTGAATTTTGGCTGTGCCCGGTAATTTGGTGTAAAATTTTGACGGCCTCTGGTTGTGGTTTCTGATATTCCACTCATAGGTGTTGGTCTAGACTGCTTTGACTGTCCTGGTTTGGGTGCCCATACATTTGACTGGTTTTGGGTCCTGAATGCTGGAGGGTTTGAATTTTGTCTAAATTGATCGAAGTTTTGTTGCCGATGTGGTTGCTGAAACTGATTCTGCGGATAGAATTGTCTCATTGGTTGCTGCCATCGTGGAGGTGCAAAATTTGTCTGTTGGTACAATGGTTTCTGGATTTGTGCAGGTATCTGCTGTCTCTGAGGTCGGCGTTCTTGATAATTTTCGCTTCTTCCTGATGTTGAAGGTTGACTTATTTGATTTTTTTGAAGATATCGAACATTATTTTCTTCCTGTACGTATTGTATTGCCGTGGCTAAACTTCCTGGTCTCATTGCTCTGATAACAGAGCCCATTGGTTCTCGTAGGCCTGCTAAGAATGTTGTAAGAGCTTGTTGACGGAAAAATTCTTGTTTGCTCCTTTTAATATCGGCATTTATGGTATGTAATTCTAGGTAATTATTAATACAGCTTAAAAGTCCCATGATTTTTTCATAAAAATGCATAATAGATTCTGTTGAGCCTTGTCTTAAATTTACTAGATCCCTTGTAAGCGAATTTTCGTCTCTCTGGTCTCCAAAATTTTGAATTAATGCGTTTTTTATTTCGTCCCAACTTTCGCATCCATATACAGATATAACTTCTTTGGCTCTACCTGTTAATTTACTGATAATACCATGAAGCAAAAATTTGTTTTGTATATTAGCTGCATTAAGTCTGTCATAATAATGGTTTAGAAGTATTGTAGAAACTTTAATAAATTCATGTAATTCATTTGGATTTCCGTCAAAATTTGGAAGAATGCATAAATTTTTAACGTCAAATTGTGGAACTGCCATATTCTAAAAATTTTCAATATAATATATAGTCAATAGTCAAATTGGTATAGTAATTTTCAATAATCAATATATAAATATATAAATCTTAATCTACTTTATTTTCTATCTATTAATCTCTATGTTTATTAATATATAGTATTTATTAAGCTATTCAATTTTGTCTAAATCTGACTCTAAAGTCAATCGAAGGACTTAGAGGAGATATTTTTAAATTACTTTAATCTTTGTTAATCTATTCAAATCTTTGTTTTATTTATCTTCTAATTTAGCTCTGATTCAATCTAAGGACTCAGAGGAGTCTGATTTATTAAGAATTCTTTCAAAATCTAATCTTCTTAATTCTAAGTAATAATAAAATCGCTTACAGGATAAAGACGATGCCGATGTGCATTCCTTTGCTCCTGAAGGCTTCTTCTAAATTCTAATTCTCTAATTCCCTCGGGTGAACTCTGCAGACGGTTTCCCTGGGGCTGGTTCTTGGAACAGTGGGCAAACACTTAAAAGTGACGAGGATCTATAAAGACTCTTCCACTTCCGTACTGACTCTGCGCCAATTATGAATGTTCTTGGGAAAAACACTTTTTTAAAAACTGAACTTCACAATTAAAACTTTTATTTCGACTTACAAAGATTTTAGTAACAACAATAATAATTTAAATCAGACTATATTTTAAATCAGACTTTTAATTAATCAGACTGAAAAATATTGATTTTAACATGGTGTTTTTATAATTTATTAATTGCTGATCTTGCTGTTCAATACGTCGCAATTTAGTCCAGAATGTTCAAGCGGTAGCCCCGTGTTGGAATCCACGTGGTGGAACTTACTGGATGGTAGCGGTCATTGTACTGTAACTCGCTGTTTGCATAGATTGCAATAAATCAGTACTTTGTTTGTCTTCAGTGGAGAACCATCTCTAAATGAAGCCAAATTCTCGTTTAAAAATTTTTAAATCTTCGTATCTACGAATATGAACATTATTTTCTGCAGATTTTGTGTGTTTTTTGTTTTTTTTTTGTTAAGATTGTTTTAAATAATGAGTAAATTTTACAGTAGATATATAACAACATCGATAATACACTACATATTGAGTTGTAAGTTATGAACTATTAACATCTGTATTTCTTATAAACTCTATGTCATCTGTTATATTTTAGAGAACTGATGAAGCTTTAGAAATATAAAGCGAAACGTCTTCGATAAACGTATGAAGTAGTTGACTTCTTTTTTTATTTGCCAACATGAATGACCAATTAAACCTCTGAAATCACTAGTTGAATACTTTAGAAATATAAATTGACGGTCGTAGTCTTTACAATATATATATATATATATATATATATATATATATATATATATATATATATATATATATATATATATATATATATATATATATATATAATTTTATTCCATCGGAATAAAATTTTAAGATATCATGATAAACAAAAATGTATATAGTAATTTAAGATATGATTTAGTGTAGATAAGAATAGAAATTTGTTTGGCGACCTTTTTCCGTTTCAAACCAAATTATCAGAAAACCTTTGTTTAGAATTAGAAGCCATTTTACCTGTAAGTTAATCTTTTCATTGTTTGTATAGTCGAGTATTAAATGACCATATTCTAATCTTTTGAAATATGTATAAATTATGTATTGACATCAAGTTGACAAAAGGAGGTCCTGGTGTCATAAATAAGTAGCTGAGTTTGGAGAAGTGAATCAGGTGTTTTTTGTGTAGTCTGCAGGAGGTTTGCAGAGACGTTAAGAAGGAGCCGAGGTGCCAAAGAGGAGAGATCACATCGTTGAGAAGACTGGACTTTTCTGGGTATGTTCCAACATACAACTCAAGAAGAAAATAAGCTGTAAGTGTTTGTACAATTGAATTTTATATCTGTGAAGGATCGGTTTGACATCATGGTCATTAGCATTCAAATTTAAGAACTGAGGTTTTGTTAGGCTAATCAAAAGTTTAAAGTTTTGTTGTTTCTTGTTTCAAGTAAAGAAAATTTTAAGTAAAATTGGTTTTCACGTAATATAAATGTATGTAGCTTTATAATCTTATTATTATCTATATCTGATTTATTTTCTTGTATGCTGATTGGTAAGATAACGACAGAATTTAATAATTGTTTTATACGTTCATATAAAATAAAGAAACGTAAATCTTTGTAATATAATATATTTGTATTCTTATCCTTTCTTCTCTATCCCGATAAAAGACAACTAGAAAATCCTGCATACAAAACATGTTGCATACTATCAAGACAGGTTTAATATACTACTTCCATTAATATAACAGCAAGAACTCCTAATTACCTTTTAATCACACTATTTTTGTTTTTTTTTCTGTTCTCTATGGATCAGTCAAAACACACCATTAAAAGATGTCACGAATAAAATTTTAACTTTCCAACTAAATTTTAAAATGTATTTTGTCCATTATTTTACATGTTATATTTTATGTGTGTTTTTAATGTTGAGTGTCGTAGCTTTACACAAATAATCTCAACGACTAGTAAGTTGTAATGACAATTATCTTTTGTTGTAATGACTTTCTTCTAATTACAGTGTCTTGAAGAAGGAATAAAAGAATTCCGAAAGCTCGACCAAAAGTCAAAAGAGCGTTTCTATAACATCCCGGCCAAACCTACTGACTGCAGCCCTAATAAACTGTGTTGTTTGTTTATATCGACAGTCAATAATATCCAGTATTTCTTGTATATATATATATATATATATATATATATATATATATATATATATATATATATATATATATATATATATATATATATATATATATTGTTATGATTCATTTTTATCAGCCAAAGATAAAATTAAAAATTACTAAATAGACCATGTAAATAAATTTTCAAGATATCCTGTAAAGTTGTTAAGCTATGTAAAATTGAAAATAATATTGGTTTGCTTTTAAAATATTTCAAAGTACAAAATATAAGTCAAATAATTCACCTAATAAACTATAAAAGATATTTCGAAGAAATGAAAATCGATTATCCTGGATGACCTGTAGTAAACAAATTTAAGATATGCATAAATTATTTTCTTTGTAAAATATATTCGAGTGACGTGAGTGAGCTTAAGTGAAGCCATAAACAATGCGACCGAATAAGACAATAGAATAAAATATTTAGGAATTATATTTCTCCGTTAGTTCTTAAGAATTTGTAGAAAACGATTAGCATGTTAATAGTTTTTAGAAAATTTATAATTGTAGGTAAAATTGTTGTTTGTTATCTAAATGGTAGATGGGGATAAGTGTGACGAACTCTGATTGGAGGAGATTAAAAAAAAGTGGGATAGGTATGTAGGAATGAGAGTTTAGCTAGTTTTTTGAGGGAGAAAAGATAATCAGTTGTTTTCCAAGGGTTCAAGGCCAACAGTCGTTTTTCTCTGGCGGTTCCCAAGTGATAGTAAGCATTCGAAGTGAATGTTTGTGAGTTTTTGTGGAGTAAGTGTATCTGACGGAAGCTGATCCAGTAAAATATTGTAAGTCATACTTTTCTACTTATATATTTCAAGAGTCACTGTTCAGGCCGGAACGAGAGATTCAGTTTATCGAGAGGAAAAGAGGCTAGCATCTTTTTGAACGATACGTGCATCTGAAGGAGATCATTGAAGACGAGAGGCTCGCAATAATTTGTTGTAAGATTGCTGATTACCTAGAGAACTGCTAAGAATAGATAGTGTAGGCTACAAGGAACAAGGATTTGGACAACTCATCATCAGAGAAATAGTTTTTTACCATTCGTCAGTTTTTCTTTATTAACAAAGTTTTTTTTAATTGCTTCAGAAAAGATAGAAATATTTTAATCAGGAGATATAGATCAACAATTTTAATTTGAAATTTTAATTTATATAGTATATAACATTAATTTTTGAAGGTTCACGTACGTAGAACAAAATTTTGATTAATCATTATATGAGATAATTTTTGTTTAAGATATTTGGGTGTGAATTTTATTTCAATATATAATTTTGTATCATATATGTTTTTATTATTCCGGTATTCCTTAGACCTTACCTATCATATGTAAAGCATAGATATTGAAGCACGAATATAACCCTAAGATAAGAGAATTAAATAGTGTGATAAAATCATATTTGCATCATTTAAATAAGTTTAATTAATTAATTAATTAGCTAATTAATTGCTTGGCGCACCTCTGACTTTTAATATCACATTCCCTCGGGTGAACTCTGCAGACGGTTTCCCTGGGGCTGGTTCTTGGAACAGTGGACAAACACTTAAAAGTGACGAGGATCTATAAAGACTCTTCCACTTCCGTACTGACTCTGCGCCAATTATGAATGTTCTTGGGAAAAACACTTTTTTAAAAACTGAACTTCACAATTAAAACTTTTATTTCGACTTACAAAGATTTTAGTAACAACAATAATAATTTAAATCAGACTATATTTTAAATCAGACTTTTAATTAATCAGACTGAAAAATATTGATTTTAACATGGTGTTTTTATAATTTATTAATTGCTGATCTTGCTGTTCAATACGTCGCAATTTAGTCCAGAATGTTCAAGCGGTAGCCCCGTGTTGGAATCCACGTGGTGGAACTTACTGGATGGTAGCGGTCATTGTACTGTAACTCGCTGTTTGCATAGATTGCAATAAATCAGTACTTTGTTTGTCTTCAGTGGAGAACCATCTCTAAATGAAGCCAAATTCTCGTTTAAAAATTTTTAAATCTTCGTATCTACGAATATGAACATTATTTTCTGCAGATTTTGTGTGTTTTTTGTTTTTTTTTGTTAAGTTAGTTTTAAATAATGAGTAAATTTTACAGTAGATATATAACAACATCGATAATACACTACATATTGAGTTGTAAGTTATGAACTATTAACATCTGTATTTCTTATAAACTCTATCTCATCTGTTATATTTTAGAGAACTGATGAAGCTTTAGAAATATAAAGCGAAACGTCTTCGATAAACGTATGAAGTAGTTGACTTCTTTTTTTATTTGCCAACATGAATGACCGATTAAACCTCTGAAATCACTAGTTGAATACTTTAGAAATATAAATTGACGGTCGTAATCTTTACAATATATATATATATATATATATATATATATATATATATATATATATATATATATATATATATATATATATATTGTCATACTTTTTCTTTCCCAACCAAAGAAAAATAAATAAAAATATCCATCGGAATAAAATTTTAAGATATCATGATAAACAAAAATGTATATAGTAATTTAAGATAAGATTTAGTGTAGATAAGAATAGAAATTTGTTTGGCGACCTTTTTCCGTTTCAAACCAAATTATCAGAAAACCTTTGTTTAGAATTAGAAGCCATTTTACCTGTAAGTTAATCTTTTCATTGTTTGTATAGTCGAGTATTAAATGACCATATTCTAATCTTTTGAAATATGTATAAATTATGTATTGACATCAAGTTGACAAAAGGAGGTCCTGGTGTCATAAATAAGTAGCTGAGTTTGGAGAAGTGAATCAGGTGTTTTTTGTGTAGTCTGCAGGAGGTTTGCAGAGACGTTAAGAAGGAGCCGAGGTGCCAAAGAGGAGAGATCACATCGTTGAGAAGACTGGACTTTTCTGGGTATGTTCCAACATACAACTCAAGAAGAAAATAAGCTGTAAGTGTTTGTACAATTGAGTTTTATATCTGTGAAGGATCGGTTTGACATCATGGTCATTAGCATTCAAATTTAAGAACTGAGGTTTTGTTAGGCTAATCAAAAGTTTAAAGTTTTGTTGTTTCTTGTTTCAAGTAAAGAAAATTTTAAGTAAAATTGGTTTTCACGTAATATAAATGTATGTAGCTTTATAATCTTATTATTATCTATATCTGATTTATTTTCTTGTATGCTGATTGATAAGATAACGACAGAATTTAATAATTGTTTTATTCGTTCATATAAAATAAAGAAACGTAAATCTTTGTAATATAATATATTTGTATTCTTATCCTTTCTTCTCTATCCCGATAAAAGACAACTAGAAAATCTTTTGAATCCATCGAACACAGGTAATATAAGGATTATTTTACTTTTGATAACAAATAAGTTATAATTCTTTTTTATTGGCTCAATAAACTAAGATTAAAGTCAAAATAAACAATCATAACAATATATATATATATATATATATATATATATATATATATATATATATATATATATATATATACAAGAACACTGGATATTATTGACTGTCGATATAAACAAACAACACAGTTTATTAGGGCTGCAGTCAGTAGGTTTGGCCGGGATGTTATAGAAACGCTCTTTTGACTTTTGGTCGAGCTTTCGGAATTCTTTTATTCCTTCTTCAAGACACTGTAATTAGAAGAAAGTCATTACAACAAAAGATAATTGTCATTACAACTTACTAGTCGTTGAGATTATTTGTGTAAAGCTACGACACTCAACATTAAAAACACACATAAAATATAACATGTAAAATAATGGACAAAATACATTTTAAAATTTAGTTGGAAAGTTAAAATTTTATTCGTGACATCTTTTAATGGTGTGTTTTGACTGATCCATAGAGAACAGAAAAAAAAAACAAAAATAGTGTGATTAAAAGGTAATTAGGAGTTCTTGCTGTTATATTAATGGAAGTAGTATATTAAACCTGTCTTGATAGTATGCAACATGTTTTGTATGCAGGTGTATTATGGTGTGTATATGTAAAAGTAAATCTTTATTTTATTTTTGATGTTTTGTCAGTAAGTAACAATAAATGTTGCTCAATTTATCTATGTCTGACTTTTTATTTATACAAGACGTATTAGATTTTATGAAACACATTTCCAAGTAAACACGTTTTGAATGGTTTTTTTCCTTTGCCAAAATACAGGAATCTTCGAAATTAAATTCATGTTTTAAAGTTAATGTATGTTCTGTGAGCGCGCATGCGTTTATCTTTTTGGTTTTTATGTCGCTGCGATGTGAAATTACTCTATTGTGAAAATTACGAGATGATTCTCCGATATACACGTTTTTACAACTGGCACACGGTATAGAATAAACAACATTCGATGACTCCTGTATTGTGAAAGGATCCTTTGTCTTTGTGTACAACTTCGATACCGTTTTCACATTCTTAGTTGCAATTTTTAAGCCACTAACATTTTTGAAAATGTTCAATAGCTTAGGTGTGAGAACTGGAATATAGGGTAGACAACCATACGTTATTTTAGATTGTGGTAGCTCTGATGTGTTCTGTGTCAATGTCTGTGTCAGTTGTCGGACCTCATTCACCTCATTATTATGAAAATTTTGGTTGTCAGAAAATTGCAAAGGAAAAGGAGAACCAAAAATGAGTTTATTCAAAAGCCCTGTAGGATAGGAGTTCTCTTGTAGTATAGATCTCAACTTTTTTAGTCCCTTGTCCCTGAACTCGATGTGTGATAAGTTGATAACCCTAGTTTTAAGGGCCAAAACCAAATTTGTTTTCATCTTAGATGGATGTTGAGAATAAAAGTTTATGAAACGGTTACTAAAACAAGGTTTACGATACCACTCCGTCCTTAGCATACCATCACTGCCACGATGTATAAGCATGTCTAAAAACGGAATCATATTATCAGCTTCTCTCTCAACCGTAAACTTTTAAGTGTTCACACTGGGCGTTAAAAGTGTTTAGAACATCAGTTACTTTATTTTCAGGGACCGATAAGATCAAATCATCTACATATCGTTTGATAAACGGTATGTGAAAAGGTATCTTTTCCTTACAGGTTCTTATAAGTTCATCCAATACAAAGTTACATAGTATGGGGGATATTTTGCTGCCCATTGGAATGCCAAAAATTTGTTTAAAAAAAATTACCATTAAACAAAAAGATGTTAGAGTCAAAAATGAATGTTAAAATTCTTATGAAATCATCTAAACTGATCTTGGTATGCAGAGAGATGCTGTTCCAGTTATTTTTGATGCTGTTGAGAATAGCATCTAGTGGTAGGTTTGTAAATAGTGACACAACATCTAAACTAATTAGTATATAATTATTCGGAACTTTAACATTATTAATGAAGTTACTAAATGTGAAAGAATCTCTAATATAGAATTCATTGGATTCGTTGTAGGAAATTGTGAGGATATCTGTAAGGTGTTTAGCAAGTTTACTATTAGGAGCATCAATGGAAGGGACAATAGGCCTCATTGAAAGAGTGGGTTTGTGAACTTCAGGAAGTGTATAAAACCTGGGTGCAACTGCATTGTAAATTTTCAAAGATTTTGCAACTTCTGTTGTTATGGATTTGGAAGAAGCTAAATCCGAAACCAACTTGTTCGCCTTTTGTTGGAGGGTGCACACTGGACTGTTCTTAAGTTTGATGTAACTTTTTGTGTCATTTAGTAAATTATCTCATTATTTGAGATATGTTGTAAATATTTACACTTTCTTCTAATTACAGTGTCTTGAAGAAGGAATAAAAGAATTCCGAAAGCTCGACCAAAAGTCAAAAGAGTGTTTCTATAACATCCCGGCCAAACCTACTGACTGCAGCCCTAATAAACTGTGTTGTTTGTTTATATCGACAGTCAATAATATCCAGTATTTCTTGTATATATATATATATATATATATATATTCTTGTATATATATATATATATATATATATATATATATATATATATATTGTTATGATTGTTTATTTTGACTTTAATCTTAGTTTATTGAGCCAATAAAAAAGAATTATAACTTATTTGTTATCAAAAGTAAAATAATCCTTATATTACCTGTGTTCGATGGATTCAAAAGATTTTCTAGTTGTCTTTTATCGGGATAGAGAAGAAAGGATAAGAATACAAATATATTATATTACAAAGATTTACGTTTCTTTATTTTATATGAACGTATAAAACAATTATTAAATTCTGTCGTTATCTTACCAATCAGCATACAAGAAAATAAATCAGATATAGATAATAATAAGATTATAAAGCTACATACATTTATATTACGTGAAAACCAATTTTACTTAAAATTTTCTTTACTTGAAACAAGAAACAACAAAACTTTAAACTTTTGATTAGCCTAACAAAACCTCAGTTCTTAAATTTGAATGCTAATGACCATGATGTCAAACCGATCCTTCACAGATATAAAATTCAATTGTACAAACACTTACAGCTTATTTTCTTCTTGAGTTGTATGTTGGAACATACCCAGAAAAGTCCAGTCTTCTCAACGATGTGATCTCTCCTCTTTGGCACCTCGGCTCCTTCTTAACGTCTCTGCAAACCTCCTGCAGACTACACAAAAAACACCTGATTCACTTCTCCAAACTCAGCTACTTATTTATGACACCAGGACCTCCTTTTGTCAACTTGATGTCAATACATAATTTATACATATTTCAAAAGATTAGAATATGGTCATTTAATACTCGACTATACAAACAATGAAAAGATTAACTTACAGGTAAAATGGCTTCTAATTCTAAACAAAGGTTTTCTGATAATTTGGTTTGAAACGGAAAAAGGTCGCCAAACAAATTTCTATTCTTATCTACACTAAATCTTATCTTAAATTACTATATACATTTTTGTTTATCATGATATCTTAAAATTTTATTCCGATGGATATTTTTATTTATTTTTCTTTGGTCGGGAAAGAAAAAGTATGACAATATATATATATATATATATATATATATATATATATATATATATATATATATATATATATATATATAATTAGTAATTGGTCAAATTTTTCGGAAGTGCATACACTGAAACCAAATCTGGCTTTGCCGTTATCTGGCAAAAATTGCTTCTCATGTTTCAAAGGCGGCAAGCATATAATAAACACAATAACAGTGTCGTCGTGATAAACTTATAATTATTTTATTTTTATAATAAAATTAATAAGCACATTACATTTCATTTGCATTATGTATGTATATACGTTTAATCATCAATTTTAAATTTCAGTAAAAGTTAAGGAATTTTTCGGGTCCAGTCCCGAATAATTCAGAAATATAAACATTATTTGTAATTGATCACTAACGATATTGTCCACATTGCAGCTGTGGCTTATTACTTTCTACGTATCTTATCCGCACTACTGAAGTGTAATTAGTCAAATTCTTCGGAAGTTATTACGCTCAAACTTTATCGTTATCTGGTCACAAATGCCTTCTCAGGTTTCTCATACTAAATAAACGATATATTCAGTCGTGGATATATCGTCGTGTACGACAGCAAGTTCACGTATATTTTTAATATTTTTGTGCAAACAGTAGTGTTGTGTTTTAGTTAAGTTTGAGTTAAGACAGTAGAAATAAGTTGTAAATACATTAGAGATGGCTTTTTGGCGACCATTTGAATGTGATACCAACGAGAATACTAGCGACAATCCAACGAACGATTTAGGTATGTAAATTCTTATTTAAAACAAGTTTAATAATTAGTTGTATAGGGATGCTCGGTCATAATATTCACCTTAATCTACTTTTTTTAACAATTAAAAGTAAAAATATTTCTTTTAGATCCAACACCAATAAATTGGGAATTTGTAAATAAGGACTTACATATTCAAGCGCAAAGGATTATTCTAAATATATATTCCTGTTTAAGAGGCGAAAATAGTACACTTTCGGAAAATAATATTGTGTTAAGGATATGTGAACTTACCAAACTTGCGCGTACGACAGTTTTACGTGTTATTGCAGCTGGGGATGTAAGTGATCATTCTGTTAAACGTCAAAGAGTTGGACAAAACCTTAAAAAGATTGATAAGGCCACTAAAGACGTTATTTGTCGCTATGTATACGAATTTTATCAGGACAACAAAGTTCCAACGTTGGAAATGCTTCAGGACAAGTTGAAAATATATCCTGATTATGCATATAAATCCCTTGATACATTGAGGCGTGTTTTAATAGAATGCGGATTTAGTTATAAAAAATTAGACAAGAGAATGGTAATTATGGAATCTACAAGGATTGTGATACTGAGGCAACATTATTTACATAAAATAAAGGAATATCGAAATGACAATAGAGACATTGTGTATCTTGATGAAACGTGGTTTGACACCCATGATGTAGTTCAATATGGCTGGATGGATGATAGCAAAAAGTGCTGCTTGAGTACTCCTTGTTCGAGAGGAAAAAGAATTATAATTCTACATGCTGGAACTAAGAGCGGGTTTGTACCTAATGCCTTGTTATTATCGGCCAAAAACATTAAACAGTCATCAGCTGATTATCATGAGGATATGACGGCTGAACTTTTCGAAAAATGGGCAACGGAACAGCTTTTACCGAATATTAAAACAAATTCCGTGATAGTAATGGACAATGCGTCATACCATTCTAGACTCTACACCAAAATTCCAAATACTAGCTCCAAGAAGGGAGATATCATAGAATTTATGGAGAACAAAGGCATGGCAACACCTAGTAAATGTACCAAAAAGGAATTGTTGCAATTAATTAAGCAACAAAATTTTCAAAAAGAATATGTAATAGATAAACTCTGAACGCCACGGGCATACGGTTTTACGGCTCCCTCCATATCATTGTGTTTTCAACCCAATTGAAATGATATGGGGCGATGTAAAAAAGGAATTGCGGAATATGAATCAATCTCCCCAATTAAGTGACGTTGTTGTCCAAAATATAAGAACAGTGATCGAAGAACTTAACAAAACTGACATTTGGAAAAATTGTGTAGCTCATGTTCAAGTAAAAGAAAAAGAATATCCTACTTTACCACCAATTGAACCGGTAGTTATAAACACAAACGACGACTCAAGTTCTGGACACACGGATAGTGATAGTGTTTAATTGTGTGAATATTTCCACAAAGACTTCCACAACTTGTCAAAAATATGTTCTGTGTACCATAGTAAATGTGATCTCTCCATTAATCTATAACCTAAGAGACAATTCGACTGGAAGACGAATTGGCCGATTTCATGTAAGTATCTTTCAAAAATAAGCTCTTTAAACCGATGAAACTTACAGATCATATTCATGATTATTCTTTAGCAAAAAAGGGATCAACTTTGTTTTGAGCGTAACTTGCTTACATTTGATGCTAGAAACTTTTTTAAAAATCAAAAACAAAGATTCCTTTAAACAATTAAAAAAAAAGGAAAAAAACATTTTTTGATTATTTCACGTTGAATTATTCGATATGGAATTTGACGAATAGGTAAGAATCTATTTTTCATTAGCTATAACTCTGCTTCTGCTGGGTATACAGACTTCATACATATACCATTGTTTCCACTTTTTTATAAACTGTATTTTTGCTTCACATTTTTTCCATAAAATATTTACCTTTTGAGTTGTTTGCGAGAAACCGTCCAAAAACGTGGTGTTTTTGATGAAAAATGAATATATCCACTCGCAAATAACTCGAAAAGTATTAATTTAGTAAAAACTTCTATAGAACAAAAGTTACCTAGAATTAGTCAGTTTATCCACTTCCGGACTTATTTTGGATGCATATGTTTTCACCCCCGAGAAGGGGCGGTACCCACCCCCAGGGCAAAAATACACATCGGCACAATATCACTTTTTTTCTTTGACACGTTAGCTATATGTGTATGCCAAATTTCATGTCAATCCCAGTGGTTCTTTAAAATTTAGAGGTTTTTGCAATATTTTACCGTTCGTGAATAGACTATGTATTAACTTTTAATCATCTTTGGTGTCAAGTTCATAAAGAAATGTGAATAATTAACAATATTATTACTGTTTAACAAAATATTAGACCTTAATTTAAAAATAAAAGTTTATTATTTAATTTCTATTGCGCCGCCTATGTTTTACAGAAGGCGCCGACACTTGAGTGTCGAATTTTGTTTTTATACTTGTCCAACTGACATCGTAAGTACTATACTATGTTCGAGAATATTCTGGCGTTGTCCCACCTCTAATTCGTCTCATCGAAAGAACCATCGAAGACGGGCGGTATTGAAATGCCAATTCTTGTGTTCTCTAGATCTTTCCTTCTAAGAATTATGACGTATCGGAGATGGGCTATTTCGTTACAATATAAACAAAGTGACTATTTCAATACTTACAACTATAAGATTAAAAATTTTATTTTTTTAACATATGTAAATACATGACATTTTAGTTTGATTTTTATTTAGGAGTTATGGTAACCGCAATATTTTATAGAGTGAATTCCAATTGTACAATTTTTAGTGAATAAGGTAAAATCAACAATTATTATCACAGTATTATACATATTATAAAGTGGAAAGATGGAATTAATAGCCCCTTAACGTACGTGCCCGTCTCAGACACGGGCGCGCCTTACTGGTAATTTTGTACGCGCTCGTCTGGGACACGGGCGCCGGTTAAATTTTATCCATAAAATTTTTCAAGCCTTGCAAAGCGGATATTTGTATAAAGAGACATATGTAAGCATATTTCTAAATTATTTTTCTATTATAAAAAAAATGACTCAGTCGGTATTGAGTTACTTTAAAATATATTTATTATCTCATAACTTGCAATTTGCAATCATCATCATTTATAACCGATATTATTGTCGAACTTTTGTTTTGATACAAGCCTTCTGTCTTGCCGGTGTAAAGTCGTCTGAAGTCGATATTTATTGTTTTTTGCATTTGAACTAATTTGTGCCTTATTTTCAACATATTATTATATTGTTTGGTAAGTAAATTTTGCATATAATATTCGGTAGGTTAGAGTAATGTGTATATTTTTTGTTTTACTAAATTTCATTATAATTCATCTAAAATACAATATTGTGTGTGTGTGTGTGTGTGTGTGTGTGTGTCAATAAAATATATTTGTATTGTTCATATAAATCATACTACTATTTACCTATTCAAAGTATTTCGTCTGAACAAAATTTTTAAATTTCAACGGATTTGCATACCCGACCCCCCCCCCCCCTCACCACCACGAGAAAAGTAAAGGTTTTACGCCACTGAAAGTATTTTTTTTATTCAATTATAAACAAAACAAAACATTTTTACTAAAAAAAAAATTCGATCATTTTTTGACCATAACTTCAAAATTAATGTGTATGTTAAGGGGATAGTAGAGAATTGGCACAAGAGTTTTTTCGTATGTTACAGTCACTTTTGTGTGTTACAGCAATTTATTCTGTAAATTATATTACTCATTAATGAATTTGGAGTTTTAAATTCAAGGTTATTTTCAAAAATAAAAGTAAAAACTCCAAATTCTTTAATGAGTAATATAATTTACAGAATAAATTGCAATCAATGTCAAAGTTGTTATATTGGTCAAAGTCAACAGTGGCTTAAACAACGTGTCACTCAACACAAAAGTGACTGTAACATACGAAAAAACTCTTGTGCCTTAGTGGACCACCACTTGAAGACAGGACATAACTTTGACTTTAATAATGTAAAAATCTTGGAACAAGTTGATAATTATAAAAATCGACTTTTTCTTGAAATGGTACACATTAATAAAACTCATGAATCTATCAATTATAAGACAGACACCAACCATTTAAGTAATATCTACTGCAACATACTAAACAATATATGATAGATCTTACCCTTTAAAAACAAACTCAGTAATTCTCTAGTAACTCTACCTATAATTTTATCCCATTCCTAAATATCAGTATTACAATAACTGACTACATACCATCAATTACATTTTATAGATCAATTTACCATGTTCCTGATTCTTTCTCAATTCTCTACTATTAATTCCATCTTTCCACTTTATAATATGTATAATACTGTCATAATAAATGTTTATTTTACCTTATTCATTAAAAATTGTACAATGGGAATTGATTCTATAAAATATTGCGGTTACCATAACTCCTAAATAAAAATCAAACTAAAATGTCATGTATTTACTAAAAAAATTTAAATTTAATCTTATAGTTGTAAGTATTGAAATATTCACTTTGTTTATATATTATAATTAATTATTCTAATAAATTTACAATTTTGGTCCTGAAGAAGTCACAAAATCGTGACGAAATATTGAGACAGAACAAATAGAGTTTCATTTTCTACAGACCGATTGCTGATACTATAAATCAATATATATATATATATATATATATATATATATATATATATATATATATATATATATATATATATATATATATATATATTGTTATGATGTGTTGTTTGTTTGAATGATGAGCAATGAGTATTTTTAATAATATAATATATAGGGTTTTTATCGCGGTTCTCAAAGAATTAGCTTGTAAGTACTTTTTTAAATTATCTTTATTATAACTATTATGAAACACACATATATATCTAACCTAGCCAATGTAAATTTAAAATAAACTATCTTTAAATTGATATTCTTATAAAACTAATTAAATTCTATAGACAATGTAAAATTTAAACAAACTATCTTCAAAATTGAAATTGTTATGACACTAACTAAATTATATTAACAAATTTTGTACCTTTCTTTCACTGAATGCCTAAATGAACTGTTTTCCACTATATAGACTATAATCATCACTAAATGTCTTCGTACTTCGGTTATCCTTGTTTTTGTGAAATTACTTTTTCCAATTATCAGCTTCTACCAATTTAAGATATAGTTTTCTTCACCAGCATTTATACACCACCAACCAAACCAGCAAACAGCATTTATATTTATTCTTCTTTTCAATATACCAATATCCAATTATTATAAGTTGATTTATACTAATCTCCAACCATAATATAATTTAATTCCATCCAATATTCTTCTAATATACTTTTATAATCTTCAATAATTATTTGTGTATAATTATAAATGTGCATTAAATATATGCATAATTTTTAATCTTCATTTAACTCACTATATTAAACAATTGGACTATCTCCAACTAACTTTCATATTTCTTATTAAACTGCTTGACTGACTTACTAAAACTGTGAACAATTGACTTCACTAACTAATCTACTAACTTTCATAATAAACTGCTTGACTTCTGACTAAAAACTGCCATCTTGAATCCAAATCACGGGTATTTATATCCTTTTGGATCCTCTAGAATCATCTGGTAAGAGATCATGTTCCATTCGTTCTATTAACTTCTATATAGATGTTCTCGAAAAAAATATCTGTTCTATCCACCGACATAATCATTATTCCAGAATGTTCGACCGTAAACAATGGTCACACTCTGCACTCTGGAGAATTCGTTAATGTTCCATTGATAATTTTGTTGACATTTAGGCTTTTCAGATCAGAATAAACATTCAAATTAGTAACTAAAACTCTAATTTAATAAAATACACATTTCAAACAATATATTATTATAACCCCACTTTATATTCGTATTATGATTAATTTCTATCTGTCAATTACTTACTGTATAGTTGGTTGCCTAGGCACATGGCTCACTTAAAATACAACTTTTTACACTTATTATATGCTAATTTATTAAAAATGCCCTCACATAAATATATTTTTGTTAATTTCTCTAGTATATAACTTATTTAAAATAATCAAATACTTTTTTATATCTAATATTATGTAGTATATAACTTATAAATTATTTTCTATAAACCCCAATTGTCACAATACCCCAAAATAATATTTAAAATAAATAATTTACTTATTATTTTTTTAAATATTAATTTTCTCATACCTTATTACATTTAATAAATCAAATTTTTTTTTATTTAAAATGTGTTAAATACATCCCTGTTCGCTGTCTATGTCAAAACAGAGAACAACGGAGCACAGTTCGGCTATTCTATGGTCAAACTGTCATGTCAAATGGAGCAATGGATGCGATATCAGAGAATAAAATATAACCTTAATTAAAAATATAATCGATATGGTGTTCTGTTTATTTATAGACAAAATCTAGGAATTATTTCCATTCAAAATAACTTCATCAATATAAATTGGTAAGTTTTTCCACTTTATCATATTAGAAAGACATTTTTATAGCAATTATAGTATCAATTTTGTGTCTAACCCCAAATTATGATTTTTAGGGTACAAATTAATTTCCATATATACAAAATTCAACAAGTATGATGTCAAATTGATTCAAAATAATGAAATCTACCATCTACCATTTAACAAATCAAGTCTATTGAATAAAATGGATATATCAGTAAGTTATTAGTGTTATTATATTTGTGTTAAAGGTATAGAAAATATTATTCAATCTTTTCATGATATTGAAAAATGTCGTTGATATGAAATATGCCTCTTAGTCTGTTCTCTGCATCTATTAACACATAACTATTTAGTCCATTCTGATTTTCAATTGTATATGGACCTTCAAACATTGGTTGTAATTTCTTACAACGGTTTTCTTTAACATTACTTTTTCTAAGTGAACGAATTAACACTAGGTCTCCTTTTTTAAATGTGATTGGTTTTTTTATATTTCGATTTTGTCTTCTGATATATTTTTCAGCTTTCCTCCTAATTCGGTTATTCACTTTCTGCATTACTTGTTCTAACATATCCTGATTATATTCACTAATCCACTTTCTGTTTCCTATATGGCCAAACATTAAATATTCTGGTACTTCCTCTGTATTCAAATTATGTGTATTATTTAAAAAATACTCTACTTGTGGTATATGTTGCTGCCAAGTTTCATGTTGGTTTTGGCACAGTATCCTTAAATATTTTATAACTTCTTTAATATATCTTTCTGCAGGATTTGCCTGAGGATGTCTGATACTTGTAAAATGAATGTTGATTCCCTTTTTCTCACAAAATGTCCGAAATTTTTGGTTGTTAAAATATGTAGCATTATCTATTATGCAATTTCTAAATGGTCCTATTTCTTCGAAAAATTGATTAATATATAATTTTAATGTTTTAACATTTGTTCTAGAGCAGGGATACAGTTTAATAAATTTTGTATATAAATCAACTATCACTAGTATATGCTTTTTTTCTGTTGGACTGAGAACTAAATTTGAAATAAAGTCCATGGAAACTGTATTTAGTTTTTCATACACAACATTAGATTTATATGTGTTCTGGTTTTTGAAATTCTTTTCTTTGTTTAGTTGACATATTGGGCATTGGGTAGTAATTTCTTTTGCTATACTTATGTCATTCTTTGCAAAATAATTGTCCCTAAATAGCATCCATAGCTTTCTTGAACCAATATGCATATAATTGTTATGTAAATTTTTCAATATTTTCTTTGCTAAAGTTCTAGTTATTACATATACTTCTATGCCATTTATTATTTTATAATAAACTCCATCTTTCTTAAGGACTTTTTGTTTTTCACTCAAATTGATCTGATCTCTTATAATTTCTTCTCTAGAATATAATCCAGTACTGTCTACTAATTGATTTAATCCAATTTTTATTGTTCGCTGCCCTTTTTGTGATGTATTTTCTAACCTTGATAAAGCATCTGCCACTATATTGGATTTTCCAGAAATGTATTTGATTTCAAAGCAGTATTCACTAAGTATTAGACTCCACCGATGTATTCTACTGTTTCCATATTTGTTATTTAATATAGACGTTAAAGCTTGGTGATCTGTTTCTATAGTAAATTCATTACCCAACAAATAAAATCTTAATTTTGTGACACAGTGTATTATACTTGCTAGTTCTAATTCTGAAACTGAGTAACCCTTTTCATGTGGCTTTGTAATTCTTGAAATGAATTGTATTGGGTATTCGACCCCATCATGTATTTGTAATAATACCCCTGATAATCTCTCTATTGATGCATCTGTTCTTAATATGAATGGCTGTGTGTAGTCAGGATAGTATATTTTCAAATTTGACAGAAAAATGTTTTTAATCTCTTGGAATGCTAGTTCTCTTCTCTGATCCCATCTCCATTTTACACCTTTTCTCAGTAGTTCAAGTAATGGAATTTCTTTTATACTTAGATCTGGTATCATCCTTTTATAATAATTAATTATTCCAATAAATCCTCTTAAAGTTCTTAAATTGTGTGGTGTTTTATATTCCTGAATGACTTGTGTCCGTTCTGGATCCATTTCGATTCCCTTAGTGTTAAGTTTATAACCTAGATATATGACTTCTTTTTGAAAAAATGTACATTTTTCTCGATTTATTTTTAGTCCAACTTTGTCTAATCTATTTATTATAATTTTTAGGTGTTTCTCATGATCTTCAGCCGTTTTAGAAAAAATTAATATATCATCAATGTAGTGAATTACAAAATGTTCATATTGATCCAAAATATCATGAAGACATCTACATAGAGCACTGCAAGATGATTGAAGTCCAAATGGTACTACTTTGAATTGATATACTACTCCATCTATCTGAAATCCTGTATACTGTCTACTTTTTCTTTCTAGAGGTATTAACCAGAAACTATGCTGTAAATCGATTTTAGTGAAAAATGACATTCCTGTAATTCTTCCTAATATTCCATCTATACTCATTGGTGCTTCAAATTGCTTTTCAGTAATCTTGTTAATATTCCTTGCATCCAAACATAACCTGATTTCACCTGATCTTTTTCGTACTACTACTATGGGGTTAATAAAACGTGTGTCTGCCTTCTCAATGATCCCATCTTCTAACATATTATTAATTGTTTTGTTTACTTCTTCTCTGTATTTATATGGTATTGGGTATGATTTTGTTTTAAAATCTTTTTCTTCTTTAACTTTTATACTATGGATATAATTTTGTGCAATTCTATTTTCTTTATTGACAAGTCCCTTGTGTTGCTGCAATATGGAAATGACTATCGATTTATATTCTTCAGGGCAATTTAAAACTTTTATCATATCTTCTTTACAAATAAAATTATTCTTCATTATGTACTCATTATTCCTTGCTTCCAATTTTACGCACTCCGCCTCGTAGGCATCCATTTGCTTAAATTTTCCATTCCTTAAATATTCACTACAATAATTATTCTTTACATTCTTCTGGGACATTTCCCTATCATCAAAATACATTTCTTCTTCATAAACATCATTATTTTCTTTTAATAATATCCTATCAACTCTTATTCCTTCTTCCACCTCATCTTTCTGCATAAATTTAATTATTTGCCCTTCCAAAGTTACCATTTTTTCTTCAAAATCTATCTTTACTTTCTTCTTTTCCAATTCGTCATTTCCCGTTAATATATCAACACATAAATCCTTGACAATAAATCCTTGCATATTAATTTCTTTATTAAGAATATTAATTTTAAAATTGGCTAGTTTATCAATTTCACCCAATTTCTTATTATTTGCACCAATAATTTTAATTTTTGGAATCTTTATTATATCTGATAGTTTTAATGTATTAAAAATAAAATTCTCCGAGACTAAAGTACTTTCTGAACCAGTATCTATCATAATCTTAATCATTTTATTTTTGGCCAAAGCATTTATATAAATTAAATTAATAGATTCAATAATTTTCTCTTCATCTAAAGAAATAAATTCAGAAGGTTTTTCATAATAGCAATGGCCTAACTTGTAATTCAGAAAGTTTACTGCACAAAATTTTGATTATTAGAATTGTCAGATTGTATCTGACCACTTGGATCTGATGTCCTATTTCTTTTCCTACTATGACTTCTACTCACATTTTCTTGCCTTGTATGATTTCGTTCCCTGTCTTCGCAGCTCCTATTCCTTCGAACACAATTTACCTGTCTGTTATAGTTAGGTCGCTCTGTATTTCTTCTATTGTTAAAATCTTGTCTATTATTATTAGTATTGTTATTAAAATGTTGTCTATTATAATTAGTATTATTATTAAAATTTTGTCTATTATAACTAGTATTATTATTAAAGTTCTGTCTATTTGGATTACTGTTATTATTATTAAAATTTTGTAAACTATCACCATACCTAGTATTATTGTTATATGATTGTCTATATTGTTGATTATCATTTTTATTATATTGAAAGTTATTATTGTTTTTTCTGTTGTTATTATTACTTGTCATATTGCCTCTTTGTATTCTTTGAATAAAATTAATAAAACTATCTATTGTTTGAATATTTTGTACAGTTACGGTTTGCACAACATCAGCATCAAAATGTCTAGATACATTTAAGACTGTTTCATCCTCTCTAAGTGGTGGTTCTAAATATTTTGCAACTGTTATCAATTTCAATGCATAATCTACCATATTTGATTTTAAATTTTGATTATACTTTCCAAAATATAGAATTTCTCTAAACTTGGCTTGCTCTAATTCACCCCAATAATAATTTAAAAATTTATTTTCAAATGTTTGAAAATTATCTAAATCATTCTCAATACTAGCAAACCAAGTTGCTGCATTGTCATTTAATGTCACTCTAATATAATCTTTAATATCATTAATATTATTCACAAATCTTAATTTATGTTTTAAACTATTTATGTATACTCTAGGATGCAAATTTTTTATATTACCAGAGAATTTAATCCCAGTCTCATTTGTTAAATTTAAGTAAGGTCTCCCTATGTCTCTCATTTGTGAAATATCATCTATTCTCTGTTCCACATTTCTTATTTGATTACAATTTATTTGGATATTTTGTTGTATATCGTCTAATTTTTCTTCTGTGTTTCTCCTGTCTTCGTTAATTTTTACTTCTAAGTTACATTTCTGTAACTCTATTTTCTGTTCTATATCTATCTTATTATCTTGAATAATCCTCTTTACTTCTGTCCTCTCATTGTCTATCCGTTTCTTGTAGTCATTCCGTATACTTTTTATTTCATTTGCTACTTTTTTCTCTGCAGCTTCAAGTTTTTTATCCATTTGTTTTACAATTTTATTATTATTATCTTCTATTTTCTTTTCTAATTTTCTATAATTCTCTTCCAATTTCTGTTCCATTTTTTTCATGTCTTCTTTGACTTCTTTTGAATTCTCTTCCAATTTTTTTATGTCTTCTTTGATTTCTTTTGAATTCTCTTCCATTTTCTGTTCCATTTTTTTCATGTCTTCTTTGATTTCTTTTGAATTCTCTTCCATTGTCTTGTTCATCTGCATCATTAATGACATCAAAGCTGCCATATTGACATTTTCCTCTCTTTCTGGATTCATTTCTGCAGTATCTTGTGGAACTTGAACTAAACTCTCCTCTTGTATAGGTTGTGTTTCTACTTCCACATCTTCTTCATTATTTTTGCTTCTTGTACCTTTCTTTCCTTGAGACATTTTGAGACTTTACTTGTTCAAATATAATTAAAAATAAAATCTATAATTTTTCCTTTCTACTGATAATTAATTTAATTATATGAGAGCACTTATCTTCCCAAACTAATTCTTTTAAATAGAGAGCCACCGCGTTGGGTGCCAAATTGTTATGATGTGTTGTTTGTTTGAATGATGAGCAATGAGTATTTTTAATAATATAATATATAGGGTTTTTATCGCGGTTCTCAAAGAATTAGCTTATAAGTACTTTTTTAAATTATCTTTATTATAACTATTATGAAACACACATATATATCTAACCTAGCCAATGTAAATATAAAATAAACTATCTTTAAATTGATATTCTTATAAAACTAATTAAATTCTATAGACAATGTAAAATTTAAACAAACTATCTTCAAAATTGAAATTGTTATGACACTAACTAAATTATATTAACAAATTTTGTACCTTTCTTTCACTGAATGCCTAAATGAACTGTTTTCCACTATATAGACTATAATCATCACTAAATGTCTTCGTACTTCGGTTATCCTTGTTTTTGTGAAATTACTTTTTCCAATTATCAGCTTCTACCAATTTAAGATATAGTTTTCTTCACCAGCATTTATACACCACCAACCAAACCAGCAAAAAGCATTTATATTTATTCTTCTTTTCAATATACCAATATCCAATTATTATAAGTTGATTTATACTAATCTCCAACCATAATATAATTTAATTTCTTCCAATGTCCATCCAATATTCTTCTAATATACTTTTATAATCTTCAATAATTATTTGTGTATAATTATAAATGTGCATTAAATATATGCATAATTTTTAATCTTCATTTAACTCACTATATTAAACAATTGGACTATCTCCAACTAACTTTCATATTTCTTATTAAACTGCTTGACTGACTTACTAAAACTGTGAACAATTGACTTCACTAACTAATCTACTAACTTTCATAATAAACTGCTTGACTTCTGACTAAAAACTGCCATCTTGAATCCAAATCACGGGTATTTATATCCTTTTGGATCCTCTAGAATCATCTGGTAAGAGATCATGTTCCATTCGTTCTATTAACTTCTATATAGATGTTCTCGAAAAAAATATCTGTTCTATCCACCGACATAATCATTATTCCAGAATGTTCGACCGTAAACAATGGTCACACTCTGCACTCTGGAGAATTCGTTAATGTTCCATTGATAATTTTGTTGACATTTAGGCTTTTCAGATCAGAATAAACATTCAAATTAGTAACTAACACTCTAATTTAATAAAATACACATTTCAAACAATATATTATTATAACCCCACTTTATATTCGTATTATGATTAATTTCTATCTGTCAATTACTTACTGTATAGTTGGTTGCCTAGGCACATGGCTCACTTAAAATACAACTTTTTACACTTATTATATGCTAATTTATTAAAAATGCCCTCACATAAATATATTTTTGTTAATTTCTCTAGTATATAACTTATTTAAAATAATCAAATACTTTTTTATATCTAATATTATGTAGTATATAACTTATAAATTATTTTCTATAAACCCCAATTGTCACAATATATATATATATATATATATATATATATATATATATATATATATATATATATATATATATATATATATATATATATATATTGTTATATTCCTATTTAACATGAGAAATAAAAAACTATATTCCTATTTAAAATTTCAATTAAAATAAAAAATTTAATGTTTCTCAACCACGAGCATATAATTTTTTAACGCCCTGTGTATGACAAATTTGTAAAAACAATTATAGCTAGTTTTAAGAGAGTGTTTCGCAGAATTGTTTACTAGCCCCATGAGCAATGTATTTCAAGTAAACAATTAAAGACAATTAAGTTTTCGAGAGATGCGGGTAGGAAACACATTAGCCCGTACGGTGGTTTAAATCTGCCTTTGTATTAAGATTCTTAAAAATAGATAAGAATTTGATTATTTGTATAAAATAGAATAAGGTTACGGAATTTTATTTCTTTCTTGGAACTCCATAAAGACAAAAAGATACGTAATTTTTAAAATTTGTTTAGATTAAGGAGAGAGGTAGTTTTGGGTAAATAATGCAACATGATTGAAAGTTGGTTTTGATTGGATGGAAAATTAATCGTGGGGGAACGATTTGGAAGTCGAAGAATGAATGGGGAGAGTGTGGCAGTGTGTTTTGTTCGATCGAAAGGAGAAGTCCAGTTTGGAGTGCAGTGTACTAAAAAAGGAAAAGGCCGGTTTGTGTTTGAAAAGTTACAAGCATCATCAAACAAATCGTGGAACGAGTAATAGGTCAAGTCAAGAGATGATATAAATCCTTGAGTCTTAAGTATCCAGTATTGTTTTAAGTGATTCAAAAAAAGTTGAATGCATCAGGAGTGCCGGAACGTGTACGGTACGAAGCAGTAAAAGGAAAAGAGAACAAAATTTAGCAGAGGAGCAGAGACATTCTGGGAAAACGTGGACGAGTTTTCCTTTTTGATCGCAACACCAGCAAGTAAGGAAACGTGTTAGTGGTAAAGATATGGTAGAATAATCAGCAAAGGTCAGTCGTTTTCTGTTATGATATGAATGTATTGTTGTTCGTGTTAAATACCACATTTTATATATCAAGAAAATTGAACATCGCGAACATTCTGTAAAGCAGAAGTAGAGAGATTCACAGTTATTGATTTAAAAAAATTTTGGAGACAAAGAGAAATAGGATTCTTTTTTTTTGTAAATGTTTATATGAAATAATTAAGATAGGAGAATAAATAAAATTTGTAATATTGAATATCGATTGCCGTTTTGATAAAATAAACGATTTTTATAATTTCTAATTGAAATCCATATGTATATAAGTTTGATTCTCTTTTATCTATCCCTATAAGGAAACCACTGAGAAATATTTGAAGCCACAAAAGTAAGTAGTGTGTTAGGAGCATTCATCCCTGAGATTTATACATATTTTGTTTATGTTTTGATTTAATTAATTAATGAAATAATTAATTGATTAATTAATTGAAGTAGATTACATCTATAAACATCAATAGAGTCAAAGTAGATCGTAATAATATATATGTATATACATATATATATATATATATATATATATATATATATATATATATATATATATATATATATATATATATATATATATATATAGTAAACTCTTAAATATTGGGGAAATCTGCAAGAAAGACTCTAATGTGTATCAATTGTTTCGCCGAACGTTTTCGCCAAAGAGAATTAATTTGGCTTCTTCAGGGCTGAAAGAGAATAAATTATAATTAGCTACCATATATTATCTATTAAAACATTATTGATCTTACCGTAACTTAGAATTGTAGAGTTAGAATATTAAAAAACTTTGCTAGTAACATAGTGGTGTTTTTTGTTACTATGTGCAAAAAAAGTTTTTTTTAAGGTTTGAAATGTATGGTAGCTTTGAACTTGACACGTAAAGGCTTACCCAAGGTTAATCGAAAAACCCAATGTAACTACATTTAAAAGGAGGTAATTCTTTGAATTGTCGGCAATAACTAAATTTTTGATTTTTAGATAGTTAAAAGTGAGGTTCTGTTTTAGCCAGAACGCAAGCGCTGACAACTTCATTAGTTCGTATGCATCTTTATGTCGTTAAGGTTCATTGGTAAAAAACGAATGAATTTAAATCCCAGTAAAGGGAAATATTATTTTGATTTTCTTTATTTAATTATATTATATTGTTCATGTATTATTGCATCTTATTGAGATGTATCTAAGAAAAGCAAGGGAATGTTATATATTTTTTGTTAATGAAAATTAATTATAAAGGTATGTTAGTTGTTAATGGATATATCAGTCAAGTTAGTTATCTGTGATATAGTATTGTTCTTGGTATCTGATTTAAGTAACAGGTGGTATATATCGCTTAGATTCTTGAAGTCACTCTTAACATTAATGGAGAAGTCGTTAAGGAATATATAAGACATTTCAATGAACTCTCTTTTAGATTTATTGTTCTCACGGTGGAGAATTGTGGTGTTAGTATAGTCCATGAGATGACCAGTGGAATGGACATGTTTGGCTAATGCACAACGGTCAGGGTGAAGTCGAGAATCACTTTTGTGTAGTGTAATACGTGATTTCAATAATTGAGATGTTTGACCGATGTAGGAATTGTTGCAAGAGAGACATGGAATGTTGTAGACAATATTACTAAGCCTATTTATGGGAGTCTTATCTTTTATCTTAGAATAAAGATTATTAATTGTTAGGGCTGATCTACAAGCCACATTAAGTTTAATGTTGTTATTATTATTGCCATAGCTATTTTCAACACTTTTCAGAATCCTTGTTAACCCCGGAGTGATATCTCTGAAATATGGTAATGAAAAATATTTGTTTATAGGAGTATCCGAGACTGGGTTCCCACTTAAGACATCAGGATCAGCATTGTTAGTCGCGAAGGAAGGTGAAATATCTTCGTCATGGATAGTATTAAACAAAATCTTATTAACTAATGGTGTTGGATAAGCGTTTGAAATAAAAAGTTTCTGTAGGATTTGTAGGTTTTTTGTATGAAATGAAGGATCTGATAGTTTTGTTACTCTATTTTTCATCTGTATGATTAAGTTGACTTTGGTAGAATTATTATGGTATGAGTTGTAGTTAAGGTATCTACCAGAATGGGTCGGTTTTTGATACCAATCTATTTTGATGTTGTAGGTTTCCCTGATCATCCTTATGTCGAGAAAGGGGACGGACCAATTACCATCTTCCCTCTCTATAGTGAACTGGATGTAGGGGTCATAACCATTAAAAGTATCTAATAGTTCATCTACCTTGTCATTGGGTATAGCCAAAATGATATCATCAACATATTTTTTAATAAATGGAATATTAAAGGATAGTAAAGGAATGACTGAGTCTAATACATAATCCATAACGTAAGTTGCAATGATAGGAGAAATCTTAGCTCCCATAGGGGTACCGAAAGTTTGTTGATAGAATTTATCATTAAATGAGAAGTAAGTGTTGTTAAAGAGAAATTCGACGATGCTGATGAATCTGTTGTAAGACATGGAACAACAACCTCTAATACGGTCCCAGTTGATCTCTATTGATGTCAAACATATTCCTAGATGAACATTGCTGAATAAGGATACAACGTGAAGGCTAACGAGGACATAATTTGATGGTAGTATGTAGCCATTATATTTAATTACCATCTCAAAAGAATCTTTAATGTAATTATATATATATATATATATATATATATATATATATATATATATATATATATATTTCTAAAGTATTCAGCTAGTGAATTCAGAGGTTTAATCGGTCATTCAGGTTGACAAATAAAAAAAAGAAGTTAACTACTTCATAAGTTTATCGAAGACGTTTCGCTTTATATTTCTAAAGCTTCATCAGTTCTAACTCAATATGTAGTATATTATCGATGTTATTATATCTATATATATATATATATATATATATATATATATATATATATATATATATATATATATAATATATATATATATATATATATATATATATATCTATATATATATATATATATATATATATATATATATATATATATATATTATTTATTATTACGTTTTAATTTTAGTATTTATTCTAGGAAACTACAAAACCCGAGGACACATGCTTAAAAAATCACCAAAAAGAAATAATCAAAATCAATCATTTTCAAACTTAATTTATAATCGGGATAGAAATACAAGAGATAAATCAAGAACACCATCTAGTTATACAAATAAGAAAAATAGTCCCCATAAGAATTCGAACTCTAATCTACTTTCAGTAAGAGGCGAAGATAAAAATATAGCCAAACAAAGTAGTAGAGACAAATGGCGTAGGTCGCGATCCAGATCAGTTTCAAGAACGGTAAGTGAAACTAGAAAGCAAAATAGAGGCAGTGAAATGAATAAATATGAATATTATGACAGGGATAGATCACGAAAGGGCGAGGATGGAAGAAAAGAACACCCTCAATCTGAAAAAAATTATAGCGATCTGAAAAAGCATCGAGGGTGTTACAGGTATGGGATATCTATTTTTTTTTTTTTTAATTTCATCTTGTTTTATACCATTTATTTTCGCATACAAGGTATGGAAATATGCGAGTATAGTCTAGTAGATATCGCGTTGCAAATTATAAGGTATAGAAGTAGGGAGAATACAAATAGGTATCTTGACAATGTTTTCAACCTTACCAATAATATGTGATGGATATTTGTCATAAATCATCTTTTCTCAAATCTTCCACTTCTATCAAATCAATGAATCGCTTGTCTTCGACATTACTTTGTAAGTGCTTTATATTATGTGCAGATTCCTCCTAAAGATTTTTACAACAAGCTTTGACCGTCTTTGGTTTCAGTCCATTTGATCTCGTTGTAATATCAGTTATGAGATCATCAATGTTAAACAGTATCTAGCAATACATGAAGTCAATATCAGTACCTAAATTTGGTCTGTCGTAATCATTTAAAACAGCTAACGAGTGTAAGTAGTCGTATTACATCTATTAATATTCTAATTGAATGGATGAAGTATCGTAGTTGTATTAGATAGTATAAAGAGCACCTGAACATTGTCAGGGTAGATGCAGAAAGCTTGAGGATAGCCACCTACATTGTCTATTAATAATAAGACTGTAAATGGCAATCCTTCATACTTCAAATACTTCTAACTTGAAGATGAGACATCCGAAACCCAATCGATAAAAAATAATGCCGTCATCTACACCTTGCATTATGTTGCCAGAAAACAGAAAGAATTACTTTTTTAATTTTCGATCATATATCCAGTTATATTGCTTCCTAGTAACAGTCCGTTTTAGAGTATGCAGCTCCTATTAGGCCTTTTCTTTCAAAACAGCCTTCCTCCTCCTAGTTTCACTTAAAAACTAGGTTCGTATTTCCTCTCATCAATAATGTTCTTAAACTTATTCGAAAAGAAGCTTGCAGCTTTCTCATCTATAGATACGACGTGCGCTTCAATGCACTACGAACTTATACACTTTCACCAATGTTTTGTTTGTGAATGATGTTTTAATGAGCAATGAGTGTAATAATTTAATTAGTTTCATAAGAATTTCAATTTAAAGATAGTTTGTTTTAAATTTACATTGGCTATGTTAGATATATATGTGTGTTTCATAATAGATATAATAAAGATAATTTCAAAAAGTGCTTACAAACTAATTCTTTGAGAACCGCGATAAAAATCCTATATATATATATATATATAGGGTTTTTATCGCGGTTCTCAAAGAATTAGGTTGTAAGCACTTTTTGAAATTATCTTTATTATAGGTTCGTTCCAAGTGACATGAAAACCGTCCTTCGCACTGCCCTCGGCATGCGCATTATAAAAAATGCGTTCCAAGCAAACATGGACGATGATTCGTATCGTACACCATGTTGTTCCAAGCGATCCATGTACCGTTTCGGAATCGGTAACTGAACAGTCCTTTTGATACATGCCTACAAGCAGAAACTATTTGTACTGACTTGCGCAGTTAAGATTGTTTTCATTTTTATATATCAATTGTCACTGGTCACTGCTATCAGCTGTATATAATAGAAAATCATTCACGCTATTTTTTTTCTGGGAATCTTGATTTTTGTTCAAGTAATTATTCATTCTTTTTTTTCAAACTAATCTTAAAAATATAGACAATTTAGAAGACAGCGATTTTATGTCAGATATCGATTCCGAGGAAGATTTTGAAGGTGAAGTGATGTTTGAGCATGTTAGAAATGAAAATTATTTGGGTAAGTAAATATAATTTACTAATACAGAAAACGATATTGTTTAATAATTAATTAGATATTAATAGATTATATAATATTAATAGATAACAATTCATTTTAGAAGACACTGTACCAAGTTATTCTGACCAAGAATTTTTTGAACATTTTCGTCTGTCTAGGAATGTGGCCAATGACATTTCAGACAGATTCGAAAGGAGCCCCTACTACCATAATAACAGTGGACCCTTTGGAAAAATACCAGCATCACATCAAGTAAGCTATAATTGTGTAAAACTTATAAAACAAAAGATAATAAGTTGGGAGTATAACTTTCATGTAACAAGCTTAATTGTAAGTCATATTGGTTTAAATTACTTATTAAAAATAATTAAATTTTAGGTACTTATATTTTTATGGTATGTGGGGCATCAAACATCAAGCTTTCGGGATGTAGGAGATCGTTTTGATGTAACAGTTAGTTCTGTTAATAGAATTTTATATAGATTGACCATGTTCTTGAGTAATTTATCTCCAGAGATTATAAAATGGCCAACAGCAGCTGAAAAACATGTCAGCCAACAACATTTTGCAAATAGAGGATTTCCCAATGTTATAGGAGCAATTGATGGCTGTCATATAAAAATTGATAGACCTGAAAATGATCCTGATTCTTATATCAACCGTAAAGGATTTTATTCTGTTCAGGTATGTATTTAGTTATATGTAGTATACATGTGTATATATATATATATATATATATATATATATATATATATATATATATATAAAAGATCACTCAAAAAGTGGTGGGTTTTTCGGTCAAAAGGTGGAGAAAAAAGACATAGAAGGTGGCTACTTCATCTATTTATTGAGGATGTTTTGCTTTCTAATCAGAAAGCATCATCAGTTCATCTAAAAGACCTTTGTCTTTTTTCTCCACCTTTTGACCAAAAAACCCACCACTCCCAGTGATCCTTAATTTATATTGGATTGACTGTTGTACTCCTTTTCTCTCGCTCTCTCTCTCTCTCTCTCTTTATATATATATATTATATATATATATATATATATATATATATATATATATATATATATATATATATATATATATATAATGTATATAAACTAGAATGCATGCGTTGACATATCAAAAAGAAACTTTTCTGATTATATTAGATTATTGATACATCTATGATTTGTAACAACACTAACCTATATTATAACAATCAAAAATTAATTCTTTGTTGTTATTTCAGATGCAAGCTGTATGCGACCACAAAAAAAAATAATAGATTTATTTTTGGGTTATCCTGGATCTGTCCATGATAGTCGTGTTTTCAGAAATTCACCTCTAAATGCCAATTTAGAAAGAATATGTCAGCAATATTTTCTTTTAGGGGATAGCGGATATCCATTAAGGAATAATTTGCTTACTCCTTATAAAAATAGAGGTAACCTTACAAGGCAGCAACAGAACTATAATGTAAAATTGTCCAAAAACCGTTACGTTATAGAACACTGTTTTGGTATTATAAAACAAAAGTTTCGTCAACTTTACCATGTAAAGTTGAGAAACATACGTTTTATAGTACATTTTATTCGAGCTGCATGTGTTCTACACAATATTGCACTGGAGGATAATTTTGAAGCAGATGGAGACAATGAACAACTTAACATGCAAAATTTCAATAATATTCAACAAGATAGTGATGAGGAAGAAGAAAATGTGGAAGCTGCTGTAGTTAGAAATAGAGTTGCACATTGTTGAATTGATATTATTTAATAAACAAATTATTATAACAATATTTTGGTTTTTATTTGTATTTTAGATTTGAATTGTTCAACAAAACTATATGTATTGTTACGTAAAAATATGAGTCATAGTTTTAACCTGTAAACATGTTTTTATTCACATGCTTATGTTTTAGATTTTACGAGAGGCTTCTATTTACCTGAACTGACCTTCCAGAAAAAGGTCGCACCGATGCGAGAATACCCGTTTGCCTTTGCCGTTATAATTTCGCCGCTAGTCGAGAAGGCTGTCGATGGTTCTAACGTAACGGCAATGGCATATATTAACAGGACATTTTATTTGGAAGGGACAGTTAGTTCTTAAGACGCGCTCGCGAATTTAATTGTTACGTACGGATATATATATATATATATATATATATATATATATATATATATATATATATATATATATATATATATATATATATATATATATAAATTATTGTCAGATAAGTTAATATAAATAAAAAAATAAATTAAATCCGTAAGTGTTATAAATATTGAACCTTTTAATAAATTCACAACAAATGGTGTCAGAACAGTGGAATACTTAAGATAAATTGCGAAAATAAATTACAAGTGAATATAAAATAAATTGTGAAAATGGCTACGATTTATGAGCTGACAGTGACTAATTTAAGAAGACATCTTGAAGACAGAGAATTAGCTTCTACCGGAAAAAAGGCTAAGTTAGTCCAACGACTAAAGAACGCTTTGCTAGAAGAAGGACTAGATCCAGAGACTTATATATTTGAAGATGCTGTCCTCTAGTCGATTTCGAAAGTTTCTGGTGATGTAGCCAAAGTTTCTGGTGACATCGCATCATTAGAGAACAAAGTTTCCGGTGATATCGCATCATTAGAGAACAAAGTTTCTGGCGATATTTCGAAAGTTTCCGGCGACATCGCTTCTTTAGAAAGCAAAGTTTCTAACGAGATTTCTTCTCTGGAAAGCAAAGTTTCTGCTAACATCTCTAAAGTCACTTCTGAGATGTCTGCTCTTGACGATAGAGTGTCTTCGTTAAAAAACCAAGTTGCTGCCGATATGTTGGCCTTCGAAGAAAAGATATGGAAGGAGATGGAAAAGAAGCTGGAGGAAACGGGGACAGCAGAGAGAGGAAACAATCCAATTAGAGTAGAGATAAAAGAAGACGTGACGAAATCTAAGTTGGAAACACGGCCGAAATTTGAAGGAAGTGGAGGTTCTATTCATGTTAAAGTCCCAACTTTCGACGGAAAATCATCATGGAACAACTACATGAAACAGTTCGAATCAGCCGCAAGAGCGAATGGATGGTCTGAAAAAGAAAAGGCTGTAAACCTGACTATCGCTCTTCGAGGAGATGCCTTAGATGTGCTTCAGACCATAGCCGTAGAGGAGACCGATGATTTCGAACAACTGAAGAAGAGGTTAAATATGCGATATGGCCACGAACATTTGGAGCATGTATATCAGTCGCAGCTTAAAAATCGTAGACAGAAGAAAGAGGAGGCTCTTCAAGAATATGAGGTAGATATTGCCAGATTAGTACGATATGCTTATCCAACAGCTCCCGAAGACATGATGGAAAAATTGGCCGTTCAAACGTTTATTGATGGTCTTCGTGATCATGAAATGCAGAGAACACTGCGATTAGCTCGTCACAAGACGCTGGTTGATGTCCTCTCCGCCGCCCTCGAATACGAGTCAGCTACGCAGGCCTCTGGCGGGTACAGTAAAGTTAGGACTGTAAAATAGGAAGAAGATGAAGATAAACTTGACCAGCTCGTTAATATGATGAAAAGCATGACATACAAGAAAACGAAGACCATCAGATGCTGGAATTGTGGCGAAATAGGACACGTACGAAGCTCCTGTAAGCACCCTAGGTACGACGCAAATCAAGAAACTCACCATCAGGAAAACTAGAACGGGTCGGCCTTAGGGGGGCAGCTTCGACCCGGAACTTTTCCAAAGACCCTCTCATACTAATAGCTTCTTTGAAATGTCGTGAAGATAGTGTATATGTAGATGGAGAAATAAATGGTAAAAGGCATACGTTGTTGGTGTATACCGGAGCGACCAGAACCATTATACGCCCGACAGTTATAAACAGCCGTAAGAAACTGTTACCAACGAGGTTGCGACTTCGGACCGCTACAGGTGAAAATGCCAACATTCATGGAGAAATCCAGATACAATTAGGAATTGGAGCAGAAAAGTTCGTCCATACTGTTATAGTTGCTGACATCGAAGAGGATGTTATATTAGGAATGGACGTAATGAATACACATGGATTCCAATTTAATTTTAAGAATAAGGTAATCAAAGTTGGTAACGAGGAGGTATTTCTTCATCCACATGATGACAACACTATGCAAGCAGCCGTTAAAGAAGAAACAGTCGTGCCTGCGAGAAGTGAAACAATCATAGTAGCGCGGCTACAGGGAATTGTAGACGAAGGGACACCTGTTATGATGGAGCCTTGGAACCACGACGATGAGGTTGGCCGTGGAATCATAATTGGAAAGGAATTGGTGACTTCGGCTAAAGAAATTCCTGTGAGACTTATCAATGTCAACGACTACCCAGTGACCATAAAGAAAGAGACAAAAGTAGGAACTTGTGTACCTGTGACATCCATAATCCGTCAGGCGACAACATCTGATAATTCCAACGACAAATTCCACCAAATGGTTGCAGTTGCAGGACAGTCTCTAAATCAAATGGAGAAAAGGAAATTAAGGGAATTTCTTCGACAGTACCGTGATATTTTCGTACCGAAAGGAGGAAAGACGGGAAGAACTACCGTTGTTAAGCATAAAATTGATACTGGTAATGCCAAGCCAATTCGTCAAACAGCTCGACGATTACCACAGGCGAAAAGAAAGGAAGCTGAAACGATTGTTCAGGAAATGAAGAAAGACGGGGTGATAGAACCTTCTACGAGCCCACGGGTCTCTCCGGTGGTCCTGGTTAAGAAGAAAGACGGAACGATGAGGTTCTGTGTGGATTACCGTTTGCTGAACAACGTTACCAAGAAAGATAGTTATCCTCTGCCTCGGATCGATGACACATTGGACACATTGGCTGGAAGTAAATTGTTTTCTACTTTGGATTTGAAGTCTGGATACTGGCAGGTAGAAATGGACCCAGTAGATAAAGAGAAGACAGCCTTCACCACAGGATCTGGATTGTGGCAATTCAACGTTATGCCATTTGGACTCTGTAATGCTCCTGCGACATTTGAGAGGCTTATGGAAAATGTGTTGAGAGGGTTATCTTGGAAAACATGCCTGGTTTATTTAGATGAAATAATCGTCTTGGGGGAGACATTCGAAGATCATTTGAGGAATTTAGAAAACGTTTTTAATCGACTTAAAGCTGCCCAATTGATGCTAAACCCCAAGAAGTGCCAGCTATTTCAAGGTAGAGTCAATTATCTGGGTCATATAGTCAGTAAAGAAGGAGTGGCCGTGGATAAGGGAAAAATCGATTCCATTAAGGAATGGCCAAAACCAACTGACAAACATCAAGGGAGAAGTTTTCTTGGACTATGTACTTACTACCGGAGGTTTATTAAGAAGTTTGCAGATATCGCTAAGCCATTAACGCGACTTACAGAGGAAGCAAGAGATTACCGCTGGGATACAGACTGCCAAAATGCCTTTGAGACCTTGAAAAAGCATTTAATAACAGCACCAATTTTAGGGTATCCACTGCCAGAAGGAGAGTTCATCTTAGATACAGATGCAAGTAATGTGGGAATTGGAGGAGTGCTGTCTCAGATTCAAGGAGGACAGGAACGAGTCCTCGGATATTTTAGTAAAGTTCTTTCAAAACCTGAGCGGAATTATTGTGTCACGAGAAGAGAACTTCTAGCAGTAGTAAAATCAGTAGAGCACTTCTATCAATACCTTTATGGTAGGAAGTTTCTAATCCGAACCGACCATGCCGCCCTTAAATGGTTGATGCAGTTTAAGAATCCAGAGGGTCAGATAGCCAGGTGGATCGAACGACTCCAAGAATACGATTTTGAGATTGAGCACCGGGCCGGAGTTAGCCACAGAAACGCTGATTCTCTTTCCAGAAGGCCATGCCCAGCAGAGTGTTCCCACTGCAACAAAACGGAATCTAATGAAGCAGCAGTGCTAAGAACAACGATGGTCAACGACGACTGGACGCCTACTAAGATCAGAGAAGAACAAGAAAGAGATCCAGTTATACAGAAAATTCGAAAATGGAAAGAGGAAAATCGTCGACCACCTTGGCAAGAAATATCAAACCTATGCTCAGTAGTTAAGACGTATTGGGCCCAGTGGGACTCATTTATCATGGAAGATGGCTTGCTCAAACGAGTCCTGGAAAATGATGACGGTTCGGAGAAGAGAAGACAGTTGGTGATCCCAAAGAGCAGAATAGCCGAAGTACTTCGTCAGCTACACGACAGTCCATCGGGAGGGCATTTTGGTGTAAAGAAAACCCTTCAGCGAATTCGGGAACGGTTTTATTGGATGAACAGTTCCGACGACGTAAAAGACTTGTGTAAGAAATGTACTATTTGTGCCACGAGTAACGGGCCCTACCGAAAAAGGAGAGCTCCTATGAGACAATATAATGTTGGAAGCCCGTTTGAAAGAATAGCTTTGGATATCGCTGGGCCATTTCCAGAAAGTGAAAATGGAGGCAAGTATATGTTGGTAGTAATGGATTACTTTACTAAGTGGGTCGAGATTTACGCACTTCCAGACCAGAAGGCCGCCACCGTTGCAGATAAGTTGATCCAAGAATATATCAGCCGATTTGGAGTGCCTTTGGAGATACATATTGACGAAGGCAGGAACTTCGAAAGCGATCTATTCCAAGGAATATGTGATAGACTAGGCATGAAGAAAACAAGAACTACAGCATATCATCCGCAATCTGATGGTATGGTAAAGCGGATGAATAGGACAGTCGGCAAGTATTTGACAAAGATGGTGTCCGATCATCAGCGAGACTGGGACCAATACCTTCCGTTCTTCACCATGGCCTACAGATCTGCTGTTAACGAATCAACAGGCCAGACACCAGCCAGAGTCCTATTCGGACGCGAAATGCGACTACCTTGTGATCTAGAATTTGGGTGTCGACCTGGAGAAGATGTAGCAGGTGAAGATTATGTGATCGAATTACGAAGAAGAATGGACGATGTACATGAGTTGGTCCGTTCTCACCTTCAGATCGCTAGCGACCGAATGAAGAAACGGTACGATACACAAGCCGAAAAGGGTTGCTTTAAGAAGAACGACAAGGTCTGGCTCTATAATCCCAAGAAGCGAAAAGGTTGTTCTCCCAAATTGCAGCAGTTTTGGGAAGGCCCATACCTAATTATGGAGAAGATCAACGATGTCATCTACCGAATAAGCAAGATTCCGAGGGGAAAGCCGATGATAGTACACCATAACCGGTTGGCGTCTTTCGAAGGTGACCACGACGTAGATGAAGAAGTGGAAGTAAACCAAGTCCACGATGTGTCTGACCTCACGTTTGAGGAATTCATGGGTGCCTATGGAGGTACCGGTAAAGCGAGACATGGTGTTACCACTGAAGAAAAGCAAGATCTACTCGCGCTCCCCGATGACTACTCGCTGGCCCTTACCATCCCGGCCAGTATCAAAGACGCACCAGGGTTGGCATCCGTCTTTCGAAGGAAGTTTGGTCGAGTTGCAGAACTTCAATGCCAGGTGCCAGCTCCCGGTAAAACCTTGAAACTCCAAGATGCATCACGTTACCTTTTCTACCTGGTAACAAAAGACACTGCCCGTGACCAACCTACCTACCGAGATGTATGGGAAGCCTTACTTCAATTGAGAGAGCACGTACTAGAGTCCGACGTGCAAAAGTTAGCCATGTCAAAGTTGGAGTGCCGCCAATTAGATTGGAGGGTTATCCGAAATATGGTGGAGGAGATCTTTAAAGACACCGAAGTCCAGGTGTTAGTCTGTTGCAATCCGCATAGCTACTGGTGCGGAGAGAAAACCGTCCCTTGTCATTTTTATAGTTTTAGCTTATGTTTTAGATTTTACGAGAGGCTTCTATTTACCTGAACATACAACCTTCCAGAAAAAGTTCGAACCGATGCGAGAATACCCGTTTGCCTTTGCCGTTATAATTTCGCCGCTAGTCGAGAAGGCTGTCGATGGTTCTAGCGTAACGGCAATGGCATATATTAACAGGACATTTTATTTGGAAGGGACAGTTAATTCTGAAGACGCGCTCGCGAATTTAATTGTTACGTATGGATATATATATATATATATATATATATATATATATATATATATATATATATATATATATATATATATATATATATGTTAAGATTGTGATTCATTCACTTAAAAACTAAGCCGGTCCTGTGTGTGGCTGAACTCCACTGACGGCAGTGGCGCATTAAAAGAAGTGTGAAAACAACCGCATGCGCAAGAAAAAAGACAGAGGACTTTTAGAACATTACAATTTTTGGTTACATTAAAATAAGACATACATATTTCGTTTTAATTATATTAGTTTATGAGTACATTCAGTAGTGTTAATAAAATCTCAAATATAGTGCAATCACCAGTTTTTTATTACTACAGTCCATCTATATTGAAGTCAGAATTATCATTTGATCCTTCAGCCCGATAAAATTGGATTGCAGCTTGAGATTTTGCACGTGGTTTATGGAATGGCGCCGGTAATACAAGTAGGTCAAATCCATTTTACCTAAATTCCTGTCGTTGTAGAGTTAATGCTGTTTCAATTTGCAGTCATTTAACAATTGTCTATACATATAATACAATATCAATTATCAATACAAAATCAAATATATAATACAATATCAATTCTACTTGTAAAGCTATTTTCAATGTTTTTTTCCATTTAAATGTGTATGTTTTATTTCCATTTTTATTATTCTTTGAGTTTAATATTTCTATATTAAATACACATAGCTATTATAAGGGTATCTCACTATTATGTTCATGTATGATATCGAGAATTAAACCATTAAACACAGTTAAACGCAATTATAGTCATCTCAAATTCCTAAGGCAAAACAACAATAAAAAGTGATTATAAACAATTACAATTTTAATATTAACATTAACAGCTACTTCTTATTTGCTGTAATAAATATATTGGTTATAATTATAAAAGTTATCGATTTATTCATTGAGCTCTAATAAAGTTGGATCTATTACTATTATATACTAAATAATTATTCTGCATAAAAGAATACAGGATGGCCGCTAATTTAAATGCAAAGATACGGAAGCGTGGAGGTATTAAACATAAGCTAACTAAATTTCAAAACTATTTTGAACCATTATATAATCGATTTCTAACAAATCAAGAATTTGATAATAAAGAGATAATAGAATTAAAAATCAGATTAGGCAAAGTAGAATCATTAGAAACGGAATTTGAAGAGATTCAAGCCGTGATTGAGGACATTTGTCCAGACGATGAACTTGAGGCACAACGTGAAGAGGCAGACATATTTTTAAACACTCTAATAGATTGTGTAGCTAGGACACAAGAGGTTGTTAAAAAGATTGAAAGTAATTCAATTCCCCAAACCTTAGGGTCAGTAAATAATAATAGTCAATCTTTTAACGAAAATGCAATTAAATTACCACCCATTAAATGCCCTTCTTTTAATTGTGAATTTAGTAAATGGCTAGAATTCAAAGATACATTTGAAGCACTTTTTCATAACAACCTTACGCTTTCAGAAATTCAAAAATATCACTATTTAAGGTCATGCTTAGGTGAAGAAGCCTTGAAAATTATCCAAAGTTTAGAATTTGCAGCACATAATTACCAGGATGCCTGGCAGTTATTGTGTGACCGATTTGACAATAAAAGATTGTTAGTTAATAATCATTTAAAACATTTATTTGAAATTGAGTCCTTACCCAAAGAATCAGCAGTAGGGTTAAGAGGGCTTATTGATTATGTAAACAAGCATATTAGAGCGTTAAAAACATTGCAACTTCCTACTGAGCATTGGGATGCTATGATTGTTCATATGATTTCTTTAAAGCTAGATAAAAATACAAATCGGGAATGGGAGCAATCACGTACAGATAAGATGTTGCCGAGTTTAGCTAGTTTTTTTGAGTTTTTGAAAAATAGAGCAGATTTTTTGGAAACAATAGAAACAAATAGCACTAGAGAAAATAAAGACACGCGACTAAGTGGTCATAAAAGTAAAACACGTCATCATTCATTTTTAGCTAGCAGTTCAGAAAATACTTGGGAACTAAAATGTAATTATTGCAAACAAAAACATTCTATTTATACTTGTGACCAATTTTTAAAATTGTCAGTAGCTGAAAGATGGCACAAAATAAAACAATTGAAACTGTGTACTAATTGTTTATGTCATGGCCATTTTAATACACACTGCCAGAAAGGAAACTGTAAGTTTTGTAAGGGTAAGCACAATTCATTATTACATCATAAGAAATCTAACTCCTTTAATAACAATTCTGCTGATAATCAAAACAATTCTGAGGATTTTGTTAACTCAGAATCTAAACAAAGTGATCAGTTCAATGGGTCATCCATTATTTGTGGTAATACTGTATTTAATGACAATTATGTTATTTTACCTACTGCAATTGTTGATGTTCAAGATAAGACAGGTAAATTTCACAAAGTCCAAGCCATCTTGGATGTGGGTAGTCAGTGTTCATTTATATCTGACAATTTGTGTAAAAAATTAAATTTGAAAACCAATCGCATTGATGTATCAGTATCTGGTATCGCTGGTATTAATTCTAATTTACGGTACAAATGTGAGGTACTAATAAAATCTAATATTCATAACTTTCAAACTGTCCTAAACTGTATCATTGTTGAAAGAATCTCAAGTAATTTACCATCTTGTAACTTCGATATTTCTAATTGGCACATTCCTGAAGGCATTGCACTTGCTAATCCTATGTTTAATTGTCCTAGAAATGTTGATCTATTAATTGGAGCGGATTTGTTTTGGGAGATTGTACTAAATGAAAGAATAAACCTCGGTCGAAATCTACCTCATCTAGTTAATACTGTCTTTGGCTATGTAGTATCAGGTCCGATAAATATTCCTATGAAAAAAGAGGTTAATTGCAATTTTTTAATAAATGACGATCTTCAAAAGTTCTGGTTTGTCGAGGAGATTCATCATGAACAGAAACAGATGTCACAGGAAGATTTGTTTTGTGAGGACTATTTCAATAAAACAGTTTCTCGAGATCCTTCTGGAAAATTTATTGTTCGTTTTCCACTAAAATTAGAAGCCACTCAATTAGGGGAATCAAAAAACTTAGCTGTTAAAAGACTGCTGTTTCAAGAGAAAAAATTGGAAAAGAATGATGTTTTAAAAAGCAAATACTCTAAATTTATGGATGAGTATTTAAACTTGCAACATATGAGGCAATTAACACAAAAGGAATCCAGTCAATTTCGATGTTTTTTACCCCATTTTGCTGTTTTCCGTGAAGACAGTCTTACTACTGACGTTAGGATTGTATTTGATGGTTCGGCTAAAACCGATTCTGGGATATCATTAAATGATATCCAATATACTGGGCCAGCCATTCAGAATGATATATTTAAAATTATGTTGAGGTTTAGACAGCACAAGTTTGTTGTAATTGCTGATGTGGAAAAAATGTACCGTCAAATTTTGATACACCCTGAAGAAAGATATTTACAAAACATTCTTTGGCGACAAAATCCTAATGAGGACCTCGCACCATTTGAGTTGCAAACAGTTACTTATGGTACGACTAGTGCTCCCTATTTGGCCATAAAATGCATAAAACAATTAGCTTCTGACTATAAACATGATTACCCAATTGCTAGTGAATTGATTGACCGTGACATGTATGTAGATGATTTAATAACTGGCTTCACCAGTGAAGAACATGGAATAGAAATTTGTAATCAAATTTCGATGATATTAAAATCAGCTTCATTTAAATTAAGAAAATGGGCTTCTAATAGCCAAGATATTTTAAAGGGTTTACAAGATACATCTGATGAGTTTAGTATATTGGAACTAGGAGAGAGTGATAGGCTTAAAACTTTAGGAATTCAATGGATTAGTAATACTGATGTCTTAACATACAATGTTTCAACATCCAGTAATAAACAACCTATTACTAAAAGAAGTTTACTTAGTAATATTGCTAAGATATATGACCCTTTAGGTTTAATAAGTCCATGTATTATTCTAGTTAAGATATTAATTCAACAATTATGGTTGCTTGATTTAGATTGGGATGATGAACTACCACGAGACCTGCTCAATAAATGGGTAACATTTAAATCAAAATTGTCTGTTCTTAATAAAATAAATATTCCCAGGTATATTATGTGTGATAAAATAGTTCACATGGAGCTGCATGCCTTCAGTGATGCTAGCAAAGATGCTTATAGTGCAGTTTTATATGTTCGAACGGTTGATGAAAATGGAACAGTGTATGTCAGATTGCTATGTTCCAAAACCAGAGTGTCACCTATAAAAGTATTAACGGTTCCTAGATTAGAGTTATGTGGTGCTTTAGCACTAGCTCGCTTAGTCAATCAAGTGTCAAACGCACTTACATGTCAATGTAATGTTTTTTATTGGTGCGATTCTCAGATAGTATTGTGGTGGTTGAATACAGAGGCCAATAAACTACAAGTTTTTGTAAGCAATAGGGTCTCAGAAATTCAAACGCTGAGCAATATATCGAATTGGAGCTATGTCAATACTAAAGAAAATCCTGCTGATGTAGCATCTCGTGGCATGTATCCAGATGAACTATCCAATTGCAAGGTATGGTGGAATGGACCCTCATTTTTATATGAAAAACCATTCTGGCCACGATTATTTCAAGCTGGAGATAACAAGGAGCTTCCAGAAATCCGTAAAATTTGTCACACGCTTGTTGTTACCGAACAATTATTATTGTTTCAACGGTTCTCCTCTCTTAATAGATTAAAACGAGTTTTTGCATATTGCTTACGCTTCATTACAAACCTAAAGGAACGTACAAGGACAAAAGGTCCTCTTAGCGTTCTAGAGATGGAAAACAGTATGTTATGTTTAACTAAATTAGCACAAAAGGAAAGTTTTAAAAATGAAATTTCTATTATTAGTCAACAAAAAAATTTGCCTCATAAACATAGGTTACTTTCTCTAAGTCCATTTTTAGATTCAAACAGTTTTCTGAGAGTAGGGGGTAGACTTAAAAATTCCTCTTTGTCATTTGATGAAAAGCATCCATATCTCCTAGATGGTAAACATTTATTCACTAAATTAATATTTCACGCCGAACATTTACGATTACAACATGCAGGTCCACAACTTTTATTGTTTTCAGTACGTGAGAAGTTCTGGGCGACTGCTGGCATGTGTCTTGCCAAGAAGGTGGTACGAAATTGCATACAATGTTTTAAAAATAAACCTAGACAAACCGCCTCAATCATGGCTGACCTCCCTAAACATAGGGTTCAAATTTCAAAACCTTTTGCAAATACTGGAATTGATTACGCTGGTCCAGTACTGTTGCGTGATAGAAAGGGCCGACCTTATAAAACTTATAAGGCATATATTTGTTTATTTATATGTTTTGCCACTAAGGGTGTTCACATTGAGCTGGTCACTGAGTTAACGAGTGAAGCATTTCTTGCTACATTTAGAAGGTTTGCCGCTCGACGTGGTACTCCTAATCATTTATATTCCGATAATGGATCTAATTTTGTTGGAGCTTATAAAGAGCTGCAAAAGTTATATAAGTTTTTAGAAAATTCTCAATCTGAGTTTGTTACAATCTGTTCACAGCAAAAAATTTCGTGGCATTTTATTCCACCAAATACTCCACATTTTGGAGGTCTTTGGGAGTCAAATATCAAAAACATTAAACATCATCTCCACAGAGTAATAGGAGAATCTATTTTAACATTTGAGGAGTATTCAACACTATTAACGCAAATTGAGGCAACATTAAACTCTAGACCTTTGTATCCTATGTCCTCAGATCCCAACGATTTAAACCCAATTACCCCTTCTCACCTATTGATTGGACATGCTCTCACATCACCTCCTGACCCACTATATGAAAGTATTACAATTAACCGGCTGTCCAGATTTCAATTATTGCAGCAAATGAATCAAAGCTTTTGGAAAAGATGGTCCTGTTTTTATCTATCTGAACTGCAGAAACGACACAAATGGAAAACTGGGAAAATGGATGTCAATATTGGTGACCTGGTCGTCGTAAAGCATGATAACCTGCCTTCTATTAAATGGATTTTGGGAAGAATTGTTGATGTCCATCCAGGCGATGATGGTGTAGTGCGGGTAGTGACTATAAAAACTTCGCAAAATACTTTTAAACGGGGTGTTTCGAAAATTTGTCCACTCCCTTCTCCTAATGACGATGTGTTTTGATAAGAATTTTGAACATGCTGTTCAAAAGGGGGGAGTATGTTAAGATTGTGATTCATTCACTTAAAAACTAAGCCGGTCCTGTGTGTGGCTGAACTCCACTGACGGCAGTGGCGCATTAAAAGAAGTGTGAAAACAACCGCATGCGCAAGAAAAAAGACAGAGGACTTTTAGAACATTACAATTTTTGGTTACATTAAAATAAGACATACATATTTCGTTTTAATTATATTAGTTTATGAGTACATTCAGTAGTGTTAATAAAATCTCAAATATAGTGCAATCACCAGTTTTTTATTACTACAGTCCATCTATATTGAAGTCAGAATTAACAATATATATATATATAAATTATTGTCAGATAAGTTAATATAAATAAAAAAATAAATTAAATCCGTAAGTGTTATAAATATTGAACCTTTTAATAAATTCACAACAGTATTTTCTGGATTTGAGTCCATCTACAAAAAACAATCACTTGCAACTTTCTCGAGAAGTATAACCTGTCATTTGATTTTATCTCTTCTTCTGCATTTGATGATTTTTGTATTATGTTATTATATACACAATATATTTATATATACATTTAGATACCTACAGATTATATACTTATATTGTGTGTTGGTTTCACTGATAGAAGAATGTTATTTATTCTGGGATTTCATCTGTTTTTGTTGGTATTTCTTTTGATTTGTAGATGGTTTATCTCATATTTCATTATATGTTCAAACTTCAGAATAGAAACAGTTTCTATTTAGACTCTCAAGATTTTATAGGTAATGAAATGTGACATGATTTCAAATTATCTACAAACTACTGCAAATATCAACAAATAACACATTGAACTTTGTGAACCAAAAGTTATATATAAGAAAACTGTTTTGGATGGGTTAGAGTCAATAAAGATTTAATTGACTCCAACCCTTCCAAAACAGTTTATATATAATATATATATATATATATATATATATATATATATATATATATATATATATATATATATATATTGTCAACAAGAAGTATTTGCTGATAACATAAGGAAGTAAACTTTAAATATTGGGTTGCAAACCCAGTATTAAAATTATATATATATATATATATATATATATATATATATATATATATATATATATATATATATATATATATATATATATATGTATATATATATCTTTTTATCAATGAAAACAACCCATTACTGAAAGAATGTGAATTTAAGACAAAATAAAATATTTATTATTTTATTGAAAAACAAACCTTATTTACATAAATTTATTATACTATCCTACCTACTAGCTAATACAAACTATATTATATACCTAATATTTACAAAATACACATTATTTACAAAAATTTATATTCTATCCTACATACAACCTAACTTAAAAATTAATAGCAAAAAATTGAATACTAAAAAGTAAATAACTAAAACTACAACTGTTTATAATAAATTCTCATGGAATTCACTTCTCTTAACTATACAACACTTACAATTCTGGCACATATCTTTTAAAATTTGATTTCGCTCCTTGGCGATTTGATGAGACAAATTTGTTCTTCTCTTCATCTCCGCAATCTTTTCTCTCTCCAGGTTAATTCGTTCTTCATAAAATTTTTCACGAATCAGCCTCATCCTAGCAATACCTTTTCCCCTTCTACCGATAGGACTTTTTTTTTATTTAATTTTGGTGCTGTGGTCTGTGGCATCTGGCTGGTAGATGCTTCCTCTGGGATGAGGCTGGTAGACGCTTCCTGTACTTCATGATCTTCCACCAGATCATGGTCAGTCTCTTCGTTATGAAGAACAATTTCTGGGCGAATATTTACTCTGTCTGTAAAAACTCCATCCATTTCCTCCTTATACTCGAAGTATTTCCGCTTGCGGCCTGTTTGGTTTTGGTCATCGACAAACTTTTTATAATTTCTCTCCAAAACCCTCCATCTATTTATGCAATTGTTGGGAGTAACATGAACATTATGTTTTTTTAATTCTTGGGCTATTATCACCCAAAGCATTTTCACGCTTCTAATTTCCACAGTGCCTACTCGGTTTCTATACTTTTTATATAAATCTATGAGTAGTTTAGAGGCATTCTCACTCCATTTATATTCTACTGTCGCTGTAGGGGTCTGTAGAATGAGGTAGGACTGAAGTTCTGCAATAAAAATAAGCAAAACATTAAAATGTGTACAGTATTTTTATATAATTTTATAGAGAATGTTGTGAATAAGCCATCATACATTGATTTAAGATAGTAAACTCAAACCATGTGGGATGATGTCCCTGCATCGTTTCAATAAATTGATTCATTTCTCTGCTTGTGCGAATTTTCTGTATAACATCCAGATCAGACAGCATAATGTCTCACACTCCAAAATAATTTTAAATATAAAATATTTCTGTTATAATTTTGAAAAATTATTTGGATATAAAGATGAGTTTACTGTGAGTTTAATAAAACACGCGAATAAATTAATTGCATCTAATGTACATTGCAACAAAGTTTAATTTATTAGTTGAAAATAACTAAGATAAGTTGCAGTTTGTTTTGTAATATGATGACCCAATTAGTAAAATTACCTTATATGATATTCACTTACCATTATTTAAATCCATTAAGTATTCTTTTTATTTTGTTTAAAAATTTAAATTTCAATTTTAATAAAGCACAGCTGTAAATCAATATCAACAGATCCTCGTGGCACTCCTAGTAAAAATGGCTCCGGCGCAACTCGAACTTGAAATGATACACAAACACGTTCCAAGAGGGTTAAGTTCCGGTAATCGATTCTGGATCGAAATAAAACCGTTTAAGTTCGATTCTGCGCATTAAAACAGTCCAATCGATTTCGTAATGGTTCATGGGATCGTACAAATGTGGTGTCTTGGAACGAACCTTATATCTATTATGATCATCCAGCAAACTATAAAGGATGTGCTATATATAAAGACCTAGTAAATTCGAAAAACAAAAATATAACAAGCAGCATTCCTAGAGTTGCAAGCCTAAATAATAATAACACTAATGCTCACCACATACGCCAATCACATGTAACATATGCTCAAGTTGCAGCAACTAATACTTCTTCACAAGACAACAACAATAATTCAGACCTTTCAAATAAACTTACAGAATTCCTCAACGAATTTAAAAATATGTTTGCACAATTGATAAACCAAAACAGCATGATACTAAGCATGCTTACAACAGTGATAAATAGAACGTCGTAATGGCTAATTCACTTAGAATAGCAGAGTGGAACGCAAATGGTCTAACAAACCATGTGCAAGAAATTATACTATTTCTAAAATTAAACAAAATAAACATCCTACTTATATCTGAGAGTCACACAACTGAGAGGTCTTTTATAAAAATTCCACACTACTCTGTCTATTACGCAAACCATCCAGATGGAACAGCCCATGCTGGTTCAGTTGTAATAATCCGTACAGCTATAAAACACTATGAACTTGCTCCGTATATCACCAACAAAATTCAGAGTAGTATCATAAAAGTACAAGCGCTCACCTTCCCATTAACAATAGCTTCTATCTACAGCCCACCACGCCATACCATCAATCTGGAGGAATACAGAGAGTTTTTTGAACAACTTGGTTCACATTTCCTAGTGGCAGGGGACTGGAATGCAAAACATACAACCTGGGGAGCAAGACTGATATCTCCAAAAGGCAGAAATCTATTAAAGATCATACAAGATAATAACCTGAAATACCTAACAACTGGTACCCCCACATACTGGCCCACTGATAACAACAAAATTCCTGATCTGCTAGACTTTGCTATAACTAAGGGAATACCTGAAATACACAGCGACATCACCCCCAGTTTTGATCTACATTCGGACCACAGTCCCATCTTGATTACTTTAAGTACCAATATAATTTGGAAAACTCTTGCACCAAGGCTATGTTCCAGTAGCACGAATTGGATTCAATTCAAAGAAGAAATCAATGAAAAAATATCTCTTGACATTCGACTCAAACACAAAAACGATATTGAAGAAGCTGTAAAATATCTAACGGAACAAATACAACAAGCCGCTTGGAAAGCTACTCCTGAAAAGGAAAAAACCATTGATGAAAGGTATAGTATACCCCTCCATACTAGAACACTAGTAGAAGAAAGAAGAGCCCGTCGCAAATGGCAAAGAACAAGAAACGCGATTGATAAAACAAATCTAAACAGGCTCACACACAGACTTCATTCCGCTATCCAAACAGCCAAAAACGAATCTTTTGAAAGATATGTCACAAACCTTTCTCTTGACGACAACTCTTTTTGGAAAGCCACAAAGAAATTCAAAAGGCCGGTAGTAATGAAATCACCAATTCGGAAAAATGATGGAACCTGGGCTCGATCAGATATAGAAAAATCCAACAGATGTGCAGAACATCTATCAACCGTCTTCTCCACCCCACAGGCCAACGATATTAACGACGGGAAAATTAGAGACTTCCTTAATGCACCCTGTCAGCTATCATTACCACTAAAATACTTCTCACCAAACGAAGTCCTTAACGAAATCAACCTGCTTAACCCTCATAAAGCTCCAGGATTTGACCTTATAACTGGCGAAATCTTAAAAAAACTCCCAAGAAAAGGTGTCGTCTTAATAACCATTATTTTTAATAGCCTCCTGAGACTATGCTATTTTCCAGTGCAATGGAAGTATGCACAAATTATAATGATACCTAAACCTGGTAAACCTCTAACTGAAGCCAGTTCGTACAGACCAATAAGTCTCCTTCCGACTTTATCAAAAGTCTTCGAAAGGTTAATCCTTAACAGAATAGAAACAATAATACCTATAGAAAACCTTATCCCAGATCATCAGTTTGGTTTTCGGTCAAATCACTCAACCATACAACAGTGCCATAGATTAGTCAACAAAATAAAAGAGAGCCTAGAAGGGAAACAAATCTGTCTATCAGCATTCCTCGATATACAGCAAGCATTTGATAGAGTGTGGCATGAGGGTCTTCTCTTTAAAATAAAAGCTCAGCTAACTGACCAAATCTACCTCCTCCTTAAATCATACTTGTCTGACAGATACTTCTAAGTTAAATTCGAAGGTGCTCTATCCAACTACCACCAAATAAAATCCGGAGTACCTCAAGGCAGTGTACTTGGCCCATTCCTTTATCAAATCTTCACTGCTGATATTCCTATTACCGAAAATACACTAATGGCAACATTTGCGGATGACACTGGTATACTAGCATCAGACATCAACGAAATAGCATTTAACAAATTGCAAAATCATCTCAATGAACTAGAAGACTGGCTTAAATGCTGGAAAATAAACGTCAACACAAACAAGTCTTGTCAAGTAAATTTCACAAATCGAAGAATTAGATATCCACAACTACAACTAAATAATTCACCTATACCTATAAAAACAGAAGTAAAGTACCTGGGTCTTCATCTAGATGAAAAACTTACTTGGAAATCACATATTGCAGCCAAACGACGACACCTCGACCTAAAAGTTAAAAATATGAGCTGGCTAATCAACAGAAGATCGCAACTTTCATTAGAAAACAAACTGACCATCTATAAAACAATACTCAAACCAGTGTGGACATACGGAATTGAGCTGTGGGGCTGTAGCAAACCATCCAACACCAAGATACTACAGACATTCCAGTCAAAAACTATTCGTATGTTAGCTAAAGGTTACCCCATGGTATGTGTCAAACCAAACCCTTCATGCAGACCTCAATATCCCCTTCATCAATGATGTGATTGCCGACCACTCCAGAAGATACATGAATCGCAGCGCAGACCATCCAAACCATCTCATAGACGAATTATTCAACCCCCCACTGGTTGACAGACGTCTAAAAAGACTTTGGCCAGAAGATCTAGCTGCTAGGTAAATTCCAGAGAGTCGTCAATGGACGACACCTGCCACAAGCCAAGAACATACAACATATTTACTTATTACTGTATTGAAGTAGATTGTAAATTAGCAATAAATAAATAAATAAAAAAAAAAAATATCTATTATGAAACACACATATATATCTAACATAGCCAATGTAAATTTAAAACAAACTATCTTTAAATTGAAATTCTTATGAAACTAATTAAATTATATAGACAATGTAAATTTTAAACAAACTATCTTTAAAATTGAAATTCTTATGACACTAATTAAATTATATTAACAAAATTTTGTACCTTTCTGTCACTGAATGCCTAAATGAAACTGTTATCCAAAATAAAGATTTTAATCACAACTCAATGTCTTCGTTCTCAGCCTCGGTTATCTTTCTTTTGTAAACTTGCCTTGCCAAATACTCCAGAATGTTTTAATTATCAGCTTCCACCATTTTAGAATATTTTTCTTCTTAATAGTATTTAAAAATCAGTAAAATATTGTTCTTTCCTCTTTTCTATTTATTCTTCTTTCTAATAATCTTTTTTTTTTCTTCCAATCACCAATCACCATATATTAACTCCAATCCAACATACATTAACTCCAATAAATATATCTCCAATCACAATATATATAACATAATTTTTAATCTTCAATAATATTCTCTTTATTCTGTTTCTTAATCTTCATCTAATATACTGAATCACTGATAACTGTGTATCTTGACTGAACTATTCTGACTTACTGAACTTACTATCTTACTATATTGAACATCTCACCAACTGACTGACTATATTGAAAATCTGACTAACTGACCTTATACTGACTTTACTATCTTGAAAATCTCCCCAACTGACTTTTTTAAATCCAAATCACATCATATTTATATCATTTTTTCTGTTCACGAATGTTCTCGTAAAAATATATGTTCGAATATTTCCATTTCACAGACAAGACCATGTTCGCGAAGACTCTACTTCTTCTTCTTCTTCTTTTTGGCTTTTATTCTTCTGAATAATCAGCCAGTACATTTGTTTTGTTAATTTTTGGGCCACTGTCGTGAGTCTGAGAATATCTCATGTCCTATTATCAATTATCATTGACATATAGACATTTTTTCTACATATCTACATTTTATTTATGTTTTCTATTTTCTTATAGTTGGTTTAAATGTTAATATTGGATAGGTTATTATTAAGGTTATAATTTTATATGGTTGATCTGTAGGAATGTGATAAGAATTTTGATAATTTTAGGGTTAATCTCGCATAGAAGCATTGGTATGTTAATTGGGGTTTTAATATTAATTTTGATCAGCTCCTGATAGACATCATAATCTTTTATTTTGTTTATTGGGCATTCCCAAAATATGTGTTCTAGTGTATCCATTTCCCACATTCACAGTATGGGTTATCGCGAATGTTGATTTTATATAAATGTACTCCTGTCAGGCAATGACCACTCCTCATTCTAATAATGGTAGTAATATGCCGCCTATCTATGTATGGGATTGTGTCAAACCATGGTTTATTAGGAAAAAAATTTTGTATGTTGTTATACCACTTGCCTTTATATTGAAAAGAATTTAACCAATTATTTTGATGCATAGAACATATTTTATTTTTTAATAATGGCATCATATCCAAGTTACTTAATTTTAGCAGGAATATTTAATTCAGCCCCAATTTTTGCCAGTTTGTCAGCTATTTCATTTCCCTTGATATCATTATGTCCAGGAATCCAACATAATCTAATATCTTTCCCATATTTATTTAAATAGTGTAGTTTCTTCTTAACTTGCAAGACTCTGTAATCTTTTGTTGCAGTTATCATATTGTTATTAATGTTGTCTATAGCGCTCTTTGAGTCCGTAAATATTATAGCTTTATCAAAACTTTTTTCCTCACAAATCATTAGACCCTTTTGAATAGCTATTATTTCTGCTGCACAGATATTAATAAGTGAAGGAATTTTTTCAGAAAAGGAATAATTTATACTAGGTATGTGTATTCCTATGCCCGTTTTGGCTTCCTCAAGGTTTTGATTTTTTTGTATTTTTGAAGCATCTGTAAATATTTGTATGTAATTATAGTAATACGAATTTACAAAATTGTAATATTCCGAAAGGTTATGGGAACTATTTTTTTTTAATAATGTTTTTATAATTGGTACATTATAAGTGTAGATATCATATTCATTTGAGTAGCACAACAAAGGTTAAATTCTGTCTATTGACGTCTTTCTAGATAATTCTTTTTATGCTATCTAGAAGATTACTATTCTAACTAAAATTCTATCGAGAATTTTATGGAAATTTAGGTTTTTCAGATCAGAATACAAATTTATATATAAATTACACATTTTAAATTATTAAATGACACTATTTTAAATCCATAGTCAAATATACTTTAGTGTATACTTGGTTGCCTACAAAGATGGTGCACACAAATATATTTACAATATCATAATTATGAAAATAAACAAATACATTGTAACTTAAACACTTTTTAAACTTATTATAATGTTAATTCCTTAAGAATGTCCTCACATAAATATTTTTTATAACTAATATTATCTAGTATATAACATAAATTATTTTTTTAAACACTATCTTTGTTTCTCCTATATTTAATATCATCTCAATACCCCAAAATTAATTTTAAAAGAAATAATTCACATATTTTTTTAAATATTAATTTTCTTATCCACATACCTTAGTAAATATAATAAATTAAATAATTCAATTTTTTATTGAAAATTGTTCTATTAAATACATCCCTGTTCCCTGTCTATGTCAAGCTGTCATGTCAAATGGAGCAATGGAGGCTATATCAGAGAATAAAAATATAACCTAATGGTCTATATTGTGTTTGTTTATTTCTAGACAGGTCTGTTTATTTAGACAAAAACTAGGTAAACATTTCCGTTCAAAAGGCTTTCATCAATATGAATGGTAAGTTTTACACTTTTCATTTTATTTTTAGAAAGACATTTATAGAATCAATTTAGTGTCTAACCCCAAATTATGATTTTTAGGGCACAAACAATTTCCATATGGACAAGATCAACAAGTATGATGTCAAATTGATTCACAACAATGAAATCTACCATCTATCAATCTCACCAAATTAATTCTATCTAACGAAATGGATATATCAGTGAACTGTTAGTGTTTTTATTATTTACTGCTATCAGTGTTAAAAATATAGTAGACATTATTCAATCTCTTCATGATATTTGAACATATCATTGATATGAAATATTCCTCTAAGTCTATTATCTGCATCTATCAACACATAACTATTTAGTACATTCTGATTTTCGATTCTATATGGACCTTCAAACATTGGTTGTAATTTCTTACAACGGTTTTCTCTAACATTACTCTTTCTAAGTGAACGAATTAACACTTTGTCTCCTTTTTGAAATGTGATTGATTTTTTTATTTTTCGATTTTGTCTTCTGATATATTTTTCAGCTTTCCTCCTAATTTGGTTATTCACTTTCTGTATTACTTGTTCTAACATATCCTGATTATATTCACTAATCCATTTTCTGTTTCCTATATGGCCAAACATTAAATATTCTGGTACTTTCTCTGTATTTAAATTATGTGTATTATTTAAAAAATATTCTACTTGTGGTATATGTTGCTGCCATGTCTCATGTTGATCCTGGCATACTATCCTTAAATATTTTTTACAACTTCTTTAATATATCTTTCTGCAGGATTTGCCTGAGGATGTCTGATACTTGTAAAATGAATGTTGATTCCCTTTTTCTCACAAAATGCCCGAAATTTTTGGTTGTTAAAATATGTAGCGTTATCTATTATGCAATTTCTAAATGGTCCTATTTCTTCGAAAAATTGATTAATATATAATTTCAATGTTTTAATATTTGTTCTTGAGCAGGGATATAGTTTAATAAATTTTGTTGGACTGGGAACTAAATTTGAAATGAAATCCATGGAAACTGTATTTAGTTTTTCATATACAACATTAGATCTATATGTGTTCTGGTTTTTGTAATTCTTTTCTTTGTTTATTTGACATATTTGACATTGGGTAGCAATTTCTTTTGCTATACTTATATCATTCTTTGCAAAATAATTGTCCCTAAATGGCATCCATAGCTTTCTTGAACCAATATGCATGTAATTTTTATGTAAATTTTTCAATATTTTCCTTGCCAAAGTTCTACTTATTACATATACAGTAGACTCCCTCTATAACGAGAACTGAAATGGCAGACTAATTACCTCGTTATAAGCGGATCTCGTTATATCCAACAACAATAATATTGTGCATACATATCAATATGTAGTTTTCTAAAACATTAACTTTCTATAGTAAAGCCATTCGGAGCAATATAAGATGCTGATAAATATTGTTTGAATGGCGTTTTTAAAACAAAGTTGTTTACTTTTATTATCAATGAAATGCATTAAAACAAAAAAGAGTTGTTTACTTTTACTGTCAATGGTATATGTATAAAGTTATTTTGTCATTTTTGACCGCTTTAAATTGTCCAGTATTCTATCTATCATATTTTCTAAAGATGTGAAACAGTTTTATGCTTCTTCATTTGCGTTTTGTCCTTGGATAAAGTTTCTGACAACCTTTAAAACACTTTCCACATCTTGTCTATTAGGACCCATATTATTAGGTGTGAATGGTCAACCTAATACAATGACACTTGTGAATCATAAATTTTACATTTCCGACTAAGAATCATAAATTGTAAGAAGTTTATTGCGGGCGGCCCGCAGTTAAAAAGGGTATTTATTTATAGCTACGGCCGGGCCAAAACGTAAAAAACACGTTTTGCAATCTTATTTTCTCTCGTTATAAGCAAATTTACCTCGCTATAAAGGGTTATAGTTCAATAGAAATTTCACGGGACATCTAATGTACCTCGTTATAAGCGAAACCTCGTAATAACCGTGTTCGTTATAAAGGGAGTATACTGTACTTCTATGCCATTTATTATTTTATAATACACCCCATCTTTCCTAAGGACTTTTTGTTTTTCACTCAAATTGATCTGATCTCTTATGATTTCTTCTTTAGAATATAATCCAGTGCTTTCTACTCACTGATTTAATCCAATTTTTATTGTTCGCTGCCCTTTTTGTGATGTATTTTCTAACCTTGACAAAGCATCTGCCACTATGTTGGATTTTGCAGAAATGTATTTGATTTCAAAGCAGTATTCACTCAGTATTAGACTCCACCGATGTACTCTACTGTTTCCATATTTGTTATTTAATGTAGATGTTAAAGCTTGGTGATCTGTTTCTATAGTAAATTCATTACCCAACAAATAAAATCTTAATTTTGTGACACAGTGTATGATACTTGCTAGTTCTAATTCTAAAACTGAGTAACCCTTTTCATGTGGCTTTGTAATTCTTGAAATGAATTGTATTGGGTATTCGACCCCATCATGTATTTGTAATAATACCCCTGAAAATCTCTCTATTGATGCATCTGTTCTTAATATAAATGGCTTTGTGTAGTCAGGGTGGTATTTTTTAAATTTGACATAAAAATGTTTTTGATTTCTTGGAATGCAGTTCTCTTCTCTGATCCCATCTCCATTTTACACCTTTCCTCAGCAGTTCAAGTAATGGAATTTCTTTTATACTTAGATCTGGTATCATCCTTTTATAATAATTAATTATTCCAATGAATCCTCTTAAAGTTCTTAGATTGTGTGGTGTTTTATATTCCTGAATGACCTGTGTCTGTTCTGGATCCATTTCGATTCCCTTAGTGTTAAGTTTATAACCTAGATATATTACTTCTTTTTGAAACATGTACATTTTTCTTGATTTATTTTTAGTCCAACTTTGTCTAATCTGTTAATTATAATTTTTAGGTGTTTCTCATGATCTTCAGCCGTTTTAGAAAAAATTAATATATCATCAATGTAGTGAATAACAAGATGTTCATATTGATCCAGAATATCATGAAGACATCTACATAGAGCACTGCAAGATGATTGAAGTCCAAATGGTACTACTTTGAATTGATATACTACTCCATCTATCTGAAATCCCGTATATTGTCTACTTTTTCTTTCTAGAGGTATTAACCAGAAACTATGCTGTACATCGATTTTAGTGAAAAATGACATTCCTGTAATTCTTCCTAGTATTCCATCTATACTCATTGGTGCTTCGAATTGCTTTTCAGTGATCTTGTTAATATTCCTTGCATCCAAACATAAACTGATTTCACCTGATCTTTTACGTGCTACTACTATAGGGTTTATGAAGCGTGTATCTGCCTTCTCAAGGATTCCATCTTTTAACATATTATTAATCGTTCTGTTTACTTCTCTGTATTTATATGGTATTGGGTATGATTTTGTTTTAAAATCTTTTTCTTCTTTAACTTTTATACTATGGATATAATTTTGTGCAATTCTATTTTCTTTATTGACAAGTCCCTTGTGTTGCTGTAATATGGAAACGACTATTGATTTATATTCTTCAGGGCAATTAACTTTTATCACATCTTCTTCTTTACAAATAAAATTATTTTTCCAATTGCTACCTTGCTTCCAATTTTACGCACTCCACCTCGTAGGCATCCATCTGTTTAAAATTTCCATTCCTTAAATATTCACTACAATTATTCTTTACATTCTTTTGGGGCATTTCCCTATCATCAAAATACATTTCTTCTTCATAAACATCATTATTTTCTTTTAATAATATCCTATCAACTCTTATTCCTTCTTCCACCTCATCTTTCTGCATAAACTTAATTATTTGCCCTTCCAAAGTTACTATTTTTTGTTCAAAATCTATCTTTACTTTCTTCTTTTCCAATTCGTCATTTCCCGTTAATATATCAACACATAAATCCTTGACAACAAATCCTTGCATATTAATTTCTTTATTAAGAATTTTAATTTTAAAATTGGCTAGTTTATTAATTTCACCCAACTTCTTATTATTTGCACCAAAAATTTTAATTTTTGGAATCTTTATTATATCTGATAGTTTTAATGTATTAAAAATAAAATTCTCCGAGACTAAAGTACTTTCTGAACCAGTATCTATCATAATTTTAATCATTTTATTTTTGGCCATAGCATTAATATAAATTAAATTAATAGATTCAATAATTTTATCTTCATCTAAAGAAATAAATTCAGAAGGTTTTTCATAATGGCAATGGCCCAACTTGTAATTCAGAAAGTTTACTGAACAAAATTTTGATTGTTAGAATTGTCAGATTGTGTCTGACCACTTGTATCTAATGTCCTATGTCTTTCCCTACTATGACTTCTACTCATATTTTCTTGCCTTGTACTATTTCGTTCACTATTTTCGCAGCTTCTATGCTTCGTACATAATTTACCTGTCTGTTGTAATTAGGTCGTTCTGTATTTCTTCTATTGTTAAAATCTTGTCTATTATTATTAGTATTGTTATTAAAATGTTGTCTATTATAACTAGTATTGTTATCAAAATTCTGTCTATTTTGATTATTGTTATTATTATTAAAATTTTGTAAATTATTACCATATCTAGTATTATTGTATGATTGTCTATATTGTTGATAATTATTCTTATTATATTGTAAGTTATTATTGTTTTTTCTGTTATTATTATCATTGTTATCATTATTACTTGCCATATTACCTCTTTGTATTCTTTGAATAAAATTAATAAAACTCTCTATTGTTTGAATATTTTGTACAGTTACTGTTTGCACAACATCAGCATCAAAATGTCTAGATACATTTAAGACTGTTTCATCCTCTCTAAGTGGTGGTTCTAAATATTTTGCAACCGTTATCAGTTTTAATGCATAATCTACCATATTTGATCTTAAATTGTTATTATACTTTCCAAAATATAGAATTTCTCTAAATTTAGCTTGCTCTAATTCACCCCAATAATAATTTAAAAATTTATTTTCAAATGTTTGAAAATTATCCAAATCATTTTCAATACTGGCAAACCAAGTTGCCGCATTGTCACTTAGTGTCATTCTAATATAATCTTTAATATCATTAATATTATTCACTAATCTTAATTTATGTCTTAAACTATTTATGTATACTCTAGGATGCAGATTTTTTATATTACCAGAGAATTTAATCCCAGTCTCATTTGTTAAATTTAAGTAAGGTCTCCCTATGTCTCTCATTTGTGAAATATCATCTATTCTCTGTTCCACAGTTCTTATTTGATTACTATTTATTTGGATATTTTGTTGCATATCTTCTAATTTTTCTTCTGCCTTTCTCCTGTCTTCGTTAATTTTTACTTCTAAGTTACATTTCTGCAACTCTATTTTCTGTTCTATATCATCTTGAATAATCCTATTTACTTCTGTCCTCTCATTTTCTATCCTTTTCTTGTAGTCATGCCGTATATTTTTTATTTCATTTGCTACTTTTTTCTCTGCAGCTTCAAGTTTTTTATCTATTTGTTTTTCTATTTGTTTTACAATTTTATTATTATTATTTTCTATTTTCTTTTCTAATTTTGTATAATTCTCTTCCATTTTTTTCGTGTTCTCTTCCATTTTTTTCGTATTCTCTTCCATTTTCTGTTCCAATTTTTTCATGTCTTCTTTGACTTCTTTTGAATTCTCTTCCATTTTTTTGTATTCTCTTCTATTGTCTTGTTCATCTGCATCATTAATGACATCAAAGCTGCCATATTGACATTTTCCTCTTTTTCTGGATTAATTTCTGGAGTATCTTGTGGAACTTGAACTAAAATCTCCTCTTGTAGAGGTTGTATTTCTACTTCCACATCTTCTACATTCTTTTAGCTTCTCGTACCTTTCTTTCCTTGAGACATTTTGAGACTTTAATTGTTCAAATATAATTAAGAATAAAATCTATAATTTTTTCTTTCTCGTGATAATTAATTTAATTATATGAGAGCACTTATCTTCCCAAACTAATTCTTTTACATAGAGAGCCACCGCGGTGGACGCCAAATTGTGATGATATTTTGTTTGTCAATGATGTTTTAATGAGCAATGAGTGTTTTTTAATAATATATATATATATATATATATATATATATATATATATATATATATATAAATATATATATATATATATATATATATATATATATATATATATATATATATATATATACACTTCTCCAAGAAATTAACGCACCACTTTGAAATATTAAAATATTTTATTAGCGTTAATAAAAATTTCCATTGTAATGTTATATTTTGCAAGCCCCTTGTATATACTATTCGTACACTCTATATTTATTGACTGTGTTTTATCGCTATAGTTTTTTTTGCAAAAAACAAAAAGAAGCAAAACATGTACTAATTCTATAAATATACTAATTTCCAAGTGTTCATGAATTTTATTCGGCTACTGTTTAATTGTTGTTAATTGTTAATTGTGTTTATTATGGAGCGTCAATCACGTAATTTAAGCCGAGATGAATGTTCCCAAGCAGTGATACTGTCGGAAGAAGGTTGGAGTTACCAAAGAATTGGTCGTCGGTTTAATGTGTTCCACACATCCTTCTCACAGGTGTTACAAAGATTCCTCGAAACAGGGGATCATACTCGCAGACCAGAGCAAGTACGAAACCGGGTAACTACCTCTATTCAAGATCGATTTTTAAGAATTTCTGCTCTTCGACAACGTTTTGTAACACATCGAAGTCTACAAATTCGGCTTCGAGACGTGCATGCTATACGAATTAGTACTGAAACTGTTAGCCAGCGACTTAGGGAATACAACTTAGCACCTAGGATTGCCGCCCGAGGTCCTCTATTATCTGTAGAGCATCGAAGGGGGAGCCTATATTTTGCCAGAGAACACGTTAATTGGTTAGAGGCTGACTGGGAACGAGTGCTATTTACTGATAAATGCCGATTTTGTTTCTACAATAACGACAGACGTGTTCATGTGTTGCGACGACCCAACAAACGATATGCTCAGTGTAACTTTTCATACACCACCTTTTTTGGTGGAGGATCCGTTATGGTGTGGTATTTCTTTGACCGCACGTACGGACCTAGTGGTCATACAAAATGGAACTGTTACAGCTAAAAGGTGCATATTGGGGATCCTGGAGCAACATGTAGTACCATTCGCTCCTTATATCGGTGAAAATTTCTTACTAATGCAAGATAATGCCAGTCCTCACGCTGCACAGATCGTCAGAAATTATCTAGAAGAGATAGAAATTAACACTATGGAATGGCCAGCACTTAGTCCGGATTTAAGTCCGATTGAAAATCTCTGGGATATCCTTGGTAGGCGATTAAGTGCGACACCGATCCAACCAAACAACTTACAGGAAGTGGGAGAGAGGCTGATCCAGATTTAGGGAGAACTAGACCAAAATGAAATACGGCAATTAATTTTAAGTATGGGCCAACGATGTGAGGCTGTTATACGTAGTAGAGGTGAAAACACTCGTTATTAAGACTTTTTCCATATTTTAGTTTACTTTTCTTATCATTATTTTTTTAGAATTTTTCTCCTGTACTTCAACATTTTCTGATTAGACAAATTGTTATAATTACTAATAAAATATAGAATAAATCTGGTGAAGTTTTATTGTTTATTCTTTGTCTGTTTACAAATAAAATTGATTTATTGAAGTGGTGCGTTAATTTCTTGGAGAAGTGTATATATATATATATATATATATATATATATATATATATATATATATATATATATATATATATATATTTATATATATATATATATATATATATATATATATATATATATATATATATATATATATATATATATATATATATATATATATATATATATATATATATATATATATATATATATAGGGTTTTTATCGCGGTTCTCAAAGAATTAGTTTGTAAGCACTTTTTGAAATTATCTTTATTATATCTATTATGAAACACACATATATATCTAACATAGCCAATGTAAATTTAAAATAAACTATCTTTAAATTGAAATTCTTATGAAACTAATTACATTATATAGACAATGTAAATTTTAAACAAACTATCTTTAAAATTGAAATTCTTATGACACTAATTAAATTATATTAACAAAATTTTGTACCTTTCTGTCACTGTACCAAAATAAAGATTTTAATCACCACTGAATGTCTTCGTTCTCAGCCTCGGTTATCTTTCTTTTGTAAACTTGCCTTGCCAAATACTACACAATGTTTTAATTATCAGCTTCCACCATTTTAGAATATTTTTCTTCTTAATAGTATTTAAAAATCAGTAAAATATTGTTCTTTCCTCTTTTCTATTTATTCTTCTTTCTAATAATCTTTTTTTTTCTTCCAATCACCAATCACCATATATTAACTCCAATCCAACATACATTAACTCCAATAAATATATCTCCAATCACAATATATATATAACATAATTTTTAATCTTCAATAATATTCTCTTTATTCTGTTTCTTAATCTTCATCTAATATACTGAATCACTGATAACTGTGTATCTTGACTGAACTATTCTGACTTACTGAACTTACTATCTTACTATATTGAACATCTCACCAACTGACTGACTATATTGAAAATCTGACTAACTGACCTTATACTGACTTTACTATCTTGAAAATATCCCCAACTGACTTTTTTGAATGCAAATCACATCATATTTATATATCATTTTTTCTGTTCACGAATGTTCTCGTAAAAATATATGTTCGAATATTTCCATTTCACAGACATAACCATGTTCGCGAAGACTCTACTTCTTCTTCTTCTTCTTTTTGGCTTTTATTCTTCTGAATAATCAGCCAGTACATTTGTTTTGTTAATTTTTGGGCCACTGTCGTGAGTCTGAGAATATCTCATGTCCTATTATCAATTATCATTGACATATAGACATTTTTTCTACATATCTACATTTTATTTATGTTTTCTATTTTCTTATAGTTGGTTTAAATGTTAATATTGGATAGGTTATTATTAAGGTTATAATTTTATATGGTTGATCTGTAGGAATGTGATAAGAATTTTGATAATTTTAGGGTTAATCTCGCATAGAAGCATTGGTATGTTAATTGGGGTTTTAATATTAATTTTGATCAGCTCCTGATAGACATCAAAATCTTTTATTTTGTTTATTGGGCATTCCCAAAATATGTGTTCTAGTGTATCCATTTGCCCACATTCACAGTATGGGTTATCGCGAATGTTGATTTTATATAAATGTACTCCTGTCAGGCAATGACCACTCCTCATTCTAATAATGGTAGTAATATGCCGCCTATCTATGTATGGGATTGTGTCAAACCATGGTTTATTAGGAAAAAAAATTTGTATGTTGTTATACCACTTGCCTTTATATTGAAAAGAATTTAACCAATTATTTTGATGCATAGAACATATTTTATTTTTTAATAATGGCATCATATCCAAGTTACTTAATTTTAGCAGGAATATTTAATTCAGCCCCAATTTTTGCCAGTTTGTCAGCTATTTCATTTCCCTTGATATCATTATGTCCAGGAATCCAACATAATCTAATATCTTTCCCATATTTATTTAAATAGTGTAGTTTCTTCTTAACTTGCAAGACTCTGTAATCTTTTGTTGCAGTTATCATATTGTTATTAATGTTGTCTATAGCGCTCTTTGAGTCCGTAAATATTATAGCTTTATCAAAACTTTTTTCCTCACAAATCATTAGACCCTTTTGAATAGCTATTATTTCTGCTGTACAGATATTAATAAGTGAAGGAATTTTTTCAGAAAAGGAATAATTTATACTAGGTATGTGTATTCCTATGCCCGTTTTGGCTTCCTCAAGGTTTTGATTTTTTTGTATTTTTGAAGCATCTGTAAATATTTGTATGTAATTATAGTAATACGAATTTACAAAATTGTAATATTCCGAAAGGTTATGGGAACTATTTTTTTTTAATAATGTTTTTATAATTGGTACATTATAAGTGTAGATATCATATTCATTTGAGTAGCAGGCTGGTATGTCACTTGTGTTCATTGATGGTAAAAACTTTTTAACTTCTGTTAGAGCGTCAATTAAATATGTTGGATTTTTTCCCTTCCAATATCCTTGTTGATAACCATGATATTTTTTTAAGTCTAGAAGCATATTTAATAATGGGTGATTTGGAGTTGTGCTAATCTTTACTATGTATTTCGTGGCAATCCATTTAAATCTATGGTGTAGATCGATAGTTGCACTTTCTGCTAAAATGACATTAGTGGGAGTAGATTTCATCATCCCATGTGTTGTTCTCAAAGCTTGGAATTGTTCTTCTTCTTCCTATGCCGTCCCCATTAACGGAGGTTGGCGACCACACTTCTAAAGCTTCTCTGTCTTTTGCAACGTGGAATAATTCGTCTGCAGTCATGTTTGTCCAGTCTCGAATATTTCGCAGCCATGACTTCCTCTTTCTACCTATTCCCTTTTTGCCATCGACTCTACCCTGCATGATGACCTGCAGAAGACTATATTTATTATTTCTTAGTATGTGTCCAAGGTATGCAGTCTTGCGTACTTTTATCGTTCTCAACAATTTTTTGTCTCGACCCATTCTTCTCAGCACTTCCTCATTGGTGACCCTGGCAGTCCATGGGATTCTCAACATTCTCCGGTATATCCAAAGTTCAAAGGCTTCAATCTTTTTAACTATTTGCGCTTTTAGTGTCCATGTTTCTACCCCGTACAATAGTTGCGACCAGACGTAACATTCAACAAACCTCAGTCTCAGCGCAATATTCAGATTTTTGTCACAGAACAATTGTTTGAATTTTAAGAACGCTGCCCTTGCCATTTCTATTCGTACCCGGATCTCTTGGTCTGGATCTAATTCTGTGTTGATGTAAGCTCCCAGATATTTATATTTTGTCACTCTCTCTATTTGCTGTCCACCAAGAGTTAGTTGTTCATTATTTATTGGACTCCTTGATACTATCATAAATTTGGTCTTATCTATGTTGATGTCAAGTCCCATTTGAATGCATTCACAATTTATTGCATCTAGTAAAGTTTGTAGATCTTCTATACTCTCAGCCATAATTACCGTGTCATCTGCAAATCTCATGGTGTTTATGATTTCTCCACCAATTCTTATTCCCTCTTTTCTTTCCCATAAGGCTTTTCTGAATATGACCTGTGAGTACACGTTGAAAAGCGTCGGAGACAAGACGCATCCTTGCCTAACCCCTCTCGCAATCGGTATATTATTTGTTTCTATATCGTTCACCTTTACCTTGGAATTGTATTCGGTTTAATTTCATAAAATTTTGTTGAGAGAAGTTATTAATTATACTAGCGCCATAATCTAATTGTGATTGTATCAAGCCATTATATATTAATTTTAGTGTTCTTGGGTCTGATCCCCACCATACTCTACAAAGAGCACGTATTATATTAATGCCCTTTTGGGCTTTATTAATCATGTTATCTATTTGGTCTGACCAATTTAGATTGTGCTTAAATATTATACCTAAATATTTTTTCGACAGAACATTAGGGATTATATAGTCATTAATTTTTATATCTGGTGGATTACTAATAGGACGGTTCATTTTAAACCACAAAGTCTCGCATTTTGATGAGGATAGTTTAAGATTATGTGTATCAAACCATTTGGATAATTCATATAGGATAAAGTTTACCTGATTTGCTATATGGTTAAAATTACTACCTTTTGTTAAGATAATTAGATCATCTGCATATGACAGAAGTACACAATTTTCAGTTATTGTGTATATATTTTTAAGATAAATATTGAATAATATTGGGCTTAAAGGTGAGCCTTGTATTAGACCTTGTGTAGTATGCGATGGTCCAACCATTTCGTGATAATGATTTTTAACATATAGAGTCCTATTGTTTAAGAATTGAAATATAAGGTTATTGATGTCTACTGGAATATGAAGATTATTAAGAAGTCTGTATAGTATGTAAATATTCACATGATCGAAAGCTGCTTTAATATCTAAGAAAGTAGCATTTACATATTGGTTTTGTGAGAAAGCCAATTGAACATAAGTATTTAAATAATTTAAATTATCGTTAACTCCCATACCTTTTCTAAATCCTACTTGAAATTGGCTAAATGTTTTTTGATTTTCCACGATCCAATCCAGCCTAGTTTTAATCATTGATTCCAGTAGTTTTACTACACATGATGAAAGTCCCAGAGCTCTATAATTTTCTGCTCTTAAATTATAATTTTGAATTTTGTTGTTCTTAGGAATACTTATAATAATCTGAGTTTTCCACTCATTGGGAATCAGTTCACCTTCTTTAGCCTTGTTGTATAAATTTAGTAGCCATATTAGCCCTATTTCAGGTAAATGTTTTAACATATTAAAGTTAATATTATCAAGGCCTGGTGATGTGTTTTTCTTTAAAAATAGACTATTTTTTAATTCCGTGAGATTGAATTCACTAGACAAGTGATCAATGGTCTGTAATTCAAAATCCGGTTCAATATTAGTTACTGAAAGGTTAGTTAATATTTCATAACTTATTTTTTCATTGGGAAGTTTATTGTTTGAAGGTTGAGAGAATGCATTTTTAAATTTTCTTATAGTTTGCCAAATAGAGCTGATGTCTACGTTTCTATTAATACTCCCACAAAATTCCATAAACTTTTGCTTCTTTATTGTTTTTAGAAGTCGTTTTGATTTAGCAAGTATGTGTTTTGCATTGATATAATTATTAAGATTAAAATTATTTTTAAATTCCTTTAACGCTTCTTTTCTTTTATTTATTATTTCAGTGCATTCCCGGTCCCACCAAGGTACTCTTTTTTGATATTGCAGTTTTCTTATGCCTCTGCCTTGTTTATTTGGGATAGCAATTTCTACTGCTTGGTTAATTATACTTGTGAAGTGGTCATAGGATTGATTTTCTATATTTAAAGGTTCTTCTATGTATTTACTATACTTGTTCCAATCAATTTCTCTAATGTTGTTTCTAAAATTTAAGTTTTTATTGGTTGTAATGCTTTTTCCTTCACTATAGTTAATTTTCATTAGAATAATTGTACGAAAATGATCGCTACTACCACAATCTTTCAAGACATTCCATGTACATTGTATTGCTAGAGAGTCAGATACAAATGATAGATCTACAGGGCTGGATCCCTCTAGTGGGGTATGAATTCTAGTGCTTCTTCCATCATTTAAGTATATATAATTAAACTCGTCAAAGATTTTTAATAAAAGGTTACCATTTCTATTACTTACTTGACTACCCCAACATGGGTGATGTGCATTCAAGTCTCCCATAATGAGCGCATTGTTCCAATTATTATATATATATATATATATATATATATATATATATATATATATATATATATATATATATATATATATTCAAAAAAATTATATGATAATTTATTTTTTGGGTTTGAGTAAATGTTTATAATTGTATATTTATCTATTTTGATAGCTATATATCTAAAGTTAGGGCTTTGCCATTTGGAGTCTAAATTAACCCTACTGTAAATTAGATTATTTTTAATGAGTGTGGCAATACCTCCTGCTCCATTTTCTATATCTTCCCTAATTACATCATAACCTTTGATTCTACATATTTGATGAGGTTTAAGTTTGGTTTCATTTGGTTTCAAAGATATTCAGGTTGTAATTATTGGATTGAAAGCCATTCATGTTACATTGCATCAAACTAATGTTTTTAAGTGAGTTGTTGGTATAACTCATAATTTGTTTTATTTTTTTAATAATATTTGTCCTGATCGTCTAGATCAGGAACTGATTTGTTGAGTTCTGAATATGTTAATATTAATTCTCTAATTTTAATTTGTTCTTCTTTATTCATATTTGTAAATTTTCTGTATAAATCATCTATTGTATTACAGTAATTTTGCGATGCACCAACAGGCGTTGATTTATTAAAATTATGTTTTAAATTGTTATTAATACCAGATATAGATGGAGTGTCATTAATTTGAACTGTACTATTTAGTTGAGATAATCTACCATTTTGATTTATTAATTGCGATTCATGTATAGTTTTATCATATGAAATATTTCTTTTCTTTATTGTTCCCGTTGATTTGGCTGCAGAAACGTAACTCCTTTTAGAATTTATGCACTGGCTTGCAGTAGTTCTTCTTTGATTAATATTAATACTGTTGTTTTCTGTATTTTGTTTTGGTTTTATACTTGGGAAGTTAGCCGGATGGTATTGACTATCTTCTTTTCTATAGTCTTTACTTAAATAATTTTTTGGTGCTAGTTGTGCAGCTTCATAAAATGATAAGTTTTCATATGCCATCAACTTTTTAATTTCTGTTTGTCTGGTATATTCAGGACACTTTTTATTAACTGAGTTATGCTCAGGACTCTTACAATATATACACATCGTTAGGCATTTTGCCTCTAGATGTGACTCTAATTCACCCTCTTCCACCTGTTGTCCACAATTATGACATTTTGGTTTAGTTCTGCAAAGAGTCCTGGTATGACCATATATCAAACATTTATAACATTGTGTGACTCTCGACACATATGGAATAATGTTGAATTTAAGATAACTAATTTTTATTTCTCTTGGCAATATCTTACCATCAAAAGTTATAAGTATTGTGCCTGTAGGAGCATATTCAACCGAGTTATCATCTTTAATAATTTTCCTGTTTAGTCTTTTGATGTCTATAACATCGAAGGGTAAGATTAATGATTTTTTGATTTGATCTTCGGTTAGTGACGGGTTAACATCTCTGATGATGCCCTTACATGTTATTTGATTATATGGAATATATATTTTATATTTATCTTTAAGATTGATAGGGTTATTAATAAAATTGTTAGCCGCTTCGCTGTTTGCGAAAGAAACACCAATTTTATTTATACCTTTGACTTTAACCTCCAAGAAATCTTTTAAATTTAAATTGAAGAGGTCATTTGCTATTTGTAAATGATTATACTTGCCTATTTTGAATTTTTTCTCGATTCCTTCTACTACAACTAAGTATGGCCCTACAGCATTATTCTTGTATCTGTTGTCGCTTTGATTAAATTTATTTTTTTTCTCATTATCAGACTTATCATTTATTATTGTATTATTTTCATTATTCGAAATATCCATATTATCGTTTTCATTATTGATCGCTTGGAGATCAGGTGGCTTTTTCTTGCCGCCATGCGGTGACATATCAGTAGCTGATCAAAATTTTACTAATATAGAAAAAAATATGTAATGGAAAAGACTTACCAATGCTCTAGAAGTTATTCTATATATATAAAGAGTTATATAAAAGTAGATTAATTATCTCTATCTCTTAAGACTCTTGTCTGAAATTTCTTTAACCCAGCCAGTAAAAATTGTAGTATATTACGTTGTATATCGAAACTGTTGTTTCTACGCTGTAATTGTGAATTATTATATATTTAATTTTGCGATATACTCTCGTAAGTATAAAGACAACCAATATTTAAATTTACCGCTAGAAAGATTCAAACTTTTGACGTTTCGGTAAATTTGACAATCCTTTTTTTTTTCTATGAATCGCGAAGACTCTAGTGGAAACAAAGGTTAAATTCTGTCTATTGACGTCTTTCTAGATAATTCTTTTTATGCTATCTAGAAGATTACTATTCTAACTAAAATTCTATCGAGAATTTTATGGAAATTTAGGCTTTTCAGATCAGAATACAAATTTATATATAAATTACACATTTTAAATTATTAAATGACACCATTTTAAATCCATAGTCAAATATACTTTAGTGTATACTTGGTTGCCTACAAAGATGGTGCACACAAATATATTTACAATAATTATGAAAATAAACAAATACGTTGTAACTTAAACACTTTTTAAACTTATTATAATGTTAATTCCTTAAGAATGCCCTCACATAAATATTTTTTTATAACTAATATTATCTAGTATATAACTTATAAATTATTTTTTTAAACACTATCTTTGTTTCTCCTATATTTAATATCATCTCAATATATATATATATATATATATATATATATATATATATATATATATATATATATTGTTATGATGTGTTTTTTGTTTGAATGATGAGCAATGAGTATTTTTAATAATATAGGGTTTTTATCGCGGTTCTCAAAGAATTAGTTTGTAAGTACTTTTTTAAATTATCTTTATTATAACTATTATGAAACACACATATATATCTAACCTAGCCAATATAAATTTAAAATAAACTATCTTTAAATTGATGTTCTTATAAAACTAATTAAATTCTATAGACAATGTTAAATTTAAACAAACTATATTCAAAATTGAAATTGTTATGACACTAACTAAAATATATTAACAAAATTTTGTACCTTTCTTTCACTGAATGCCTAAATGAACTGTTTTCCACTATATAGATTCTAATCCCCACTGAATGTCTTCGTACTTCAGTTATCCTTGTTTTTTGTGAAATTACTTTTTCCAATTATCAGCTTCTACCAATTTAAGATATAGTTTTCTTCACCAGCATTTATACACCACCAACCAAACCAGCAAACAGCATTTATATTTATTCTTCTTTTCAATATACCAATATCCAATTATTATAAGTTGATTTATACTAATCTCCAATCATAATATAATTTTAATTCCTTCCAATGTCCATCCAATATTCTTCTAATATACTTTTATAATCTTCAATAATTATTTGTGTATAATTATAAATGTGCATTAAATATATGCATAATTTTTAATCTTCATTTAACTCACTATATTAAACAATTGGACTATTTGTACTTGATTCACTGACTCCAACTAACTTTTATATTTCTTCGTAAACTTTTCTGACTGACTTCTTGAAAATTCTGAACAATTTACTTCACTAAATGTGTCTAGGTACTAACTTTCATAATGAACTGGCCTGACTTCTGACTAAAAACTCCTAAAACTGCCATCTTGAATCCAAATCACGGGTATTTATATCCTTTTGGATATTCCAGAACCATCTGGTAAGAGATCATGTTCCAATTTGTTCCATTACTTCCATATAGATGTTCTCGAAAAAAATATCTGTTCGATCCACCGCCATAATCATTATTTCGAGAATGTTCGACTGTAAACAATGGTCACACTCTGCACTCTGGAGAATTCGTTAATGTTCCATTACTAATTTTGTTGACATTTAGGCTTTTCAGATCAGAATAAACATTCAAATTAGTAACTAACACTCTAATTTAATAAAATACACAATTCAAACAATATATTATTATAACCCCACTTTATATTCCCAATTATGATTAATTTCTATCTGTCAATCACTTCGAGAGTATTTTTGGTTGCCTATGAACATGGCTCACTTAAATCTATTTACAACATCCAAAATACAACTTTTCACAATTATTATATGCTAATTTCTTAAAATGCCCTCACATAAATATATTTTTATAAAATTCTCTAGTATATAACTTCTTAAAATAATCAATACTTTTTTATATCTAATATTATGTAGTATATAACTTATAAATTATTTTCTATAAACCCCAATCGTCACAATACCCCAAAATAATATTTAAAATAAATAATTTACTTATTATTTTTTTAAATATTAATTTTCTCATACCTTATTAAATTTAATAAATCAAAATTTTTTTTTTTTTATTTAAAATGTGTTAAATACATCCCTGTTCGCTGTCTATGTCAAAACAGAGAACAACGGAGCACAGTTCGGCTATTCTATGGTCAAACTGTCATGTCAAATGGAGCAATGGATGCGATATCAGAGAATAAAATATAACCTTAATTAAAAATATAATCGATATGGTGTTCTGTTTGTTTATAGACAAAATCTAGGAATTATTTCCATTCAAAATAACTTTCATCAATATAAATTGGTAAGTTTTTTTTTTTTACTTTATTATATTAGAAAGACATTTTTATAGCAATTATAGTATCAATTTTGTGTCTAACCCCAAATTATGATTTTTAGGGTACAAATTAATTTCCATATATACAAAATTCAACAAGTATGATGTCAAATCGATTCAAAATAATGAAATCTACCATCTACCATTTAACAAATCAAGTCTATTGAATAAAATGGATATATCAGTAAGTTATTAGTGTTATTATATTTGTGTTAAAGGTATAGAAATCATTATTCAATCTCTTCATGATATTAAAAAATGTCGTTGATATGAAATATGCCTCTTAGTCTGTTCTCTGCATCTATTAACACATAACTATTTAGTCCATTCTGATTTTCAATTGTATATGGACCTTCAAACATTGGTTGTAATTTCTTACAACGGTTTTCTTTAACATTACTTTTTCTACGAATTAACACTAGGTCTCCTTTTTGAAATGTGATTGGTTTTTTTATATTTCGATTTTGTCTTCTGATATATTTTTCAGCTTTCCTCCTAATTCGGTTATTCACTTTCTGCATTACTTGTTCTAACATATCCTGATTATATTCACTAATCCACTTTCTGTTTCCTATATGGCCAAACATTAAATATTCTGGTACTTCCTCTGTATTCAAATTATGTGTATTATTTAAAAAATACTCTACTTGTGGTATATGTTGCTGCCAAGTTTCGTGTTGACTTTGGCACAGTATCCTTAAATATTTTATAACTTCTTTAATATATCTTTCTGCAGGATTTGCCTGAGGATGTCTGATACTTGTAAAATGAATGTTGATTCCCTTTTTCTCACAAAATGTCCGAAATTTTTGGTTGTTAAAATATGTAGCATTATCTATTATGCAATTTCTAAATGGTCCTATTTCTTCGAAAAATTGATTAATATATAATTTTAATGTTTTAACATTTGTTCTAGAGCAGGGATATAGTTTAATAAATTTTGTATATAAATCAACTATCACTAGTATATGCTTTTTTCCTGTTGGACTGAGAACTAAATTTGAAATAAAATCCATGGAAACTGTATTTAGTTTTTCATATACAACATTAGATTTATATGTGTTCTGGTTTTTGAAATTCTTTTCTTTGTTTAGTTGACATATTGGGCATTGGTTAGTAATTTCTTTTGCTATACTTATGTCATTCTTTGCAAAATAATTATCCCTAAATAGCATCCATAGCTTTCTTGAACCAATATGCATATAATTGTTATGTAAATTTTTCAATATTTTCTTTGCTAAAGTTCTAGTTATTACATATACTTCTATGCCATTTATTATTTTATAATATACCCCATCTTTCCTAAGGACTTTTTGTTTTTCACTCAAATTGATCTGATCTCTTATAATTTCTTCTTTAGAATATAATCCAGTACTTTCTACTAATTGATTTAATCCAATTTTTATTGTTCGCTGCCCTTTTTGTGGTGTATTTTCTAACCTTGATAAAGCATCTGCCACTATATTGGATTTTCCAGAAATGTATTTGATTTCAAAGCAGTATTCACTAAGTATTAGACTCCACCGATGTATTCTACTGTTTCCATATTTGTTATTTAATATAGACGTTAAAGCTTGGTGATCTGTTTCTATTGTAAATTCATTACCCAACAAATAAAATCTTAGTTTTGTGACACAGTGTATTATACTTGCTAGTTCTAATTCTGAAACTGAGTAACCCTTTTCATGTGGCTTTGTGATTCTTGAAATGAATTGTATTGGGTATTCGACCCCATCATGTATTTGTAATAATACCCCTGATAATCTCTCTATTGATGCATCTGTTCTTAATATGAATGGCTGTGTGTAGTCAGGATAGTATATTTTCAAATTTGACAGAAAAATGTTTTTAATTTCTTGGAATGCTAGTTCTCTTCTCTGATCCCATCTCCATTTTACACCTTTTCTCAGTAGTTCAAGTAATGGAATTTCTTTTATACTTAGATCTGGTATCATCCTTTTATAATAATTAATTATTCCAATAAATCCTCTTAAAGTTCTTAAATTGTGTGGTGTTTTATATTCCTGAATGACTTGTGTCCGTTCTGGATCCATTTCGATTCCCTTAGTGTTAAGTTTATAACCTAGATATATGACTTCTTTTTGAAAAAATGTACATTTTTCTTGATTTATTTTTAGTCCAACTTTGTCTAATCTATTTATTATAATTTTTAGGTGTTTCTCATGATCTTCAGCCGTTTTAGAAAAAATTAATATATCATCAATGTAGTGAATTACAAAATGTTCATATTGATCCAAAATATCATGAAGACATCTACATAGAGCACTGCAAGATGATTGATGTCCAAATGGTACTACTTTGAATTGATATACTACTCCATCTATCTGAAATCCTGTATACTGTCTACTTTTTCTTTCTAGAGGTATTAACCAGAAACTATGCTGTAAATCGATTTTAGTGAAAAATGACATTCCTGTAATTCTTCCTAGTATTCCATCTATACTCATTGGTGCTTCAAATTGCTTTTCAGTAATCTTGTTAATATTCCTTGCATCTAAACATAACCTGATTTCACCTGATCTTTTTCGTACTACTACTATGGGGTTAATAAAACGTGTGTCTGCCTTCTCAATGATCCCATCTTCTAACATATTATTAATTGTTTTGTTTACTTCTTCTCTGTATTTATATGGTATTGGGTATGATTTTGTTTTAAAATCTTTTTCTTCTTTAACTTTTATACTATGGATATAATTTTGTGCAATTCTATTTTCTTTATTGACAAGTCCCTTGTGTTGCTGCAATATGGAAATGACTATTGATTTATATTCTTCAGGGCAATTTAAAACTTTTATCATATCTTCTTCTTTACAAATAAAATTATTCTTCATTATGTACTCATTATTCCTTGCTTCCAATTTTACGCACTCCGCCTCGTAGGCATCCATCTGCTTAAAATTTCCATTCCTTAAATATTCACTACAATAATTATTCTTTACATTCTTTTGGGACATTTCCCTATCATCAAAATACATTTCTTCTTCATAAACATCATTATTTTCTTTTAATAATATCCTATCAACTCTTATTCCTTCTTCTACCTCATCTTTCTGCATAAATTTAATTATTTGCCCTTCCAAAGCTTACCATTTTTTCTTCAAAATCTATCTTTACTTTCTTCTTTTCCAATTCATCATTTCCCATTAATATATCAACACATAAATCCTTGACAATAAATCCTTGCATATTAATTTCTTTATTAAGAATATTAATTTTAAAATTGGCTAGTTTATCAATTTCACCCAACTTCTTATTATTTGCACCAATAATTTTAATTTTTGGAATCTTTATTATATCTGATAGTTTTAATGTATTAAAAATAAAATTCTCCGAGACTAATGTACTTTCTGAACCAGTATCTATCATAATTTTAATCATTTTATTTTTGGCCAAAGCATTTATATAAATTAAATTAATAGATTCAATAATTTTCTCTTCATCTAAAGAAATAAATTCAGAAGGTTTTTCATAATAGCAATGGCCTAACTTGTAATTCAGAAAGTTTACTGCACAAAATTTTGATTATTAGAATTGTCAGATTGTATCTGACCACTTGAATCTGATGTCCTATGTCCTTCCCTACTATGACTTCTACTCACATTTTCCTGCCTTGTAGTACTTCGTTCCCTGTCTTCGCAGCTTCTATTCCTTCGAACACAATTTACCTGTCTGTTATAGTTAGGTCGCTCTGTATTTCTTCTATTGTTAAAATCTTGTCTATTATTATTAGTACTGTTATTAAAATGTTGTTTATTATAATTACTGTTATTATTATTAAAATTTTGTAAATTATTACCATATCTATAATTATTATATGATTGTCTATATTGTTGATTATCATTTTTATTATATTGAAAGTTATTATTGTTTTTTCTGTTGTTATTATTACTTGTCATATTGCCTCTTTGTATTCTTTGAATAAAATTAATAAAACTATCTATTGTTTGAATATTTTGTACAGTTACGGTTTGCACAACATCAGCATCAAAATGTCTAGATACATTTAAGACTGTTTCATCCTCTCTAAGTGGTGGTTCTAAATATTTTGCAACTGTTATCAATTTCAATGCATAATCTACCATATTTGATTTTAAATTTTGATTATACTTTCCAAAATATAGAATTTCTCTAAACTTGGCTTGCTCTAATTCACCCCAATAATAATTTAAAAATTTATTTTCAAATGTTTGAAAATTATCTAAATCATTCTCAATACTAGCAAACCAAGTTGCTGCATTGTCATTTAATGTCATTCTAATATAATCTTTAATATCATTAATATTATTCACAAATCTTAATTTATGTTTTAAACTATTTATGTATACTCTAGGATGCAAATTTTTTATATTACCAGAGAATTTAATCCCAGTCTCATTTGTTAAATTTAAGTAAGGTCTCCCTATGTCTCTCATTTGTGAAATATCATCTATTCTCTGTTCCACATTTCTTATTTGATTACAATTTATTTGGATATTTTGTTGTATATCGTCTAATTTTTCTTCTGTGTTTCTCCTGTCTTCGTTAATTTTTACTTCTAAGTTACATTTTTGCAACTCTATTTTCTGTTCTATATCTATCTTATTATCTTGAATAATCCTCTTTACTTCTGTCCTCTCATTGTCTATCCTTTTCTTGTAGTCATTCCGTATACTTTTTATTTCATTTGCTACTTTTTTCTCTGCAGCTTCAAGTTTTTTATCCATTTGTTTTACAATTTTATTATTATTATCTTCTATTTTCTTTTCTAATTTTCTATAATTCTCTTCCAATTTCTGTTCCATTTTTTTCATGTCTTCTTTGACTTCTTTTGAATTCTCTTTCAATTTTTTTATGTCTTCTTTGATTTCTTTTGAATTATCTTCCATTTTTTTCGTATTCTCTTCCATTTTCTGTTCCATTTTTTTCATGTCTTCTTTGATTTCTTTTGAATTCTCTGCCATTGTCTTGTTCATCTGCATCATTAATGACATCAAAGCTGCCATATTGACATTTTCCTCTCTTTCTGGATTTATTTCTGCAGTATCTTGTGGAACTTGAACTAAACTCTCCTCTTGTATAGGTTGTGTTTCTACTTCCACATCTTCTTCATTCTTTTTGCTTCTTGTACCTTTCTTTCCTTGAGACATTTTGAGACTTTACTTGTTCAAATATAATTAAAATTAAAATCTATACTTTTTTCTTTCTACTGATAATTAATTTAATTATATGAGAGCACTTATCTTCCCAAACTAATTCTTTTAAATAGAGAGCCACCGCGTTGGGTGCCAAATTGTTATGATGTGTTTTTTGTTTGAATGATGAGCAATGAGTATTTTTAATAATATAGGGTTTTTATCGCGGTTCTCAAAGAATTAGTTTGTAAGTACTTTTTTAAATTATCTTTATTATAACTATTATGAAACACACATATATATCTAACCTAGCCAATATAAATTTAAAATAAACTATCTTTAAATTGATGTTCTTATAAAACTAATTAAATTCTATAGACAATGTTAAATTTAAACAAACTATATTCAAAATTGAAATTGTTATGACACTAACTAAAATATATTAACAAAATTTTGTACCTTTCTTTCACTGAATGCCTAAATGAACTGTTTTCCACTATATAGATTCTAATCCCCACTGAATGTCTTCGTACTTCAGTTATCCTTGTTTTTTGTGAAATTACTTTTTCCAATTATCAGCTTCTACCAATTTAAGATATAGTTTTCTTCACCAGCATTTATACACCACCAACCAAACCAGCAAACAGCATTTATATTTATTCTTCTTTTCAATATACCAATATCCAATTATTATAAGTTGATTTATACTAATCTCCAATCATAATATAATTTTAATTCCTTCCAATGTCCATCCAATATTCTTCTAATATACTTTTATAATCTTCAATAATTATTTGTGTATAATTATAAATGTGCATTAAATATATGCATAATTTTTAATCTTCATTTAACTCACTATATTAAACAATTGGACTATTTGTACTTGATTCACTGACTCCAACTAACTTTTATATTTCTTCCTAAACTTTTCTGACTGACTTCTTGAAAATTCTGAACAATTTACTTCACTAAATGTGTCTAGGTACTAACTTTCATAATGAACTGGCCTGACTTCTGACTAAAAACTCCTAAAACTGCCATCTTGAATCCAAATCACGGGTATTTATATCCTTTTGGATATTCCAGAACCATCTGGTAAGAGATCATGTTCCAATTTGTTCCATTACTTCCATATAGATGTTCTCGAAAAAAATATCTGTTCGATCCACCGCCATAATCATTATTTCGAGAATGTCCGACTGTAAACAATGGTCACACTCTGCACTCTGGAGAATTCGTTAATGTTCCATTACTAATTTTGTTGACATTTAGGCTTTTCAGATCAGAATAAACATTCAAATTAGTAACTAACACTCTAATTTAATAAAATACACAATTCAAACAATATATTATTATAACCCCACTTTATATTCCCAATTATGATTAATTTCTATCTGTCAATCACTTCGAGAGTATTTTTGGTTGCCTATGCACATGGCTCACTTAAATCTATTTACAACATCCAAAATACAACTTTTCACAATTATTATATGCTAATTTCTTAAAATGCCCTCACATAAATATATTTTTATAAAATTCTCTAGTATATAACTTCTTAAAATAATCAATACTTTTTTATATCTAATATTATGTAGTATATAACTTATAAATTATTTTCTATAAACCCCAATCGTCACAATATATATATATATATATATATATATATATATATATATATATATATATATATATATATATATATATATATATATATATATATATATATATATATGGGGAAGGCAACGAGAAACCACCCCATTATGGCCCCTAGTAAAATTAACATGGCTCAACATAATCGTAACGGAAGTATTACTGATCATGGATCACGGAAAACAAGATACGGCAGGGAAGGGCGCGCATCAGACTGTAGGGCCTCCCCGGTCGTCATCACACGAAATCCCTACAATTTTAGAAGTACGACAACTTTAAAAATGTCTAGCAGTACAATCAGATTAGGTACCTGGAACGTTTAAAAGCCTCTATGCAGCAGGTAAGCTCAGTAACTTAGTTCAAGAGGTTAAACGTTTAAAAATTGATATAATGGGCATCAGTGAGCTCCGGTGGCCTGGAACGGGAATATGTGAACAAGATGAAGGCACACTATACTATTCTGGAAGTGTAGAAGATGACACACATCATAGGAATGGAGTTGGCATATTTATAACGTCTAAATTTAAGAAATATGTGAAAATTTTTATACCAGTGAACGACAGACTAGCAATACTCCAATTAAATAGCAAACCATTTAATGTCAATGCTATCCAGATATATTCCCCTACTGCAGAAAAGAAATACGACAATGATGTCAAATCATTCTATAGCCAATTAAAACAGACACTTAAAAATCTAAAAAGTAACGAAGTCACATATATCATTGGACATTTTAACGCAAAAATTGGCCAAGGCCGAAGATCTGACCTGGTAGGTGAATATGGACTAGGGCAGAGCAATTAGTGTTGCCCAAAATCGGTCGTGGTCTTGCAGTCTTGGTCTTGTTCTTGCGTTTTCGCAAGACCAAGACCAAGACCGCCTAATTTTAGCAAGACCAAGACTGACCGTGCAAGATTTACGCAAGAACAAGACTAGGGCTGCGAGACTCTTGCGTCTTGCAGTTAGGACTGAGTGTGGTTTTAGCGAGTATAGTAGTTCGGGTATATGCTTAATGACTCTATGAGACGCAAAAATAAAAATATAATAAAAATTTGAAAACTGGACTTATGCGCATTACCAACAATACCATAAACATACATACCGAATCAAAATATTCATTAAAAAACACATTTGACACGTGCTCAGAGATCATAATTACAATGTAAAAATAAAATATTTTGTACATTCTTTTCCAGCATACGACTTCTTCGCTCTGAAATTAATTGTCCAGATTGTCCCTCTAATCATAAAATAATCTTGCATTGCTACGCCGACAGTAATATCGTATCGAATTTTTTTAAAAATATATCACCTTAGCTATAAAAAATATAACACTTATTATTACGGACACCCACTTAATAATTCAATTTTTTTCCCATTATAATATTTAGTTAGGAGGAATATAAATAAACAAATCTTATCGGCCTAAGACTAAACATTGTTTCTGCTGAGTGTGCGATGAGATCATTCGGTTAAACCAAATTTGCTGAAAGAGCGCGACTAATATTCAAAAGTTATTAATAACAGATAATGTCGCTTACCATGTAAACAAAATACCGAAATATTTAAATAACGAAGTAACGATATTATAATTCTCGGTTTGTTATTAGATACTTAGGGTATTGAATAATCTACCATATTTGATTTTAAATTTTGATTATACTTTCCAAAATATAGAATTTCTCTAAACTTGGCTTGCTCTAATTCACCCCAATAATAATTTAAAAATTTATTTTCAAATGTTTGAAAATTATCTAAATCATTCTCAATACTAGCAAACCAAGTTGCTGCATTGTCATTTAATGTCATTCTAATATAATCTTTAATATCATTAATATTATTCACAAATCTTAATTTATGTTTTAAACTATTTATGTATACTCTAGGATGCAAATTTTTTATATTACCAGAGAATTTAATCCCAGTCTCATTTGTTAAATTTAAGTAAGGTCTCCCTATGTCTCTCATTTGTGAAATATCATCTATTCTCTGTTCCACATTTCTTATTTGATTACAATTTATTTGGATATTTTGTTGTATATCGTCTAATTTTTCTTCTGTGTTTCTCCTGTCTTCGTTAATTTTTACTTCTAAGTTACATTTTTGCAACTCTATTTTCTGTTCTATATCTATCTTATTATCTTGAATAATCCTCTTTACTTCTGTCCTCTCATTGTCTATCCTTTTCTTGTAGTCATTCCGTATACTTTTTATTTCATTTGCTACTTTTTTCTCTGCAGCTTCAAGTTTTTTATCCATTTGTTTTACAATTTTATTATTATTATCTTCTATTTTCTTTTCTAATTTTCTATAATTCTCTTCCAATTTCTGTTCCATTTTTTTCATGTCTTCTTTGACTTCTTTTGAATTCTCTTTCAATTTTTTTATGTCTTCTTTGATTTCTTTTGAATTCTCTTCCATTTTTTTCGTATTCTCTTCCATTTTCTGTTCCATTTTTTTCATGTCTTCTTTGATTTCTTTTGAATTCTCTGCCATTGTCTTGTTCATCTGCATCATTAATGACATCAAAGCTGCCATATTGACATTTTCCTCTCTTTCTGGATTTATTTCTGCAGTATCTTGTGGAACTTGAACTAAACTCTCCTCTTGTATAGGTTGTGTTTCTACTTCCACATCTTCTTCATTCTTTTTGCTTCTTGTACCTTTCTTTCCTTGAGACATTTTGAGACTTTACTTGTTCAAATATAATTAAAATTAAAATCTATACTTTTTTCTTTCTACTGATAATTAATTTAATTATATGAGAGCACTTATCTTCCCAAACTAATTCTTTTAAATAGAGAGCCACCGCGTTGGGTGCCAAATTGTTATGATGTGTTTTTTGTTTGAATGATGAGCAATGAGTATTTTTAATAATATAGGGTTTTTATCGCGGTTCTCAAAGAATTAGTTTGTAAGTACTTTTTTAAATTATCTTTATTATAACTATTATGAAACACACATATATATCTAACCTAGCCAATATAAATTTAAAATAAACTATCTTTAAATTGATGTTCTTATAAAACTAATTAAATTCTATAGACAATGTTAAATTTAAACAAACTATATTCAAAATTGAAATTGTTATGACACTAACTAAAATATATTAACAAAATTTTGTACCTTTCTTTCACTGAATGCCTAAATGAACTGTTTTCCACTATATAGATTCTAATCCCCACTGAATGTCTTCGTACTTCAGTTATCCTTGTTTTTTGTGAAATTACTTTTTCCAATTATCAGCTTCTACCAATTTAAGATATAGTTTTCTTCACCAGCATTTATACACCACCAACCAAACCAGCAAACAGCATTTATATTTATTCTTCTTTTCAATATACCAATATCCAATTATTATAAGTTGATTTATACTAATCTCCAATCATAATATAATTTTAATTCCTTCCAATGTCCATCCAATATTCTTCTAATATACTTTTATAATCTTCAATAATTATTTGTGTATAATTATAAATGTGCATTAAATATATGCATAATTTTTAATCTTCATTTAACTCACTATATTAAACAATTGGACTATTTGTACTTGATTCACTGACTCCAACTAACTTTTATATTTCTTCCTAAACTTTTCTGACTGACTTCTTGAAAATTCTGAACAATTTACTTCACTAAATGTGTCTAGGTACTAACTTTCATAATGAACTGGCCTGACTTCTGACTAAAAACTCCTAAAACTGCCATCTTGAATCCAAATCACGGGTATTTATATCCTTTTGGATATTCCAGAACCATCTGGTAAGAGATCATGTTCCAATTTGTTCCATTACTTCCATATAGATGTTCTCGAAAAAAATATCTGTTCGATCCACCGCCATAATCATTATTTCGAGAATGTCCGACTGTAAACAATGGTCACACTCTGCACTCTGGAGAATTCGTTAATGTTCCATTACTAATTTTGTTGACATTTAGGCTTTTCAGATCAGAATAAACATTCAAATTAGTAACTAACACTCTAATTTAATAAAATACACAATTCAAACAATATATTATTATAACCCCACTTTATATTCCCAATTATGATTAATTTCTATCTGTCAATCACTTCGAGAGTATTTTTGGTTGCCTATGCACATGGCTCACTTAAATCTATTTACAACATCCAAAATACAACTTTTCACAATTATTATATGCTAATTTCTTAAAATGCCCTCACATAAATATATTTTTATAAAATTCTCTAGTATATAACTTCTTAAAATAATCAATACTTTTTTATATCTAATATTATGTAGTATATAACTTATAAATTATTTTCTATAAACCCCAATCGTCACAATATATATATATATATATATATATATATATATATATATATATATATATATATATATATATATATATATATATATGGGGAAGGCAACGAGAAACCACCCCATTATGGCCCCTAGTAAAATTAACATGGCTCAACATAATCGTAACGGAAGTATTACTGATCATGGATCACGGAAAACAAGATACGGCAGGGAAGGGCGCGCATCAGACTGTAGGGCCTCCCCGGTCGTCATCACACGAAATCCCTACAATTTTAGAAGTACGACAACTTTAAAAATGTCTAGCAGTACAATCAGATTAGGTACCTGGAACGTTTAAAAGCCTCTATGCAGCAGGTAAGCTCAGTAACTTAGTTCAAGAGGTTAAACGTTTAAAAATTGATATAATGGGCATCAGTGAGCTCCGGTGGCCTGGAACGGGAATATGTGAACAAGATGAAGGCACACTATACTATTCTGGAAGTGTAGAAGATGACACACATCATAGGAATGGAGTTGGCATATTTATAACGTCTAAATTTAAGAAATATGTGAAAATTTTTATACCAGTGAACGACAGACTAGCAATACTCCAATTAAATAGCAAACCATTTAATGTCAATGCTATCCAGATATATTCCCCTACTGCAGAAAAGAAATACGACAATGATGTCAAATCATTCTATAGCCAATTAAAACAGACACTTAAAAATCTAAAAAGTAACGAAGTCACATATATCATTGGACATTTTAACGCAAAAATTGGCCAAGGCCGAAGATCTGACCTGGTAGGTGAATATGGACTAGGGCAGAGCAATTAGTGTTGCCCAAAATCGGTCGTGGTCTTGCAGTCTTGGTCTTGTTCTTGCGTTTTCGCAAGACCAAGACCAAGACCGCCTAATTTTAGCAAGACCAAGACTGACCGTGCAAGATTTACGCAAGAACAAGACTAGGGCTGCGAGACTCTTGCGTCTTGCAGTTAGGACTGAGTGTGGTTTTAGCGAGTATAGTAGTTCGGGTATATGCTTAATGACTCTATGAGACGCAAAAATAAAAATATAATAAAAATTTGAAAACTGGACTTATGCGCATTACCAACAATACCATAAACATACATACCGAATCAAAATATTCATTAAAAAACACATTTGACACGTGCTCAGAGATCATAATTACAATGTAAAAATAAAATATTTTGTACATTCTTTTCCAGCATACGACTTCTTCGCTCTGAAATTAATTGTCCAGATTGTCCCTCTAATCATAAAATAATCTTGCATTGCTACGCCGACAGTAATATCGTATCGAATTTTTTTAAAAATATATCACCTTAGCTATAAAAAATATAACACTTATTATTACGGACACCCACTTAATAATTCAATTTTTTTCCCATTATAATATTTAGTTAGGAGGAATATAAATAAACAAATCTTATCGGCCTAAGACTAAACATTGTTTCTGCTGAGTGTGCGATGAGATCATTCGGTTAAACCAAATTTGCTGAAAGAGCGCGACTAATATTCAAAAGTTATTAATAACAGATAATGTCGCTTACCATGTAAACAAAATACCGAAATATTTAAATAACGAAGTAACGATATTATAATTCTCGGTTTGTTATTAGATACTTAGGGTATTGAATAGTAACGGACATTTATAGTAGTAGTTACTTTTTCGACATCACTAAACTTCATTTGACAAGTTTACAATTTGACATGGGGAACAAAGATTCAAATAGTTTTAGTCGGATTAGTGAGCGTTGGAATTATAGATATAAAAGACCTAAAAGCAAATTTGATGAGTTTTTCGAAATAATTCATGCATCTAATATCTTTTCACAAAAAAGAATTACAAATATTTCTTCCTAAAAAACCAAAATTCTGGTTCCTAAAAAAATATTCCTACTACTTTATTATGGTAAATTAATGTATTTATTAAGTAGATATCTCCTTAATTTAAAATAACTTCTTTTGATTATCATTGCTTTCTTACCTATTCTTTATTTTTTCAAGTTAGTTTTTCATATAAAAGTAGAGCTAAGATTGTTAATAACATTAATGTTGCTTTAATAAGTGGATTATAGTTTGTTATCTTATCACCTAAAGAATATGTACCCTTGTTACCTGTATGTGGATTTTTGCCACGTACCAATCTTTTTTAAGATTTCCATTTCATATATGGTGGAGGTTCATCAATACCTTTCTAGACAGAAAATGTTCTTTAAAATACAGTCAAGTTTATGTCATTAATTTGGTTTTTTTGTGTTTTAACCATGTTTGATTGACTTTCATGGGGCATGGTAGATAGATGGGTTAGTTAGAGCATAGACACGGATCGCTTAGATCGTGGCTTCAAACTTCCCTAGTAACGTTTAATAAATAGCAATAGGCTAATGGGCAACTGCAAGACCAAGACCGGAAGTGCAATACCAAGACCAAGACCAGGTGTATTGGCGCAAGACCAAGACCAGGTGTATTGGCGCAAGACCAAGACCAAGACTGTCTAAGTCTCGTCTTGTTCTTGCAATTGGGCAACACTAAGAGCAATGAAAGAGGCGATAGATTATACCAGTTCTGTCAAGAACATGACATGATAATCGCAAATACATGGTTCAAATTACACAAAAGAAGGTTATACACATGGAGGGGACCAGGAGATAATTCACTACATATGATTAGAAATCAGATGTAAACTATATTCTGGTAAACAAGAGATTTAAAAATGGCGTCACCAGAGTAACGACATATCCTGGTGCAGATATCGGTTCAGACCATAACCCTGTAATAACTGACATCAAAGTGAAGCTCAAAAAAGTCCAAGAAAGCTCCAAAACACCAAAATTAAATATCTCAATATCCAACAAAACGTTAATAGAAAATGACTTAAACAATGAGCTAAAGAAACCAATCAATGAAAACAACACAGAAATATGGAACACATTTAAAGATCTTATCTTGAAAGTAATAGAAAAATATTCAACAACGTTACACAGACACAAAAAACAACAATGGATGACTGATGAAATTCTGGAATTAATGGAGCAAAGAAGGAAACTGAAAGGCAACAAGACAGAATATAAGGAAAAACAGAAACTATTTAAACAAAAAATAAAGGTGGCTAAAGAAAAATGGATGGAGGATAAATGCAAGGAAGTAGAAAAGTTGAATGAAAAACATGATACGTTTAATATGTTTAAAAAAGTTAGAGAAGTAGCTGGTCTTTATCATAAGAAAATTCCACATACTATAACCGATTCGGAAAAATGATAATAGACGAACATGAAATTCGAACAACCTGGTGTAATTATATAAGTGAACTGTATAATGATGATAGACCCGAAGAACTGGAGACTTTACTTGAAGGTGAAGGACCAGAAATACTAAAATCAGAAATACTGCATGCTATACAGTTAGCAAAGAACAAGAAAGCCGTTGGCCCTGATAACATACCGACAGAGATGTTAAAGTTTATAAATGAGGAAAACATTGGAATACTGGTCAAGCTTTTCAATGATGTTTATTCGACTGGTGATATCCCTGAAGATTGGTTAAAGTCCGAATTCATAACACTACCAAAAAAACAACGTCCGAAAAACTGTAGCGATTATAGAATGATAAGCCTTATGAGCCACACTTTGAAAATATTTCTACGCATCATCCACAGTAGAATCAGAGATAAATGTGAAGAAGACCAGGATGAAACACAATTTGGCTTCAGAAATGGACTGGGAACTCGGGACGCCCTCTTTGCACTAAATGTATTACTGCAGAAATGTCAAGATCAAAGGAAAGACGTCTTTGCTGTATTTATTGACTATGAAAAGGCCTTTGATCGAGTACAGCATCACAAATTAATTGCAATATTAAAAGATAAAGGAGTTGATAGTCAAGACATACGATTCCTAGAAAAGTTATACTGGCGTCAAACAGCGACAGCTCGCATAAACGGAAAATCAACAGAAATATGTAAAATACAAAGAGGTGTCAGACAGGGTTGTATACTATCCCCACTGTTATTTAATTTATATTCAGGTAGAATATTTAAAGAAGCGCTGCATAATTTGGAATGGGGCGTGAAAGTTAATGGAATTCTGATAAATACAACCAGATATGCAGACGATACAGTTATTTTAAGTGATGACATGAATGGATTACAATGCCTTTTAAATGCCATTGATACAGTGGGAAGAGAGTTTGGCCTAAACATAAACTGTTCAAAAACAAAACACATGGTGTTTAGCCGTTTAGCACATCAAGATGCACGATTATATGTTGATGGTCATACAATTCAAAGAGTATCCAGTTTTAATTATCTTGGTTGCCATATTACTGAACAACTAGATCCAGATCAAGAGATAAAACGTAGAATCTGTAATGATAACTTGCAACTTCAACTTCGAAAGCGCATGGTTAAATGCTACATTTGGTCAGTCCTCTTATACGGTGTCGAAGCATGGATATTAAAAATATCCACCATTAATCGTCTGGAGGCCTTTGAAATATGGCTGCACAGACGTATACTAAAAATTCCATGGACGGCTATGCTGACAAATGTGGCAGTCCTTGAGAGAGCAAATGCTGCTCGCGAGCTGCTTGATAACATCAAATGTAGAAAGATGGCCTATTTTGGACACGTAGTAAGGGGAGACCGATATAATATTCTTCAACTTATTATGATGGGTAAAATCGAAGGACGCAGAGGAATTGGTAGAAAGCAGACCTCTTGGTTGAAGAATATCAGGGAGTGGACAGGAATGAGGAAAGCTGAGCAACTCTTTAGAATAGCTCAAGACAGAGACAGTTTCGTCATGTTAATCGCCAACGTCAAGGGGACTTAATAGGGCAAGTTAAGAAGAAGATATATATATATATATATATATATATATATATATATATATATATATATATATCTATATATATATATATATATATATATATATATATATATATATATATATATATATATATATCTATATATATATATATATATATATATATATATATATATATATATATATATCCCTTGTTAATTTTGTGTACTTCAAATACTGTGCATCGGTTTTTGTGTTATAGTACATGGGTTGGTCTATTAGGCGTCACAGTTGCGCATATACTAATAATTAGCCACATCTAAACACCATTTCTCAACGCCCTAAGGGGGAGAAGTCATGTCATAAGTCAAGCTCTTTACCAATCCATAAATTATGTCAAAATCTAACCCAGGAGTAAATCTAACGCGAAAGAATAATCATTGGGGAAGGCAACAGGAAACCAGTCCAATTCAATTTTCTGAGTAAAATTAACATGTAGCAAGCCAACAAAGAAAGTAGTACTTACTAATCATGGCGTTTGTAAAAAGGTCCAACAGGGAAGGATATGTAATATCAGACTGTGAGTCCTCCCTAGTCGTCATCATACGAAGCCCTGCAACTTAAGACATAACAGTGTCCCTACAGATTTCTGAGAGTACAATTAGAATGGAACGTTAAAAGTCTCTATGCAGACTTAAGTGGCCGGAGATGGCCTGGATCAGGAACTAATGACCAGGATGAAGGAAAAACACACACCATAGGAATGAAGTTGGTGTATTTATAACATCGAAGTTCACAAAATAATATTAAAAATTTTATACCTGTCAGCAACAGAATGGTATTAATAAAATTAAACAGTAGACTGTTTAAATGTCAATATTATTCTGTCAGTATTATTATCCGTTGATGGATCATCATGCCCTACTTTGAACTGCGACCAAAAGGAAGCCAATCTTTCAAGCTTCCATTAAACTTAAACTCGATTGGAATTAATTTAAATTTGCGCTTACCTTTTACATTTGATGACTCTGAACTTACTGAACCGGGTCTGTCATCATATTTGTACTTTATACTAAGTTTACCGTACTTCTTACTATTGTACTAAGTTTATAGTACATTGCACTGTATTTATCTTTCGCTTCCATCTCACCGATTAACTCTTCTTCGGAAGCTCTTTCGAACATACTTTTAAGCACTTTCCAACGAAGTTAATTGTACTTTACTTGTAAAAGTTCCTACTGTACGCTAATTTGCTGCCAGCTTTAATTTCAAGTAAACATAAAAAGTGTTTATCGACACGACAATCTTAATAACATGAGATAAACCAGAAATTAAGAAAACCATCGTAGCCTACTCAAAAACTAGTGCCTCTCTTTTTACTTCCAAACTCTCGACCTGACCTCGAAACGATCTAAACTGAAGTAAAGTAAATTTTTTCTTCCCGCGATATTAATTCTCTTAAACGTGAATACTTAAGTTGGAAAAGCTCAATCGTCCCTCACTCTGGTGCGCAGAACTCACTTTCTAGAGGAATATCGCAGAGGTATATGCAACACTTGATTTTGCTAACGGAATTTGCCAATGCAAATAAACAATTGGGCCATGTTTATTCTCTTCGAAAGTTTTTAGAAGTCATTCGAAATGTTAATTAAAACACTAGAGGAAATTTTTATGATAGTACAGAGTGGAAAAAAAATGCTACTCCTTTTTTCTGTACTTTCTCATAACGCTCTTCTTGGATAAAATATTTATACTTTTTTCTGTAATATTTTCTGTCTTAATATTTTCTTATAAGATTTTTTTCTTAAAGGATTTGGTATGTTGTTACCACCGTTTAATTTAACTAATGAATAATACAATTTTTTTATTTTAGGTCAAAATATAATTATTCTTCTACAGATTCAGAAACGAATAGAAAAAAAAGGAATAAATCTATGGATGCCCATAGGGTAATAGAAAAAAATTCGAAAAAGTTAAGTAAGCAGAAAGATAAATTTAGATCGTCGGAAAGTACATTCAGCAGGTATTCAAATGAAAAGAGATTTAACAAAAGAACACAACGAAAGTATAGCAGAAACGATGACACTTCAGATGGTAATTCTTCAGATAGCGAACATATAAAAAAGACAAAGAACACAAATGTTAAAAGTAAGAGCACTAAAACATTTTCTTCTAGTGACATCGATGGCTCGTCAAGTACTGAAGATTATAGAAAAAAGGAAAAATATTCTAAGAAAAAGTATTACTAACGGTCAGTGAAGCAGTTTAGAACTCCGTTAGATCAAATACTATAAATAAATTTATAAATAAAAAATGTAACATTTAATTAATATAAGACTATTCTTCTTAAAGTGCTCTATCCTCAATGGATGTTGGCTACTACAATAATTGTTCTTATTATTTCAAAATTTTGCCCTAACTATTGTCGGATGTTTCTTAGCCACGATAGACTTTTCCTTCCTAGTCCACTCTTTCCCTCGATATTTCCTTTTACTATCAGTTGAGCATATTGGTACTTATTATTTCTTAGTATGTGATCTAGGTAAGTGTTTTCTAACTTACAATGTGTTTAAAAGTTCTCGTTCCTTGTATAAGATAAGGACATCATCATCATTCTGGCTTTACACCTCTGCGTGGGTCCTAGCCTCCTCAAGAATTTCTCTCCAATCATCCCTATCCATCGCCTTCTTCCGCCAAGCACGAAGCACGTATTCCCAGATTTCTCATGTCTTCATCGATGTTATCAAGGAACCTTGTTCTGGGCCTTTGACTTGGGACCTTGGGTCATTTTGTTCCATCCGCATTACATGCCCTATCCACCTCAGACGTCCTATCTTAATATGTTTTACGATATCTGGTTCCTAAGTTCGAAGTTGTATCGTCTTCTCCACACTCCATTGTCATTCACTGCTTTATAGATACGCCTTGGTACTTTTCTTTCGAAACATCCATGTTTTCATTCGACTCCAGGTCTCTGAAGCATATGTTAGGACTGGGCGTATTATTGTTTTGTAGAGTTTTATTTTTGTATTTCTTGATATAATTGTGGATTTAAGGAGGAGCTTGAGGCCAAAATAGCGTCTGTTAGCCGTGCAAATTCTGCGGTAGTAATATTTTCAGTGTTAAATAGTCGATTACGTTATTTTCTATAACAAGTGGTCGTTTTCTTGGTGTTTACTATAAAACCCATTTTTATAGGCGATTCTTTTAATGCTACATACACCTCTCGTACAGCGTTTTCCGTTTTTCCAACAATATTGATATCATCAGCATAGGCAAGGATTTGCACTGATTTATTATATATTGAACCAATGGTTGTGATTTGTGACATACGTATTACTTTTGCCAGAGCCACATTGAATGGTATACATGAGAGAGGGTCTCCCTGGCGCAGCCGGTTATTTGTTTTAAAGGGTTCAGATAGTTCCCCCTGAATTCATACTCTACATTCAACTTTTTCAAGAGTTAGTTTTGTTAAATTTACTAACTGATTTGGTATTCCTAGCTCTTTCATTGAATTGAACATTTCTATTCTATCAACAGAGTCGTAGGCTGCTTTGTAGTCTATAAATATGTGATAAGTATCTATGCCATGTTCCAGTGTTTTCTTCTAAATTTGTCTTAAGGTTGCAATCTGATGAATTTTCCATTTACTACTACTAAAACCAGCCTGGCATTTTCATACTATCCTTTCTGCATACGGTGGCATATTACCTCTCTGTTCAGGTTTTCCATATGTTTAAGATCCATATTTAAGTGGTTTCGTTTTTTTCTCTTCTCTTTGTCTGGTAATTCTCTACAGTTTCTAGTTCGTCGGGTAAGCATCTTTCTGTAGGCTCCATTTTTTTCTGTTGCATTCATCGTCAGACCAATGATTTTTACGAACGCAAATGTCTGTTCCTATTTCATCTTTCGCTGCTGCTTCAATGTGCTCCTTTATTGTGGTTCAGTAGGAGTCTATATCTGCCTGGCCTTTTTTTTTATATTTGGATTCCTTAGCCTGTGGGTGATGTTTTCCGAGTACCGTTCTGCCACTGTCACATCCCTCAGCTTTTACACAATCCGTTTTTTTTCTGTCCATTTGATTTTCTTTACTAGTGTTTGAAATAATTCTAACCCTCAATGTTGAGATCACTAGGCAATGATCTAAGTCTATGTTTAATAAGTGAAATATTTTATTTTAAATAAGTAAAAATAAAAGTATAAAGAGTATCAAACGTGTCAATAATACTTTATTATTTTATTTTTAACGTAATATTATAAACAATTGACAATAAGTTATGGCGATCTATTCTGTCAACCGCGTTTTCATGGAATTTCGTATGTAGGCTTCTAATATGTAAATTAATGCATTAAAATGTTCTTGTTGGCGGCTACTATTAATTTCAAGTATTAATTAAACCAAGATGTTCTGAGGTTTTAAGTCTTAACCCTTTCACTGCGGGAACCTTAAATATTGATGTCTGTCCCATGCGCGTTAAATCCACGAATGCGAGTATACTCGTTATGAGCAGTTGACCAGTTGACACTCCGGCGATTATACTCGTCTGGAGCAGCGCACCGTACAGGACCAATACACCAGCAAAACAGTTTTATTTTCAATTTCTAGTTCAGATTTTTTCGGATATCTGATTATGAAATAAGACTTAACAAAGTGACAGACAGTTTTTATTGATAGTACAGAACAAAATTCGAAAAGAAATAAGAAACCACTTCATCATTTTTACAAAGCTATAAAGATGATGTCAATTTTTGTAAAGCATTTGAATCAAAAGTCTTTTTTTCTGTGGTAAATACCAAAACAAGGCACAACACAAAGTGCTACATGACAGACGGAGCACATATATCTTGATTCTGCGCGTTTTTTTTTGTCACATACAACGCACCTCCTAATCGGATTTTTTTTATAGGTTGTCGGTGGAACTACATCAGGAAAATGTCTTTCTGTGAGCCTCAAGTCACATTCAGCTCCACATCTTCTGCCTCCTCCCATGCGGGAAGGTGGAACATGATATTTAGCTATAACTTCTTCTACTAATCTGAGTTGGAATTTGGCTACTGGAATATTTTCGCCAGTTTTAGCTTTATAAAGCTGATAAGAGTTTAATAAAACCAGTTCCAACAAATGGAAAAACACCTTCTTGTACCATTTAATAGTTTTCCTGACACTTTCTATCGATGAAAGTAGCAAGTCGTATTTGTCGACTGATCCCATATTATTATATTCAATGATACAATGTGGTTTTTTGATGTCTCCTGTAAGATAATTTCTACACATTCCGTATTTTTTAGTTGCGCAGTGTAAGAGCTAGTGAGCATGCAAACTTCACGCTTATCTTGCCATTTCAACATGAGAAGTTTATCTGTAGATCTGGGCACAACTTCACCACGTTTGACTTTACTGTTCCACAGGTATTCGTTTTTAGATCGTGAAGGTGTGAGAATAACATAGGCCTTGAGTACCAGTTATCTACAAATAGGCTATGCCCCTTGTTCAAGTAAGGCTTCAAAGGTGACATAACAATGTCCCCAGATTTTCCCAGCTTTTCAATTTCATATTCTTCAATATCAGATGTGACTCCCGTGTATATGATGATGTCGAGAACATAGCTGGTTTCACAATCACAAAGGAGAAAAAATTTAACTCCAACAAACCGATGTCTTTTTGAAGGAATGTACTTTTTGAAAAAAAGGCTGCTTTTATATAATAAAAGACTTTCATCTATGCAAAGATTTTGAAACGGACTAAAATTTTCTCTAAATTTGCATTTCAAATGATCGACTATAATCCTTATTTTACGTAGACTATCTCTTTTGATAGGCTCTTCATCATTATCAACAAAATGCAGCATCCGCAAAATTAGTAGAAAGCGATCTCTTTCATTCATAAAAGGTTTCATCATCATCATCAGTAGCTCGACAACCCTTTCTGGGTCCTGGCTTGTTCTAGGATTTTCCGCCATTCTGTTCTGTCCCTTGCTTTGTTTTTCCAGTTGGTAATCTTAAGTGTTTTCAGATCTTGTTCCACTTGTTCCATGTATCTAAGTTTGGGTCTTCCCTTTGACCTTCTTCCTACTGGTGTTTGTCTCATAATATGTTTTGGTGTTTCAGTCTCCAACATTCATTCAACATGGCCCATCCAGCGCAGACGTCTGATCTTTATGGATGTTATGATCTCGGGTTCATTGTATGCTGTGTATAGTTCAAAGTTGTATCTTCTGCGCCATATGTTATTTTCCTTTACCCCCTTATATATGTGTCTAATGATTTTTCGTTCAAATGTGCCTAATAGGTTTTCATCGCTTTTCGACAGTGTCCATGTCTCTGATCCATATACAAGGACCGGTTTTATCAGGGTCTTGTATATTTTGCATTTGGTTTTTCTTGTGATGTTGTTAGATCTTAGATGTTTAATTAGTCCATTATATGTTTTATTCGATATGCATTCTTCTCTTAACTTCTTCACTGACATTGTTATCTGCGGTAACTAGTGAACCTAGGTATGTAAAATGTTTCACGCTTTCGATGTTATAGTCTCCTATTGTCAGATTCTGTGGGTTTCTTTGGCCTGTCGATTTACTGGCCTTCATGTATTTGGTTTTTATTTCATTAATGTTTAGGCCACTGTTTTGTGCCGCTCTTTCTATCGCATTAAATGCTTCTATCATCTCTCTTTCGCTTCTAGCTATGATATCAACATCATCTGCAAATGCCAATATTTGTACACTTTTTGTTATTATTGTTCCTCTGGTGTTGACTTTTGACTCCCTAATTATTTTCTCTAATGTGATGTTGAATATAATACAGGATAGGGCATCTTCCTGTCGTAGGCCCGTTCTCACATGAATTGTATCTGTTAGTTCGTTTTGAATTCGAATTTTGCTTTGTACTTTAAGTGTTTCTTTTATTATATCAATGAGTTGAGTTGGAATATTAAACTCTTTCAGTGCATGGATCAGAAATTCTCGATGGATGCTATCATAGGCACTCTCAAAGTCGATATGATGTGTGTTTATATTAAATTCACTAGTCTTTTCCAAGATTTGCCTCAAGACGAAGATCTGATCTATTGTGGACTTCTGCCTGCGGAAACCACATTGATATCCCCCAACTATTTGTTCCGCATATGGTCTCAATCGGTCATACACAATATTTGACAGTATTTTATACGCCACAGTCAGTAGCGTTATTGCCCGGTAGTTTTTACATTGAATCTGATCGCCCTTTTTATGTAGTGGAATAATTACTCCGGTATTCCAGTCTTGTGGCAGTTGTTTATTATTCCATATGTTCACTATTAGTTCGTGTATCGCATTCAATAGGGAGTAAGTAGTCTCCAGCTTCCTTTATTAATTCTGCGCTAATATTGTCTAATCCAGGTGACTTGTTGTTTTTCAGTCTGGTAACTGCTTCTTGCATTTCAGCCACTGAAGGGGGGGGGGCTGTTTCTCTGGTATCCGTTTGATCCAGTATAATTCCATCATATAGTGGATCTTCGTTTTCTTCAAACTTTTCTTTGAAGAATTCTGTCCATCTTTGTAGTATTTCACTCTGTTGAGTTGCTATATCTCCTTCTTTGCCTCTACACATCATTGTTCTTGGTTTAAATTCTTTTCTACGTTTGTTAAGTTTTTGGTAGAATTTTCTGGTTTCTGATGGTTTATTTAGTTCTTCCATTTCTTGGAGTTCTTTTTCTATGTTTCTCTTTTCTTTCTGCGATGTATTTTCTTCTCTTCCCTCCTTAGCATTCTATATTCCTCCTCTGCCTTTCGTGTTTTATGTCGTTGTTGTAGTCGTTGATAGGCATTATTTTTCCTCTCTGTTATGTTACGACACTCTTCATCGAACCACTGTCCTTCAGTTGATTTGGGCTTTTTTTGTAGACCCAGGGTGTCTTTGGCCGCGTCTTGTATGATGTTTTTACACGCTTCCCATCCTCTGTTTATATCCTCGTGCTTTTGTCTGTTTTCTAGCCTTCCTTTTATATATTCTTTGTATTTTGCCTTTTTGCTATTATCTGCTAAGTTTTTTATTTCATATTTTTCAATTTTTGATCCCTTTACTTTTTTAATGTTTGAGATTCTGGCTCTTATTCTACTTTCCACTAGATAGTGATCCGAGTCTGCATTTGCCCCTCTCCTGCTGCATACGTTTATTACGTCTGAGTGATGTCTTGAGTCAATAATAACATGATCGATCATGTTTACTGTAACCCCATCTGGAGATCTCCACGTTCCCTTATGAATATTTTTTCGCTGGAAGCATGTGCTGGCAATGACCATGTTAAGGGAAGTTGCTAGATTTATTAGTCTGATGCCATTGTCATTGGATACCTCATGAAGGCTGTGCTTACCTATCGTTGGTAGGTATTGTAGCTCTTTTCCTATTTTTGCGCTGAGATCACCATAAATAATTTTAATGTCATTCTTTGGGCATGAATGGTATGCAGCTTCTAGTTCTTTATAGAATTTTTCTTTGACATCGTCTTCCTTTTCCTCTGTAGGGGCATGCACATTTAAGATGCTGTAATTAAAAAATTTTCCCCTTAGTCTCAGGATGCACATTCTAGGGTTCATAGCACGAAAGTCTCGTACGAGGTGTTTAACCTTTTTATTTACAATGAAGCCAGTACCTAGTGCGTGGTCTTTAGCGTCGCAACTATAGAATATAATGTGGTGTCTTTTGTCAATGGTGCCACTCCCGGCCCATCTCATTTATTGCAGAGCTGTTATATCTATTTCATATCTATTCAGTTCACCGAGCAGATTTTGGAGGGCTCCCGATCTGTATAGGGATCGGATGTTCCATGTCGCGATTCTTAAATCATGTATCTTTTTCTTGCGCAGTCGTCGTCGTTTGATCAGTCCGGTTTTCATTCCTTGAACGTTCGTAACATGTGTGTTTTCTAGGATAGGGTTGTTAGCCCTATGCCTAATCCCCTTTTTGGAGGACCATTTCTCCCTTCCTCGTCGGCCCTGACCCTACTTTCCACTGGGGTTGGTTACCCAATCTCCGGTAGGGTTGCTCAGGTTTGCCAGGGTCCACTCGTGTGATTAAGTCACACTTCTTGGAGGTGAGGATAGGAATTGACCAGGAGTGGCTAGAGGTGTTATCAGGAAGCAACACCTTATATTGCGCATCACTACTCCTTTGAACCCCTCATAAAAGGTTTACTAGTCCAATAATCATTGACATTCGATTTTTTCGTCTGGGGCAATAACAGATTGATTGTTAAAAGTACATTTCATTTATATTAACTGATTTCCATCGTTGTAGACGTGAATTGGCATCAACCTGTTGTCTACTATCCTGTTCATAGTATCGGTTTGTCTCATCTGCAATTTTCTTCATTATTTGGGGCGTGAAATATCTTTCAAAAAAATCTACAGCATATGCCGTATCTGATAAACTATCAATTTTACATCCAGAATTAGTATTATCAAAAAGGTGTATGACCGGTAAAAACGTTTTATCTTTCCAAACAAATGCCGCAGATTCATAGTTGTTATTAATTGTTCGGCTGGTGTGTTGTTCAATTCATCTCCAGTTTCATTTTCTGCATCATCTTCAGCCTCGTTTTCAGCAACATTTTGTGATTTTTCCACGGGCGTTGATGCTAGAATGAAAGAAATGCTTATATAAAATCAACACAAACACAAAAATATACAACACACGTTTTGAGATCAACGTGTAGTACAAAAAGCTTAATAAATATAGATTTAGTTTACCTTCTGCATCTTCTTCATCGCTTTTTGGCCATCCATCGTCACTCTCATAAGCGTTCATAAAATCATCTTCAAAAAACAATACTGATTCGAGTTCAAATTGCAACCAAGCAAATATTTTGTATAGTACCTTATGCGAGTTAACTTGTCTAGAGCAGTCTGAGCGTATGTACTGTCGGTGTGCGCGGACAGAGACGGAACGCAAGATTCGACTTGTCTATGAGCAGGTGACGTCATATATCGAATAACAAAGCTCTACTGCATATTGAAACAGTTCTTATCATTTACGCGACTTTACTCGTCAAAAGCAGTCAGCCAATAAGCGAGTATACTCGTCAAGAGTAGTAAAAGGGTTAAGTATTTGCTTTTCATCAGTCACAGTCACCACATAACTTTTCATCAACAGTTTTTGTTTTGACCTTAGGTAACTTTTCTGAAATACACTTTGTTTGTTCAGTCTATTACCACCTGGTCCAATGATTAACATATCAGCTGATATTAACTTTTTGTTTCAAAAATGGGAATTGTATACGTATACATGTTATGGTAGAACACTTACATCAGCCTCCGTATCTACCTTTACTGATAGTTTATGTACGACCCGGTACTGATTGCATCACAATGAAAAAGAGTTGCAACTACTTATAAAGAGGGTGACCGAAACATGTGTTGAATATGAGCTAAATCTTAACACTTCTAAGACAAAATTTATGGTTGTCAGCAAAATACTAGTTACAACCAATGAACATCAGAGCGTATGAAATAGAGTTAGAAAGAATCCTTAAAATTAGATTAATACGCTGGGGCATATTCTCGACATTGCTGTATGGCATGGAGAGCTGGACTCTTACAGCAATACTAATGAAAAACTTGGGGCCTTTGAGACGTGGATTTACCAACGAATATTGCGTATAAGTTGGGTTGATCGAATATCAAATGAAATAATCTTACACCGAATGACAAAGAGCACGTAAATAACAAAAACAATAAAAATTCGAAAGTTACAATATTTCGGCTATGTAATGAGACATCCAAAAAGGTATAATCTTCTACACCTCATAATACATAGGGCAAGATCGCCGGAAGAAGAAGCCCAGGCCGAAGAACATTCTGGCTCCGAGAGTGGTTTCAAAAGACATCTGCTAATCTGTTTCAAGTTGCCATAAACAAAGTTATTATTGCCAACGTTCGATAATCGGACAGGGTACTAAAAGAAGAAGATGTGTCCTAAAGTTTATGTCCTAAAATGGCTACTTCCACTTACAAGGTTTGAGTTGATTTCACCCACAAATGATTCACATGGTTCAACAATAAGAACAGTTTTAGATTTTTGCTTTTTAGCACACTGTCGGAATGGCCTTTTGTTTTGCATATCCCAAAGATATCACTATGAGCTGGACATTACTGTTTTTGGTGTAATGAAATATTACCACATCATCTGTAGCAACTGTTTCTGCAATGAGCATGTCGTTTCCAACTTTTTGAATTTTTACTTTTAGCATTCACCCTATCTATGGAGCTTCTTCTTCTTCAAGTGCCATCTCCGCGGCGGAGGTCGGCAATCATCATAGCTATTCGGACTTTTGAGACGGCTGCTCTGAAAAGTTCATTTGATGTACATCCGTACCACTCTCTCAGGTTGCGCAGCCATGACATTCTACACCTCCCTATTCTTCTCTTTCCTTGGATCTTTCGCTGCATAATCAGTTGGAGTAAGGTGTATTTTTCTCCACGTGTAATATGTCCGAGATATTCCAATTTTCTTGTTTTAATTATATTTATAATTTCTATTTCTTTATTCATCCTTCTCATAACCTCTTTGTTTGTGACGTGTTCTGTCCACGATATTTTCAGAATTCTTCTGTACACCCACAGTTCGAATGAGTCCAGTTTTTTCATTGATGTCGCATTTAAGGTCCAAGATTCCATTCCATAAAATAAAGTCGAAAAAACATAGCACCTCGCCAACCTAACTCTTAGTTCCAATTTTAAATCCCTTGTACTATAGAGCTTGAGTACAGCTAAAATAATCTTGGCTTTTTATTGATTCTGATTGTCTTGCAGAAGTAACAGGCTTTTTTTTTTAAAGTTAACGTATATCCTAACTGAAGTTTTTCAGATAATGTTCTCTCTCTGATACCTAAAACAACTTGGCTCTTATGGCTTCGTATTTAAAACTGATTGGAAATTTACAGTCATCAGTCCTAGATTGTACAGTTATAAAATCCTGCACACTTTCCCCTTCTAGTTGATAACGAGTATGGAAGAGATAACGTTCATAAATGACATTTTTTCTAGGCACAAAATGATTTTGAAATTTAGTAGTGACTATAGTCCTGTAATTCTGCATCAGATATTTTTAACGAGTTAAAAATAGCTTAAGCCTAAGGGATCATTTGGTCTGAAGAAAAACCGCTCAGGTGCATGGAATTGCTATACAGGAGTAATTACATTTGCAATACGTGGTTCATTTCGGCGAGCACCGATCGGGGATGTCGGGCTAGACATATTAGTATATTTGCTTCTGGGCACAGTATTAATATAGTTTTTTAAATCCTAGCTGCCACGATATATCATTTTATTGGTATAAAACTAAAACGTTTCTAAATGGTCCTTATCATCATCCTTCTGGCTTTACAACCCTACGTGGGTCCTAGCCTTTCTCCGGCAAGCACGTATTCCCATATTTCTCATGTCTTCATAGATGTTATCAAGGAACCTTGTTCTAGGTCTTCCTCTTCTTCTCTGACCAATGGATCTATCAAGGAGCTGGTTCCCGATAAGTTCGAAGTTGTATCGTCTTCTTCACACTCCATTGTCATTCACTGCTCCATAAATTCGCCTTAGTACTTTTCTTTCGAAACATCCTAACATGTTTTTATTATTTGTTATTAGAGTCCAGGTTTCTGAACCATATGTTAGGACTGGGCGTCATTGCTTTGAACATTTCTCTTCTATTCACAGAGTCGTAGGCTGTTTTGTAGTCTATAAGTATGTGATGAGTATCAATGCCATATTCCAGTGTTTTATCCAAAATTTGTTTCAGGGTTGCAATCTGATGAATTGTCGATTTACCACCTCTGAAACCAGCCTCGTATTTTCCTACTATCCGTTCTGCATGTGGTGCCATACGATGACATAGTACTGTGGAAAATATTTTATAAGCTGCATTTAGAAGCGTAATTCCTATGTGATTAGAGCATTCATAGATATCTCCTTTTTTGTGTATGTGCAAAGTATTCCAATCATTGAGGAGGGATTTCTGTGTCCATATTTCTTTTATAAGCTGCTGTAATGCCATTATGGTATCATGTCCACTTTCTTTGTATAGTTCAGCTGGGGGATTATCTATTCTGGGTGATTTGTTTTTGGCTAGTTTTTTAACTGCATCTCTTTAAGTTCAAGAATCGTTGGTGGTTTCTCTTCCCTCTCGTCTGTTCCCCTAAATGGTCTTACACTTTATATAACTATGTTTGGATGGGCTGGAGTCAATAAAAATGGGCTATTAGATAATTATTTTTTACTACTCGAGCTTTCAATTGTGCTTACAATTCTTTTCAAGAGCTAAAATAAAAATACAAAACATCTGATAAAGTGGAACGAATAATTGTAAAAAAGTAGTAACTCACCAAATAAAATTGGGTTTTTTAACAAAATTTGCTGCAAAACATACTTAAAAAACATTATTTTAAAAATTCTTTGGTCTAATAAATGTTTCTACTTCTTTTAAAAAATTATTTAAACAAAAAAAAATAGATTTTAATAAATTATAAATAAATTAGAATAGCAACCAATAGAAAATTACAAATAACCCTCAATGTCATGAATGCCAACATCTAGTTTGTCTTTTAATTCATTGTTGACAATTATATTGCCAACATGAAAATTTTGTTACAAATTCTTTTTTTATTTAATAAGAAAAAAGAAGATTTATTTATTATTCACAGATACCTGAAAAAAATGTAACAAGTAGGGTAGAAACTTCGGTTATGGCCACCTGATATATTGATTTATATTATTAAACTCTACTTAGGTAATATTGATTCCTTTAGGGCATTACAGTAATCTACAAACATATTTACTTTAAATACTTAATACTACGGGGCGCTGATAGTTCTACAAAAACTTGACTATTGACATTTGCTGTAAAACTTCATAACTGTTGATTTGTTAAGAAATTTGGTAAGCAAATACTTTTTTATATCTAATTTTATTTAATGCATCCGATATTTGTTTTTAATAATAAATAGGCATGAGGCGCGATTATTTGTTATATTTTTAATATTCAGCAAAATAACCTAATAATATTAACCTCCAACGCTTATAATCTCGGTGGCCATAAACGAGGAAAGATATATTTTGTTTTCCTATTTATGGCCGTAAGTAGATTTGTAGAATTCTATTTTGGCCCTATTATGTGAGAATGACAAAATAATTATCGGACTAGTATGCTATAACTTAAAGTAGTACCATTGTTTAAAAAAGAATAGTTAGACAATCCTTATGGAACAAATGTTTGACTTTTAATCTGCCGTCAGGTGGCGGCCTCTAGTAATAAATTTTAAAAACTATTAACAGAAACTTAATTGCATGCAGGGTTCTACTCGAGTATATTTTCAGCTGTCTGTTAAACAATAATAACCTGTACACGGATGTCAGATTGTGAAGAAAATATAAGATTCAAATAAAACGCTTACTGTTATTGTGTTGTTAGCCTAGTTTAAGATATAGGTGCCGGAGTTAGGCAACACGGATGACGGGGGTTAGACATGTCATGTGAAGGTTGCCGAAGCTCGGGCATGCATGTATGTTTTAGGGTTGAGAATAAACTGATGTTTATGTGAAGTAACGATTATTATTTGTAACCCCTCTTCGATAACACGACATGGTGGCAGCTGGTGCTTTGTTTTGTTAACATTAAACAAGCAAAGAGTGATCGAACGTGACAGCAGTGCAAATCTTATGCATAACCTATAAATCAGAGGGGACCTAAAATCCTTAAAATGGATGCACCTATCCAAATAAATAAAGAAGTGTTTGCGAACATTTCGGCTCCAAGCGAATTTGATTTTACACAGCCCCAGACATGGCACCAATGGAAGAAAAGAGTAGAAAGATATATGTCTGTAAGTGGATTTGGACAAAAATCTGACAAGGATAAACTAGACCTATTGTTGTATTTAATGGGAAATGAAGCAGAAGATATTTTACTTCAAAATCAACCAGGGGAGAATGCATCCTTTCAAGATGTAATGCAGATTTTCGAAAATCATTTTATTCCCCGAAGAAATACAATCTTTGAGAGATTTCAATTTAATTCAAGGGTACAAAGGCCAGGAGAACCTGTGGGAAACTTTAGTTCAAATCTACATACTCTTGCAGAGCACTGTAGCTATGGAGCTCTTAAAGATGAGTTAATTCGTGACAGGATTGTTATCGGAATAGCTGATAAAAAGGTGAGCGAAAGAATGCAACTAAATGATGGTTTGACACTAGAGAAGGCAATACAAACAGCGCGCCAAGCTGAACTTCAAGATAGTCAAAATAGAATTATGAGACAGGAGCAGTCAGTTAGTGCAGTTAAACAGGACTACAGGGAGCGTAGTGATAAAAGAAATCAAGGTAAGAGTTTTGCTAAACAAGAAACAACTCATGAGAAAGTTAAGGAAGGTTACAGATGTGGATACTGTGGCATACCTACATGTAAAAATAGGGAGAAATGTCCAGCCAAGTTCTCTGAATGCAGATCTTGTTCACGTAGAGGTCATTGGAGTGTGATGTGCAGGAAGAAAGCTGTCAGAGCTGTTAAGTGTTCAAGGTCCACCAGTAGCAGTAGTACAGACGACGAAGGAAGGGATTCAGTAAATCAAGTGGTACATACAGATTCCTTTATTGGCCAAGTGTACCTAGACAAGAAGGATCGTTGGTATGTAGACATCTTATTGGATGAAAAATTTAAGGTACCTTTTTTTTGTGGATACAGGAGCAGATGTTAACTGTTTTCCCTATGAAAAATTACCTCCAGAATATATGGGTAAAATTGTGGCATGTGATGCAATTGGTGCAGCGGACGATCATAAATTGGACACAGTGGGTAAGCTACATATAAAATTTACTTATGACGGTTTTACAAATGATGAAACAATATATTGTATTAGGAAGTTGAGACAACCTATATTAAGCAGAGAGTCAATCATTAGGTTTAATGTTCTAAATTTTTCTAAATGTAAGCTTAAACAGGTAAATCAAATCAGTTGCAGTGTTGTTCATTGTAATCAATCTAAGAGTACTAATATGTTTTCAAAATTTAATTTGGAGTCTGTTGCTAAAACATTTCCTGGTATTTTTAGTGATATAGGTGAATTTAAAATAGAAATGTCAATTAGAATTAAGCCAGATGCTAAACCTTATGTACAGAGCGTTCCCAGAACTGTTCCTTTACCTCTGTTACCAAAATTAAGAATTGAAATTGATAGATTGCTAAAATTAGGGATAATTGAACCCATTGAAGATCCTACTTGGTCAGCCCAATTGTTTGTGTGGACAAGGGAAATTGTGTACGGCTTTGTGGTGACTATACTAAACTTAATGAAAACGTGTGACGGTCACATTTTCCTCTCGGGAAAATATCTCATACACTAGCACAGTTGAAAGGGTCTAAATTCTTCTCAAAATTGGATACCACAAGTGGGTTTTACCAAATAAAATTGAATAAGGAAAGTCAGTTGTTAACAACTTTTATAACACCTTTTGGCAGATTTTTCTTTAAAAGGCTTCCATTTGGTATATCTTGTGCCCCAGAGTATTTAACTATGAGATTTTCAAAAATCTTAACTGGCATTGAAGGCTGTGTTGTCCATATAGATGACATTCTTATTCATGCAAGGACAATAGAGGAACATGACAATAGTTTGAACACAGTCCTAACAAAACTTCATAAGGAAGGTATTACACTAAATAAAAACAAATGCTCTATAGCAACAAAAACAGCTAAATACTTGGGTCATATGGTCTCTGAGCAAGGTATATTAATTGATCCAGATAGGGTTAAAGCTATCCGTGATTTTCCTGAACCAAAAAATAAGACCGAGCTGTCAAGTTGGCTGGGTTTGTCATCCCAGATTAATAACCTTGTCACATATTGTCCCCAATGTGTTGAACACAGAGTAAATCATAGAGAAACATTTCATAAAGACAATACTGTACAAAGGCCGTGGCAAAAACTGGGGGTTGATTTGTTTAAATGTTATGATAAGTGGTACTTGATTGCCACTGACTACTTTTCACATTGGTTTGAAATTTTTACTTTAACCAATATGACAGAAGATGCCGTTATTCCTAAACTTAAAGATATTTTCTCTCGTTATGGTATCCCAGAGGAAGTTAGATCCGACTGTGGTACTCAATTTTCATCAAAATTTATAAAGTTTTCAAAAGAATATAATTTTGTTCATAAGACGAGCAGTCCACACTGGCCACAGAGCAACGGTGGAGTGGAACGCACTGTACAAATTGCAAAAAGATTAATTCAGAAAAATAAAAAAGAGGACCTAAGTGTGGCATTGTTAGCATACAGATGTACACCCCTAGAATGTGGTGTTTCACCTTCTGAATTATTAATGAATAGAAAATTAAGATCTAACTTGCCCCAGCTTCCAAGCTTATTAAACTTTTCAAAAGAACCAAACACTGAAAATAAAAAGAACGAAATAAAGGATAAACAAGTGAAAAACTACAATAAGCGATACAATGCCAAGGATTTAGATCCTCTTAAGGTTGGTGATTCTGTGTGAGTGGTTGATATCAGGAAATATGGGCAAGTTGTTGCGATCTCTCAGGAACCCAGGTCCTATATAATTGAAACAAACTGGGAAATTTAGAAGAAATAGATGGCATTTGATTCATGCACCCTACTGTTTCCCTGTATTGAGCACCCAACCAGAATCCTCAAATGATTATGTTCCGCCAATTTCTAGTAACACAAAGCTAATGCCTTGCTCTAATCAAAGCAATGGTGACATACAGGGTAAAATTATGGAGGAAAGTAGTAGGGGGGAACCCAGTGTATTTCCGGACAAAATCGAACAAAGTGGAAACCATGTTTTACCTCCATCGGGTCAGGATAAAAGTGATAGTGACACTGATAGTGTATCGGACTTTGAGTGCGTAAAGCCTAGCAGGCCAAAAAGACTTGTGAAGAAACCGGTTCATTTAACAGATTATGTTTGTAGTAGTTTAAGTTAGTTTAGGTATAAGATCATCAATGACACAGGGATCTTTTATAAAAAAAAGGGAGATGTGTTGTTAGCCTAGTTTAAGATATAGGTGCCGGAGTTAGGCAACACGGATGACGGGGGTTAGACATGTCATGTGAAGGTTGCCGAAGCTCGGGCATGGATGTATGTTTTAGGGTTGAGAATAAACTGATGTTTATGTGAAGTAACGATTATTATTTGTAACCCCTCTTCGATAACACGACAGTTATTACCATTAAATTCTTCTTGTGATAGATAACTTCACTATTTCGAGCGAATATTTCACATTTTCTTTTATTTGCAATTTGTTTCAACCATAAAGAGCTCTTAGCATGGAACTATAGGTATTAACATGAAATGTGAAAAATGAACAAAAAGATAATATTAAAATTAGTTACCCAGTCCTATGTTACGTAAGCAATTAAGAATTTTAGATGTATTATTTTCACTTAAACGTTCTTTTGAGGTGTTGGGTAACTGTTTTTGTTGTCGTTCTAGTACATAGAAAGGACAGTCTATTAAGATATGTTGCACTGTTAGTTCACTATCACACACATAACACATCGGAGGAGGTTCCTTTATTAATATAAAATCATGGGTTATCTTTGTATGTCCAAGTCGCAATCTGGATATGATCACTTGATCTCTTCTCTTAGTAGAAAGTTTCCACGGCAACACTTTGTTCGATAGTTCTTAATGTAGAGATGATTCTTTAATGATTTCAATTTATTTGCCATTTTATCATCATTTTGTTCTTAAAATATTGTTTTAAATTAGTATAAACACAGGTAATTATGATGTCTGTTAACGGATTATCGCTTGCATTTTTTGCTAATATGTCAGCTTTATCATTTCCACTTATCTCGCAATGTGAAGAAACCCATAGGAAGTAAACTAATCTTTGATTTTGATTTTATTGGCATGCTAAGAGTTCCGTCTTAATTAAAAGCAGGACGGGATATTTGAGGCTACAATTTCTTTAGGGCTGTTAATGCTCTCAAAGAGTTGCTAATTATTAGAGAGTATCTGATGTCATGTGTGTGGACAAACGTTCATGCCTGGAGGATAGAAAAGAGTTTAGCGGAGAATATGTAGGTTTGGGAAGCATGCTGATAGGAACTGTTATATTTAGGTATCTGTTGTGAAAGCTGCTCTTACTCTGTTTGCAGAACCGGATGCGTCAGTGACAATAAGGATGTAATCATTAAAACCATTTAATATTCCAGTGCTTTCTGTTTGAAAATTTTGGCTTGTGTGTCACATTTCTTGAATGCAGAAAGGTTTGTATTACAATTAGGGAGAGCAATGGTTCATGGTAACATATGTTTTCTAACTTCTAAAATATTGTAAGTGGGTGGAATTATTATGTCTCAGCTTTGTAACATTGCTTTCACTCGATGATAAAACTGAGGAACCAATCTTTTTCTACAATTAAACATCGATGGAAATCTATCTGTAAATGTGTTTTTATAAACAGGAACCTCTGGGTTAGCTGATACCCTTAAGACATAAAAGAGGCTAAGATATTCTCTACAGAGTTCAAGGTATGGTTCATTCACCCGATTTAACATACATACTTTGAACTGAGCTTGTATAGTGTGCTCTTAGTGCAATTCTAATTGCTGAATTATATACTGGATCTAGCACTTTCAACAGTGAACCTTTGGCTGAGTTAAAGGCAATAGCAACATAATATAATTTTGAACGAATTAAAGTTTTGTACACAGTCATAAGAGTTTGGAAGTCGGCACCCCATTGATTATGAGAGATGCTTTTCAGTAAGTTAAGGCTGTTTGAAGCTGACAGAGTGAGTGGATGTGGTCTTGCCAAGACAGTCGATTATCCAGTTTTACTCCCAAGATGTTAATCGATTTTAAATAATTTATTTGTGAATTCTTTAGGTAGAGTTTCGGTGGTATAATATACTTTCTTTGGAGTTTTACTTAGGATGATTGCTTTTGTTTTAGTGGGAGAAAATTGTATGCCAGTAGTGTTCGACCAATTCTACTACTACTACTAAGGATTTCCACAGTTTTCACTGTCTTCCTTCACTCAACCGTTTTCTTCAATGTTCCCTGTCATTCCAGTCTCCATCTCGCAGGGTTCTTTTCTCCATAGTCTCGTCGATTTCATCTCTGAATGACCTTCGGGGTCTTCCTCTCTTTCTTCTTCCAATCGGGCTCCATTCTGTGATTTTGTTTATCCAGCGTCCTCTGTCCGCTCTTCTGACGTGGCCGTACCAGGATAGTCTCTTCTCCTCTATATAATCGATTATGTCTGATTGCACTCCCATTCTCCGCTTAATCTCTGCGTTTTCAATTCTGTCTCTTTTTGTAAGTCTACAGCTTCTCCTCAGGAACTCTATTTCTACTGCTCTTATTCTACCTCTATTTCCCTTGTTTATTGTCCAGTTTTCGGACCCATATGTCAGGATACTTCTTGTCAGGGTGTTATATATTCTCGACCAATTCTCTAGTTTGTAAATGGTTTGGTGTATATGGTTCGTCATTGTTAATATATTTTTTCCTCGACAGAATATAACAAGATCATCAGCAAATAGACGGTCTTTAACTAATAGGCTAAAGGATTTAACGATGTTATTGATGGCAATAAGGAAAAGTGCAACACTAAGAGTAGACCTTTGAGGAATGCCGTTTAATTGGATTTTGGAAGTTGTCTATTCGAACTTTGAAGTTTCGTGTATGTAGGAAATCACTCATAAATTTGATATTTCCTTGAATCGACCAACTTGACAGAATTCTTATAATATCTAATCTCCAAATTGTATCATACGCACGCGTTATACCAAAAAAGATAGCCAAACATTATTGACCACATCCAAATGACTTATGAATCACAGACTCAATGTCCACTAGGTTGTCTAATGTAGATCTGGACTTTCTACATTCACTTTTTATAGGGCTAAGTAGCTGTCGATCTTCTAGGTACCATATTAGTCTGTTGCTTACCATTTTTGCATGTACTTAAGCATAGTAGAAGTTAGAGATATTGGTCGGCAATACTCTTGGTCCGGATTATTCTTACCCTGTTTTAACTCTGTTTGTACCACAGATCACCTACCTCTAGATGCTTCACGACAATACTTTAGTTAGATATGAAATTCAGCGCTCCAAGAGATTTGTATCGGAACTAATTCAAGCGGGAAATTACGCGGGAATTTCAAAATTTAATTTTGGTGGGAAAATTTATATAAAGCTTAAAATATTTAAATATAATTTAAATATAATATAAAAAAAAATTGCATTTGAAATTTTAAAATGTGCAAATTATTTTTAAATTAAAATATACACTATACCATTTACGAAAAAATAAGACAAAATATAATTTATTTATTTATTTAATACATGTAAAACAACTTTGTACATACATAAATTTAGAATACAATAGAAATATGCTTTATTACTACTGAGAATTGTACAATTTTGTGGACGAAGCTTACAAAAAGTCAGAAAAATAACAACAATTTAAAATGTACCGAAATTACATAAATCGTCAATATGACAAAATAAAAGATAATAAAATACACAATATATTGCAAAATTTAAATAAATTGCAAATTGCATAGTTTTAGTTGCTGCATGTGATACTGAAATATATATTTATACAAATACTTTAGTTACTTGTACATAAAGCTATTCGTTCAGAAACTCTTCTACTGAATAATGGTCTTTCAGATAGATAGGCTTTTGTCCTTTTACGGAACTTAAAGAAAGAAGTTGAAGATTTAAATTGCAAAAGGAGGTGGTTGTACAATTTTTTTGCTGAATATAATATAGATTTCTTTGAATTTCTAGTGGAGTAGTCATGATTAGGTCTTGCTGGAAAAACATGTAGGTGTTTACGAATTAAGAAATACTTTCTAAAATATATAAAAAGGGAAGAGTTGAAATCCCGTGATTTTTGAAGTACGTTTTTCAAAATGTTATTCTATTGAGGCCAAAAAGATACTGTATTGCTCTTTTCTGAAATTTAAAAACAACATTAGAATGGGGCAGCTGTTCTAGAACCCCAAAAAAGAAGACCATATCAAAGATGAGACTCGAACAAAGAAAAATATGTTATTTTGGAAGATGCTAAATTGATTTCCTTCGAAACAGATCTTACTGATTAGCAGGCTGAGGCTTCTAAAAAATTAGACTTCTACCAACACTTTTTTTATTTGAGGGGTTTTTACACCAACTCTGCTACAAAACTGGTATGAAATAGATTACTTCCACTGTTTTCTTAGACGTCTTACCATAAGAACTAGAACATGATCTGCTATATATGAATCTCTGTTATATCCTATGTCCTCATTGTAACGAAGACTTGGCATAATCTCCATTTCATCAAATATTATAGCTATATGCTTATCAATTCCTTCTATTTTTGATATGGTTGCTTTTAGTGACTCAAATATTAACTTAATAATTAATTCCTGGGTCCCCAATAGTTTAAGCCAGAAGTTTGTTTAATAATGACTTACTGGGTAAGATAAATAGATTGGAAAATATACTATATGAACGAGCACTTTGTTTTTAAAAAGACAAAGTTAAACATTTCTCATTAAGAGTAAATTGTCTTAGCTTTTTTGCTTTACAGCTCTCTCTGTACTGAATTTGAATTAGCATAGCTGCCATTGAGACTATGAACACAGGCAAGCTCCTATTTCTAGTTTTTAGCCCCGGCTGGTCTATGATACAAAGGCAACTAAACTTATAAAAAACTCTAGTATCACTATCCGAAGGTTAAGCAAACTGTTAATTTTATATTTAATCATATTAGATAATGTTTACAAATCTGCTTATGACAATACAAAATATAAAATTTTAACTACAATAACCTTTTAAATCCTTACTCTCACCAGTTTTTATAATTAAAATCTCTTCGTTTGGTAACTGTGCATAATTGTGTTCTGCAACTAAAAAGTTTCATGAAATATCTAGTAACCAATTGGAAAATTATTAATTTGTTATCTTCCCAATAGTTACTACAATGGGGTATCTCAAATGATTGAAACATGTGTGTAGATTGTGCATCTTTACTTGTTGAAGAACTTTCAACTAAAAGAAAAAGTTAATATAATAATTTATAGCATGATTCACTTCAAATAAAATAATTTTTATTAATTACATATCAGGGTTACTTACTTTCTGTTACATTTGCTTCAGCATACAATATTGAAATATGTACTTCTGGGATGTAGATTAGAACAGGAATCTAAAATCAATCAGTTATTTGTTCTCGGGAATTGCATTTTGGTACAAGCTATGACTCCATGTAGAAGCAAACTTATCTTCAAAGTGCCTGTGGCATATTCGTTTTGTTTTAAAAACTGTAGTGGAATTTTGGATTGGATCATATCAAAATTAGGATTTTTTATAACACTAAGCCGCTTCCTAAATCGTATAATGTCTTTATCAGAATTTGGAAAGGCATGTCTAATTGTTGACGAATTGGTACATTGTAGGATACAACATTTATTATGAAAAACTATATTTAACTAATTATTATTAATCTGCAAAATACTGTGATGTTATTTATTTAACTGTTGTCTTTATTCAGTTTATAATGTCTTTATTAAAAGGTTCTTATTTTAATTTATTAAAAAGCACGATAACTTATATTAATTTATTTAACTACTCAATAATACATAATTTATTTTATACGAACGGTACAATTAAAATCGCGGGCGCGAGTCTTCAGATTTAACTGTCCCTTCCAAATAAAATGTCCTGTTAATATATGCCAGTGCCGTTAGCTAGAACCATCGGCAGCCTTCTTGACTAGCGCCGAAATTATAACGGTAAAGGCAAACGGGTATTTTCACATCGGTTCGACCGTTTTTCTGGAAGGTCCCTCCAGGTAAATAGAAGCCTCTCGTAAAATCTAAAACATAAACATGTGAATAAAAACATGTTTACAGGTTAAAACTATGACTCATATTTTTACGTAACATTGCCCCCCTCTCAAAAGATGGTTCCTCCTGGAACCTTGTCGGGACTAGAACTGGAACGGTATGCTGGTATCGGCAACTGGACCCTCTTTTACAACTTCCAGTTGTATAAAAATGACAAGGGACGGTTTTCTCTCCGCACCAGTAACTATGCGGATTGCAACAGACTAACACCTGGACTTCGGTGTCTTTAAAGATCTCCTCCACCATGTTTCGAATAACCCTCCAATCTAATTGGCGGCACTCCAACTTTGGCATGGCTAACTTTTGCACGTCGGACTCTAGTACGTGCTCTCTCAATTGAAGTAAGACTTCCCATACATCTCGGTAGGTAGGTTGGTCACGGGCAGTGTCTTTTGTTACCAGGTAGAAAAGGTAACGTGATGCATCTTGGAGTTTCAAGGTTTTACCGGGAGCTGGCACCTGGCATTGAAGTTCTGCAACTCGACCAAACTTCCTTCGAAAGACGGATGCCAACCCTGGTGCGTCTTTGATACTGGCCGGGATGGTAAGGGCCAGCGAGTAGTCATCGGGGAGCGCGAGTAGATCTTGCTTTTCTTTAGTGGTAACACCATGTCTCGCTTTACCGGTACCTCCATAGGCACCCATGAATTCCTCAAACGTGAGGTCAGACACATCTTGGATTTGGTTTACTTCCACTTCTTCATCTACGTCGTGGTCACCTTCGAAAGACGCCAGCCGGTTATGGTGTACTATCATCGGCTTTCCCCTCGGAATCTTGCTTATTCGGTAGATAACATCGTTGATCTTCTCCATGATGAGGTATGGACCTTCCCAAAACTGCTGCAATTTGGGAGAACAACCTTTTCGCTTCTTGGGATTATACAGCCAGACTTTGTCGTTCTTCTTAAAGCAACCCTTTTCGGCTTGTGTATCGTACCGTTTCTTCATTCGGTCGCTAGCGATCTGAAGGTGGGAACGGACCAACTCATGTACATCGTCCATTCTTCTTCGTAATTCGATCACATAATCTTCACCTGCTACATCTTCTCCAGGTCGACACCCAAACTCTAGATCACAAGGTAGTCGCATTTCGCGTCCGAATAGGACTTTGGCTGGTGTCTGGCCTGTTGATTCGTTAACAGCAGATCTGTAGGCCATTGTGAAGAACGGAAGGTATTGGTCCCAGTCTCGCTGATGATCGGACACCATCTTTGTCAAATACTTGCCAACTGTCCTATTCATTCGTACTACCATACCATCCGATTGCGGATGATACGCGGTAGTTCTTGTTTTCTTCATGCCTAGTCTATCACATATTCCTTGGAATAGATCGCTTTCGAAGTTCCTGCCTTGGTCACTATGGATCTCCAAAGGCACTCCAAATCGGCTGATATATTCTTGGATCAACTTATCTGCAACGGTGGCGGCCTTCTGGTCTGGAAGTGCGTAAATCTCGACCCACTTAGTGAAGTAATCCATTACTACCAGCATGTACTTGCCTCCATTTTCACTTTCTGGAAATGGCCCAGCGATGTCCAAAGCTATTCTTTCAAACGGGCTTCCAACATTATATTGTCTCATAGGAGCTCTCCTTTTTCGGTAAGGCCCGTTACTCGTGGCACAAATAGTACATTTCTTACACCAGTCTTTTACATCGTCGGAACTGTTCATCCAATAAAACCGTTCTTGAATTCGCTGAAGGGTTTTCCTTACACCAAAATGCCCTCCCGATGGACTGTCGTGTAACTGACGAAGTACTTCGGCTATTCTGCTCTTTGAGATCACCAACTGTCTTCTCTTCTCTGAACCGTCATCATTTTCCAGGACTCGTTTGAGCAAGCCATCTTCGATGATAAATGAGTCCCACTGGGCCCAATACCTCTTAACTACTGAGCATAGGTTTGATATTTCCTGCCAAGGTGGTCGACGGTTTTCCTCTTTCCATTTTAGGATTTTCTGTATAACTGGATCTCTCTCTTGTTCTTCCCTGATCTTAGTAGGCGTCCAGTCGTCGTTGACAATCGTCGTTCTTAGCACTGCTGCTTCCTTGAATTCCGTTTTGTTGCAGTGGGAACACTCTGCTGGGCATGGCCTTCTGGAAAGAGAATCAGCGTTTCTGTGGCTAACTCCGGCCCGGTGCTCAATCTTAAAATCGTATTCTTGGAGTCGTTCGATCCACCTGGCTATCTGACCCTCTGAATTCTTAAACTGCATCAACCACTTAAGGGCGGCATGGTCGGTTCGGATTAGAAACTTTCTGCCATAGAGGTATTGATAGAAGTGCTCTACTGATTTAACTACTGCTAGAAGTTCTCTTCTCGTGACGCAATAATTCCGCTCAGGTTTTGAAAGAACTTTACTAAAATATCCGAGGACTCGTTCCTGTCCTCCTTGAATCTGAGACAGCACTCCTCCAATTCCCACGTTACTTGCATCCGTATCTAAGATGAACTCTCCTTCTGGCAGTGGATACCCTAAAATTGGTGCTGTTATTAGATGTTTTTTTAAGGTCTCAAAGGCATTTTGGCAGTCTGTATCCCAGCGGTATTCTCTTGCTTCCTCTGTAAGTCGCGTTAATGGCTTAGCGATATCTGCAAACTTCTTAATAAACCTCCGGTAGTAAGTACATAGTCCAAGAAAACTTCTCACTTGATGTTTGTCAGTTGGTTTTGGCCATTCCTTAATGGAATCGATTTTTCCCTTATCCATGGCCACTCCTTCTTTACTGACTATATGACCCAGATAATTGACTTTACCTTGAAATAGCTGGCACTTCTTGGGGTTTAGCATCAATTGGGCAGCTTTAAGTCGATTAAAAACGTTTTCTAAATTCCTCAAATGATCTTCGAATGTCTCCCCCAAGACGATTATGTCATCTAAATAAACCAGGCATGTTTTCCAAGATAACCCTCTCAACACATTTTCCATCAGCCTCTCAAATGTCGCAGGAGCATTACAGAGTCCAAATGGCATAACGTTGAATTGCCACAATCCAGATCCTGTGGTGAAGGCTGTTTTTTCTTTATCTACTGGGTCCATTTCTACCTGCCAGTATCCAGACTTCAAATCCAAAGTAGAAAACAATTTACTTCCAGCCAATGTGTCCAATGTGTCATCGATCCGAGGCAGAGGATAACTATCTTTCTTGGTAACGTTGTTCAGCAAACGGTAATCCACACAGAACCTCGTCGTTCCGTCTTTCTTCTTAACCAGGACCACCGGAGAGACCCATGGGCTCGTAGAAGGTTCTATCACCCCGTCTTTCTTCATTTCCTGAGCAATCGTTTCAGCTTCCTCTCTTTTCGCCTGTGGTAATCGTCGAGCTGTTTGACGAATTGGCTTAGCATTACCAGTATCAATTTTATGCTTAACAACGGTAGTTCTTCCCGTCTTTCCTCCTTTCGGTACGAAAATATCACGATACTGCCGAAGAAATTCCCTTAATTTCCTTTTCTCCATCTGATTTAGAGACTGTCCTGCAACTGCAACCATTTGGTCGAATTTGACGTTCGAATTATCAGATGTTGTCGCCTGACGGATTATGGATGTCACAGGTACACAAGTTTCTACTTTTGTCTCTTTCTTTATGGTCACTGGGTAGTCGTTGACATTGATAAGTCTCACAGGAATTTCTTTAGCCGAAGTCACCAATTCCTTTCCAATTATGATTCCACGGCCAACCTCATCGTCGTGGTTCCAAGGCTCCATCATAACAGGTCTCCCTTCGTCCACAATTTCCTGTAGCCGCGCTACTATGATCTTTTCGCTTCTCGCAGGCACGACTGTATCTTCTTTAATGGCTGCTTGCACAGTGTTGTCATTATGTGGATGGAGAAATACCTCCTCGTTGCCAACTTTGATTATCTTATTCTTAAAATCCAATTGGAATCCATGCATATTCATTACATCCATTCCTAATATATCATCCTCTTCGATGTCAGCAACTATAACAGTATGGACAAACTTTTCTGCTCCAATTCCCAATTGTACCTGGATTTCTCCATGAATGTTGGCATTTTCACCTGTAGCGGTCCGAAGTCGCAACCTCGTTGGTAACAGTTTCTTACGGCTGTTTATAACTGTCGGGCGTATAATGGTTCTGGTCGCTCCGGTATCCACCAACAACGTATGCTTTTTACCATTTATTTCTCCATCTACATATACGCTATCCTCACGACATTTCAAAGAAGCTATTAGGATAAGAGGATCTTTGGAAAAGTTCCGGGTCGAAGCTGCACCCCTAAAGCCGACTCGTTCTGGTTTTCCTGATGGTGAGTTTCTTGATTTTATAGTCTTCGTTTTCTTGTATGTCATGCTTTTCATCATATTAACGAGCTGGTCAAGTTTATCTTCATCTCCTTCCTCTTTTACAGTCCTAACTTTACTGTACCCGCCAGAGGCCTGCGTAGCTGACTCGTATTCGAGGGCGGCGGAGAGGACATCAACCAGCGTCTTGTGACGAGCTAATCGCAGTGTTCTCTGCATTTCATGATCACGAAGACCATCAATAAACGTTTGAACGGCCAACTTTTCCATCATGTCTTCGGGAGCTGTTGGATAAGCGTATCGTACTAATCTGGCAATATCTACCTCGTATTCTTGAAGAGCCTCATCTTTCTTTTGTCTTCGATTTTTAAGCTGCGACTGATATACATGCTCCAAATGTTCGTGGCCATATCGCATATTTAACCTCTTCTTAAGTTGTTCGAAATCATCCGTCTCTTCTACGGCTATGGTCTGAAGCACATCTAAGGCATCTCCTCGAAGAGCGATAGTCAGGTTTACAGCCTTTTCTTTTTCAAACCATCCATTCGCTTTTGCGGCTGATTCGAACTGTTTCATGTAGTTGTTCCATGACGATTTTCCGTCGAAAGTTGGGACTTTCACATGGACAGAACCTCCACTTCCTTCAAATTTCGGCCGTATTTCCAACTTACATTTCGTCTCGTCTTCTTTTGTCTCTACTGTAATTGGATTTTTTCCTCTCTCTGCCGTCCCTGTTTCCTCCAGCTTCTTTTCCATCTCTTTCCATATCTTTTCTTCGAAGGCCAACATATCGGCAGCAACTTGGTTTTTTAACGAAGATATTCTATCGTCCAGGGCAGACATCTCAGAAGTGACTTTAGAGATTTCCGAAGAGATGTTAGCAAAGACTTTGCTTTCCAGCGAAGAAATCTCGTTAGAAACTTTGTCTTCCAACGAAGCGATGTCGCCGGAAACTTTGGCTACATCACCAGAAACTTTGGCTACATCAGAAGAAACTTTCGAAATATCGTCAGAAACTTTGTTCTCCAATGATGCGATGTCACCAGAAACTTTGGCTACATCAGAAGATACCTTCTAAATATCGTCAGAAACTTTGTTCTCTAATGATGCAATGTCACCAGAAACTTTCGAAATCGACGAGAGGACAGCATCTTCAAATATATAAGTCTCTGGATCTAGTTCTTCTAGCAAAGCGTTCTTTAGTCGTTGGACTAACTCAGCCTTTTTTCCGGTAGAAGCTCTGTCTTCGAGATGTCTTCTTAAATTAGTCACTGTCAGCTCATAAATCGTCGTCATTTTCACAATTTACAAATATTCACTTGTATTATTATTATAAGTCTAATTTATGTTCGATCCCACTTCTTACACCACTGTGATGTTATTTATTTAACTGTTGTCTTTATTCAGTTTATAATGTCTTTATTAAAAGGTTCTTATTTTAATTTATTAAAAAGCACGATAACTTATATTAATTTATTTAACTACTCAATAATACATAATTTATTTTATACGAACGGTACAATTAAAATCGCGGGCGCGAGTCGTCAGATTTAACTGTCCCTTCCAAATAAAATGTCCTGTTAATATATGCCAATGCCGTTAGCTAGAACCATCGGCAGCCTTCTCGACTAGCGGCGAAATTATAACGGTAAAGGCAAACGGGTATTTTCACATCGGTTCGACCGTTTTTCTGGAAGGTCCCTTCAGGTAAATAGAAGCCTCTCGTAAAATCTAAAACATAAACATGTGAATAAAAACATGTTTACAGGTTAAAACTATGACTCATATTTTTACGTAACAATACTATTCGAAGTCCAGGAACTTTTAAAACACAAACTAATTTGAGGTTGATGCTAACAATAACCCAGAGATAATAAAAAGTTGGATTTTTTGCAATAATAACCATTAAATCAAACAATTTAGACGAATAATAACCATCTGAAATCTGATTATATTGACGCTAATCAATTACTGACAATTTGCGATTGACAAGCATAATTTTTAGTTTGGCTCTAAACCTAAACCGCAGAGTATAGACTATACACAGAGTATAGTGACATCTTAAGATTTGTATCGGTACTACAAATGACATTTATTTTAGTTTGACCTTGAGCTACCTGCGTGAAATGTCTAGTTATTAGTGGTCTGTACGATAATTGAGTTGTACTAATTAATTTGGAAAACATCCTTTGTCCAAATAAAATTATAGGAGATCCAGAAGATATTGTTTGCCTTCCGTTGGCATAGCTTTTAAAAATGTAGCAGGCATGTTGTCATGCCCTTTGTTGTTGTCAGTATCTTTAACTTTGTTTAATGTTTCCAACAGTTCATCCACTGTAAATATAAAATTTATAAGTAAATTATTATGATCATAAAGATTTACACAGTCATTATTAAATTTATTTTTTTGAACTAGGAAACTTGTAGATAGATTTTCCTCACTGATATATGTTGATGATATACGTTTGCTAGTACGGAGGCTATATCTTGCTTTGTTGAATAAATATGGTTATAACGTTCTAGGCAATGCATGGAGTTAAATGATTTTTTACCATACATTCTGTTAATCATTTTCTAAACCTCAGAAGCAGGGGTAGATAAATTTGAAGATTATACACATTTTTTCCATGCTTCTCTGTTACTTTTATTTAAAATGTATCTATAGTAGGCCCCTAATCTTTTGAATTCCAGCCGGTTATTTAAAGTTGGGTACCTTCTAAATTTATAAAACGCTTTTTTTGACTCATTAATTGCTATTTCACAATCAGAATTCCACCATGGGACTGAAGTATGTTTTTTATAAAACTTTGCAAAACCTACGAACTCATGAGACATTGACGTTAAAAACTTTACGAAACGGAATACTTTAAAGTGGATATCAATATCTACATCGAAGGCCTGTACCAACTGTGAAATTAAAGAAGAATAAAGAGACCAATCTGCATTTTTCTGACGTCACTTATTAGATGGAATTGATGAGGATATAAGGTTATTGTTCATAATTAGTATGGGAAAATGATCGCTTCCATGCAAATGGAATGTTACATCCCACGACAGAGATGGTTGCAAGACAGGGTCACAGAGCGATAAATCTATTGGGGACCCATCGCCAGTGGAAATATTAAATCTTATGTTTCTTCCACCATTAAGGATATTCATATTAGAATTAGTAAAAATTTGTTGAATTTTACGTCCTAAGGAATCGGTTTTTTACCCCTCTAAAGTATATTGTGGGCATTAAAATCGCCTAAAATAATACGAGGCTCTGTGATTTCATAGAAGAGTTCAGTTATTTATCTAAATGGGTGTAATAACCATTTAGGTTCCACAGCAGTATAGTTGAATGTTGTTCTAGTAAGTGTCAGAAGAGGTATCGCTGCTCTGATCAGTAGAGACGTGAGTTGCATACTGTTTCATAATTTTATTTTTTAATCTAGAGCGGCGACTTTTAAGATACCCGGGAGTTAGTGCTGAATGGATTTTAGTTAAAAACTTGAGTAATCCGTCGATATCTTCTGTGTACCTACATTTTAGCGATGCTAAGAGGATCAGAAGAACCGTGTGCATTTTCGAAGAAATCAATTACTTCTTCCTTGGTATCCATTACCAGAATTATCTTTGAAGAAAGAACTAGCGCAATTAATAAGATCTTCTGCTAAATTAGCATTATCTTCAGGAAAATTTTTGAAATTCACAAGGAATCTACGTTCCTGTATTTGGCTGTATACCATATATTAAAAAAATTTATTAAAAATCCTTTGTAAAAGGTATATATTTTTAAAAACCCAAACGGGCTGTTTTAGACAAAACGTTTTCGGAATCCATTATTCCATCATCAGTGTCCTATAAAATATATAACCACTTAATTAAAAAGAACGTGAAGTTAAAATTTTGACCAAGGTTAATGTAAAGTGTGGTTAATACTTACTAGGAGTACATGAATGTAGCCACTAAATACATGGGTATAAACCCGTTAACAAAAATTTAGTTACATTTGTTTTACATTATATTATATAAATTACTAGGATGTTAAAGTTACCGTTGGATTAGGTAACATGGTGACATATGACTCCACGTTGAAGTTGCAAGTCCTGAGACGGTGTGTCTACGAGGACTTAATGGAAGCAACTGATTGAAATGACAATGTTGACAAGTTAGGACGGAACAAGTAACAGAGTAGTCAATATAACTGTATGTGTCTACTTAAGACAAAAGCCAACGTTAATTAAATTTGTTAAAGTAATAGATTTTTTGATATTAAATAATATAACAGTATCAACCATCAATGTTGTTGTTTTTTTTTAAAATTGATTTTTATGTGTATGAGATGAAATGTGGAGAGAAGATAATGTGGTTATATTTAGGCAACCAACTATGCATGTGTGTGGTAGTGTAATGAAAAAGAGATTTTTATATTTAGGCCCTTTATGTTTATTCAACATTTGGTACTTGGAAAATAGAAAATGGGCACATGTAGAAGGTTGAGTTATAGAAATTTTGTTTGATATTGGTGGAAAATGAATGAATATATTTAAAATATGAAAGTGTTCTTACATGAATGAAATAAAACTTTTGTAGTATAATGGTCATGTGAAATTTAACTTATAACTCGATTATAGAAGGCCCTGTATGTCAAAAAACAACATTTGGTACCTGGTAAATGTAAAACTAATTAAGTTATAAGTACATGAAATTAAATATCTGATAGGGTGTTAACAGACTAAGTGGTATGGAAGTTTTATTTTATTATCTATTATGTGAAATGAATAGAAATTGATGGTTGGGACATGGTTTTTTTTTAATAAGTTAATAGAATAGTACTCAACTTATAACTTAAGAAAGGTCCTATCTGTCATAAGCAACACTAGGTGCATGGGAACTATAAAAGGATAAGTTACAAGTTGTATGATTTGCAGGTGTATAATTGTCCAAAGTGTGAAAATGGAATGGTTGTGGGCTGGCTCTGTTAGAATTAAGTAAAACAAAAATTATGGGGTCAGCTTTAATGGTAATTAAGTTGTGTGATTTGTTTTTAATTCTTAATGGATATGAAGGTCTTAAGGTGTTCATTAAACTATTATCTAAAATAAACAGAATTTGATGGCTGGAGCATGGTTTTGTAGTATGTTGTAAGTATACTACTCAACTTATAACTTGAGAAAGGCCCTATCTGTCATAAAGCAACACTAGGTACATGAGAAATATAGAGAGATAAGTTATAAGTTGGGTGATTTTATAGGTGTATATAAACCTCAATTATGAAATTGAAATGGTTCTAGGGTGGCTCTGATGAAGTTGAGTGAAAAATAAGAAAATTATAGTGTTTTTGAAAAAATGTAGGATACGGAAAGAATACAGAAGGCTGAGATCCCCAGAGAGCTGCAACCAAACCCTAGGGGGGTTGTGTGGAAGAGTGAAATGAGGACTGAGAGGTTTGTTTGAAAGAGATGAAGAATAGTCTAAGGTTTGGAGGTGCCGACAAGAAGTATGGACAACAAAAGGTATAGTGGGTCGGACTAGAAGTTTGGGTTTACTAGAGAGAGATAAGGACTGATTGGGAGTGTGATGTGTAAACAGAAAAGTTTTTTGGAGTGGATTAAAGAAGATGAGTATTGGGCGGACAAATAGTGATAAATGTAGATTTTTGTTGTAAAAGTGAGTAGGGGATGAAGATTATGAAAATAGTTGGCGATGGAGAGGGAGGAAGTCTCGATTGAAGGATACATGACGATTGACGCAATTTGGGCTTTTTTGTTTTTCTTTAAGAATTTCAAGGTCTTCGTATAAGTCTAATTTAAGGAAATTTTTTTGGGGGATGTTGTGAATAAGTGAAACGTCTTCTGGGATATTAAGGGTGTGTTTGTGTTCTTTAAGATGTTGAGAGAAAGTGGAAGTATTTTCTCTTTTAGTGTGTTCTAGAGAACGTGAGGATAGTGATCTGCATGTTCTACCTATGTAAGAGGCATTGCAATCTGAACATTTTAATCTATACACTCCACTCCGATCCATATAATTGATGGGATCTTTGGAATTAGATATGTGTTGACCCAAATTGTTGGGTACTTTAAATGACACATGGATGTTTTCAACCGACCGTTGGATGAGATTTCGAATATCTCCAGAAAGACTTTCATGATAGTATGGAAGTGAAACGTAATTGGGCTTGATGGTGAGGTCTCTGGGGAACGCATTCTCCTGCAGGGTCTTAAGGCGTTTTTTACGGATGAGTTTGTTGATGATTTTGGGATCATATCCATTGTTGACTGCTATTTGTCTAAGTATGTTGAATTCTTTTTTGTAGTTTATGTCTGAAAGTGGAATGGTTTCTAAGCGGTGGATGTAACTGTGAAAAGCTGCATGTTTATGTGACATGGGGTGGTTGGATGAAAATGGAATTGTGTGATCAGTCTGTGTGGGTTTCCTATAGATACTGAAATCGAAGTGGTCAGTTAATCTGGTAATGGTGAGATCTAGAAAATTGATTGACATGGATGATTCTAGTTCCATAGTGAACTTGATATTGGGGTGAATTTGGTTAATTTTGGAAAGTAAATGTTCAGCTGAATTGGAATTACCTGAAATGAAGACTAAACAGTCATCAACATAGCGGAACCAATGGAGTATTTCAGGGTTTTTCATGATCTGTGTGGATTCTAAATGATCCATAAATACATCAGCCAAAAAAGGAGAGAGACAGCTACCCATGGCTAAGCCATCAGGTTGTCTATAGTATTTGTTGTTAAAAACAAAGAAATCTTGTTCTAAACAAAGTTGTAGAAGTTGGATAATGGATTTGGTAGTAGATGAAGTAATGGAGTTGGCTCTGAGAAGAGAATTAACCAGATTAATTGTTTCTTGTTTAGGGACAGACGTGAATAGATTGCTGACATCAAATGAAAGCATAGTAATGTTGGGGTGAAGATTGATGTGTTGTAAATTATTGACTAGATGACTAGTATTTTTGACTGAAATCGAGAAGTGAAGTTCGTCATGTTGTTAATAAGATTTAATATAAATTTTGATAAGATGGAGACTGGAGTGTTAATGAAACTAACAACTGGACGAATGGGAATGCCCTCTTTGTGTATCTTAGGTAAACCGTACAGCCTGGGTATCAAGGGGTTGCTTGGGATTTTTGGTTTCTTAGATTTACTTACAGGTTCTTTAAATGAGTTCTGGTCTTCTGCTGTCGGGGGAGTAATTATTTCTGATGCCGTTCGTTTTTACGATTGAGTGTCAGAAGTTTTGGAGGTTGATTTTGGCCTAGATTATTAATTTTGACGTTATCTGGTTGGATGGGAGTTTGTATGGGGTTTAAATAAATAATAGAAAAATATTGGTTGTTTCTTCCGACTTTGAACTAGTCGGTTGTGGAGAATTTAAATAATGGATAATTGATTGAATATTAGGGTGATAATTTTGGTTACAATTTGGATGAGAAATAGACGGTGTATTTTCAATAGATATTTGTGTTTGTATTATTTGTACACTGAGATGCTAAATGTTCTTGCTTTTCGCAAATGTAGCATGACTGTTTTTTCCTATGAAAAAAAAAATTGAATAATTGATTGTCATGATTAATTACCATGGAGTCCGGAATTTTTCAAGATTTTTAGAAGTAATGTAAGTATAAGGTCCGAAGCTCAAAATATGCTTTAATAAAGAGTAATTGTTGCTATTGTTGGAAAATACATTGGAGTTATTTGATGAATATCAATATTTTATAGTTCAGCTTCTATAATACTGAGGTATTGCTGGGCAGACGTTAAAAATTATGTCTTTCACTTGGTGTGACTAACTTCCTAGCTTGGATACGTTCGTGATTGATTACTATTGTTCCATTATCTGTTTTATTAGGATCACTATTTGTAGCTATGGCTTTTAAATAATCTTCAATTTTAGTATTTGAAAGTAAATTGAACAAAATGCTTTTTTTTTTGTTTTTTGCTTGAGAATTTTTTGTTAGAATAGTTTACAGCAGTAGAGTATAATTTTGACGTATTGGTTGGATGAATTATTAAGTCCAGAAATTCCTTCCCCTGGGTCCTGCATATTGGGTCTATGTTATCTGATTACGGTCCTCGTACTTGAACAGGTTTATTAGTAATAAGCAAATTAATTAACTTTACGTTAATATTTCTGGTCGTTGTTTGCTATTTGTTGATGAGATATTAATAAAAAGATGGTCTAACTTACAGTAAAACTTGTCCAGAAATTACTTTACTAAATTACACTATTTAAAAATAAACACTCTAATTACTAGCGATAAGGCAAACTGGAATTTAATTATATTTGGCATACGACTTCCTCGTTCGAGTGCTAAAACAAGAATCAAATAATATTTCAAATTGTTTTATATAATTTGAGACTTGCCAAATCTAAATCGGTCAGTAATCTATTTAAATAATGTAAATGCTGCCGTTTTTTTAATGTTTATTAGTTTGCCAGATATTTAATTTGTTTATTCGATTTGTTAGAAAATGATTATAAATATGTACAGTCCATCTAATTTACAAACTGTTGCACGTCATCATCATTGACAGAGATCGAAGTTGACATAGTTGCCAAAGTATAAAAAAATCCTGAATCCATTTTAAATCAAATAGGTCACATAATTATTGCAAAAGTGGATTATACAACAAAATAAATTAATATTTAATGTGAATAAATAGAAACAAAACAACATTTAAAAAAAATCTTGTTAAAAACAATTTGAGCCGCTTGTTTAAAAAACAACATAGTTTAATTAATAGCAAATAATAAAAACAAAACTAAAGTGTCAACACCGCAACTGTCAAATAAGTGTTACCAATTTATGCCAAAATATCACCTTCGTTCGATTATAGTTACAGTGTGTTCCGAACAAATGTTCTTCATAAAAACGCTTTAAAGCATTTATACAAATTATATGAAACATATTATTGTGTATTTTTTTAAGTTAACATTAATAGAAATCTTTAAATACTATTTCTACCCGTATATAATAAAATATGTCTAGTGTGTGTCTGTAATGCCAGTGTACTCGGCAAAGTGATTCTAAAAAAGAACACACCTACCGCCTAAATATTTCGTGTTGGTATCATGTGACGTCACGGACTATGACGCCGATGAAGTGCAACGGTTTGTAAATTAGATGGACTGTAATTAAAATAGACTCGATTGCCATCGTCTTAGAAGATTCATCCGAGTGTTTATTTTTTTGTTGAGACTTAAGTTTTATCATTGTTTAAAAAAGAAAATCTTTTTAAAACACATGTTTTTGGACAAATCTATGCGTTGGATAAAAAAGATCAATAATTAACAAAACCTAAATAAATACCTAGTAGTATTTATTTTATTTGTTTATTCATATTATATACACACACGCCATTGTTGTCTGTCTCTATATATAAATAAGAATGTTTTTTAATCAATTCGCCCGATCTGGGCTGTTTATTAATGACATAATTTTAAATTACAAAGTGATTGCAAATATAGAATTTGCATTATTTTAATAGTTTTATAACATTATTCAAAATTCTAAAATCTACGCATAAACATTAAAAACAAAATAATAATTCAACATAAAAATACAATACAAAATTGTTTACAGTAATAGTTACAAAAATGGATTGTATAACATTGTTTTTATGAACTAAAATAAGCAGTGTATGAGTATTCAGTCGTGGACTACGGGTGTTGTATACATGTATCAACCAGCAATACGAATTTAAAATATTAGATCGTGTGTACAATACAGATGCTTAAAATATGTTACTTGCACTACAATGGTATTAATTCCAACAAATGTTATGCTAGTAGAGTATAGTGAAATTCCATTAGAATTACGTACACAACTATTAGCACAAAGAGTCAGACCTTTTAACAAATCTTATTAGAATTATTAAACATTGAAAACTTAACTAATAAATATTGGAAAAGCATGCCCTGCTGCTCTTGGAACAACTGGCTCTTCAGAGCCAGTTGTTCCATTTAATAAAAAATACCCAACGGGTATCTTCCAGGAACTATTCTGGAGGTATCCATCGGGTATCTTTAACATAAAAACCAATACCTCCTTGGTCTCAGGAAGTTCATCACTATTAAGGTTTGTTCCAATGTCCACATAACGCAAAACTTACTTCCAGTCCATTCAATTTGTTTCCGAATAGACATTTCATCCAACACAAGGTTACAAAGAACTTTTGCATTTGCCATTTGGGCTTCATTTGCTTTAATTTTCAGCGTGTTCAATGCTTCTTGTGTCCATCCAGGTTTACCATCTATGGACTGGTACCATTTTGAAATTGTTCTTGGATGTGGCAATGTTTGATTAAATGTTTTCCTAACATATTTATATGCCCTCATAGAATAAAATGACAATGTTAGTGCAAAACTTCTTAAGGCTGGAGTATATTTTTGTTTCTTTGGACCTTTTAACATTTTTTCAAAAATATCGTTAGTGGCCCCTGGTAGTGAAGCCTTAAAAAAATAATATATTATTATTAATTAAAAATCAAATTAAATAACGCTAACCTTCAATGGCCATTCAGAGTTTTCATTAAGCAATAGCTTGTTTTTCAATAATGTTAAAAGTGATTCTAGAGATGTAATTTTTGTTCTCAGCCTTCTTACAGATTGTTGTAAATACTTTATTTTACTTTTTTGACTCTTAACAGTATTTTTTAACACTCTAAAATGTTTCTTGGCCTTTTCAGGTGTTAAAAAATCGCTGCTAGACATGTCTTCAACGGTTTTATTTCTAAAACATATAATTAGGTTTTCATAGTTATAATCCTTATTTTTATAAATTAAACGGAAAACTCACCATACCTTAAAGTATTATCACCAAGTAACAACTCTACAGTTTCAGTTTCTGATGCTGTAATGGTGCTCGAAGATGCGTTTTCTATATCTATATTTTCCTTGTTTTCTTCATTGGCATTTAAACATCTAGAATATTCAATTTATGTACATTAAAGAAAAATATTAAAATTGGTTTAAGGTTGAAATAATCTCATACAAAATTAAGCCAAAACTCACCTTCTTTTAACAGTTTAGGAGAATTAGATTTTAGATTAAAGCCCAAGTCTGTCTCCATATTACATTCGTCAGTATCAATGAAACTCCTAAAATAGTGTGAGTAATTTTAATATTAAAATGAAATAAGTAATCAAAATCCAGATTAAGATTTTATTTGTAAATTTAATAAACAAATTCGAAAAAAACAAACTCACCTTTTTGAAGGTCCATAAAAATCATCCTTATCAATACTACTCGAAGCTGTTTCTTTATTTTCCATATCGTTTGTAGAACTAAAACATTGAATTAATAGAAAAAAAACATGCTATCATAATTATGGAATATATAGGAGTATTTATTATACTCGGTATGGTAAATTAAATAGAAATTCGTTTTAGTTACCTTGGTTCTGGTGTTTTATGATAAATATTTATTGGAACAATTCCTTTCCTCAAATTAACCCGTCCACTTTGTAACGATAATATTTTGCCTACCATGGGGTATTACTGTTATTACTACTATTAAGGGTAGAACATTGGGGGAAGAAACTACTAGGGTTGGAGAAGGGCAAGCAAAATAATCGAAACATATGCGAACGGCACTCAGGTTTTGGTAGGAGATCTGGGGTCGTGGATAAGTAAAAGACAAGGGGGTTTGGATTGGGGCAACTACAGAAAAATGAAATAAAGGGTCATAAATCTCTTGGGACAAACAGAATGAAAATAAACCGGAAACACCTCAAGAAATTTAATATAGGGCGCCACTTGAGGTGCCTAATTATACCTATTACAACCAGCTAGTTGTAACTGGAGATATAATTATTAAACAACATAAAAAACCATATCTTTTCCAAATGGAAACTAAAAAAAAAAGGGTTTGTTAAAAAAAGGAAAAACCAAAATTTAACATTTATTTTTGTGTCACCACAAACAGTTACAAAACATCGAGAACACAAAAATGCTCAAAAAAGACAATACAAAAATATAATAACTATAGCTGTAAAATACAAAAATACAAAAAAAAAACTTACATGTGTCATCTGTTTACAATTTCCAGGAGTTGGAGATACTACAAAAACTTACAAAATTTAAATGTAAGCTAACCTTTCTTTTAAAGAAAACAAAGCAAATCAAAAATGCTAAAACGGGCTGTCATAAATTAACATTAAATTTAAAACAAAACTGAATAAATACAATGACAGCTAAAAGTCAAACCATAAAATTTACTACTTTAAATATTACAGATCCTTTTAAATTTTAATGAAAGCAATTATTAAAAAAATGTCTGTCTTTACTTTAAATTGGACATAAAAAAGAGTTACCTGGATTTCACAAAAACACTTTAAGTTCCTGAGGTTGTAACTGGCACTTCCAAATATAAAACTGCTCCAAGAACAAAAGGATGTTGAAGATGGCATTTATGCAAATCTTGAAAACTGGAACCATCTTATTTATTTTTTAGATGTTATCACAAATCTTTCAGAACATCGAAACGAGTGGTTACTCTTCTAAATTCGACATATTACATAAGAGTAAAATTCCACTTATTTTAAACAAATTATATCATCTCATAACAACGAACTGTCCCCTTTGATTGACTCTTCAAACCTAACCTCTGTAACTACACATTGAACTGCTACATACTAAAAAACTTCACTAATTCCGATAAAAAAAAACAATAAGGAAAAACCATTACGAACTAGATGAAAATTCGGACCAACACCGAAACCACTGCCTCTAACAGCGGCTCCACTGAAAGTGACGAAATTATCTTCAAAAATTGCTCGCATAAACTAGAATAAACAAAACGCTAAAATAAACAAAACACAACGAAAATTAAGACGTAGATTAATTTGAAAACGCAATATCGGGCGGTTTGAACAAAGAAATATCGAAGAATTTGCGCCTGTGACATAAATAAACAATAAAATGATTTATTATCGACGGCGGCGACCTAAAAAGAACGAAGGATTATATTGGTTTTAAATTGAAGCATACGAACTACGAAACATTGGAAAAATTCTTCGTTATTATAATGCATATATAAGGGGATTTCAATTAACACATATACGAGGGGATTCCAATAAATTTCAAATGCTACAATACCCCCACGTAAGAGCGAAAACTGGACAAACAGGAAAAGTTTTCGTTTAGGGCAAACAACAATCAGGTTGGAACAACAGTAGCATTTTCCAACCATTGCAAAATACATCATGACTTCAGGGAATCAAACAAAACAAAAAAAACAAAAATCATAACCAAAAACTATTCATCATAACTGTCTATGGTACTAACATAATAACACTCAAAATAAAACTTGATGCTCGATTTGATGAATCGGCACCAGGTACAGTTCGTTGGCTCTTAAGCACAACGACCAATGGCAGATTTCTACAAACATGGCTCTAGCCTAACCAAAAAAGTGGAACAGACCAGTGCTGAAGTTTCTGGGAGCGAAACGAGGGGTGCTTCCAGCTCAGCAAAGGCGGGTGGCCAACAACACAGCTTAAGCAAGCTTCGCTATGGTTATCCACTAGGTAGATAACCAAAATAGCATCAAATAACAATAACAAAGTTGACTCTGGCAGTCAACCACTGATTTTCCAACACCTTGTTGAAAATCAAACTACACAAACAAAAGAAAACAGGATGGCCAATAGTTCCATAGGATATCCTCTGGGATCGACACAGCGAACAATTTCCAAGTCAGGAAACTCCCAAAAGGACAAAAGAAGAAAATAAATCCAAAACGCTAATACACAATCTTGGAAAAGAAGAAGAAAAGGGGCAAATGGCATACAAACCATAATCGATACACAAATAGTTCAGTCTCAAACTAATATTTCCAAAAGAACAAAAAAATCGTAACAGTTTTCCAAAGAAAACAAAAAATGTTACGACAACACTTCAAAAGAACTGAATCATCACTAACATCTCCAAGGGGACATAAGAATCACTACAATCTTCCAAAAGAACAAAAAAATCATTACAGTCCGTCATCAATAATAAAACTTCCAACTGGGTACAAAAATCTCAAACGAAATGGCAAGAAGGGAAAAGAAGAATATATATATATATATATATATATATATATATATATATATATATATATATATATATATATATATATATATACACAAGGCAAAAACTATTGCTTATCTTCCTTAGAAGCTCAAACAGGTCACCTGGCGGACGAATCCAAAACTCATCGCCCTAGCCGTTCCTCTCGTGACAACTAATAAGGTCAAAGACATAGTCTGGGAAGGGAATAAAGGACACAATCAAGAAATAAACCTCATCATTTCACGGATAATAATCAAATACAATATCATGATACAAATCACAAAGAAACGTTAATCATTCTTCAACAAAACTCGAACAGGGTCACAACATAAGACTGGGGAATTCTTAGTGGGTCATTCGACGGTAGTACTAGAACTACTTCAAATCTTTCACGAACGTGGTCTCACAGTCGACATACAAAATATTTTCACAATAAGCGGCCAGGTACTTTCACCTTAGCAATCAAAACGTCTCAATGGACAATGCAAGTATTTATACCTCCGCTTCTGCCAAGTCATCTCACTCATCACAAACTCTACAACAAGAAGGAATGCTATTGGGACTAGGCCAATAGTCTTACTTCAACACAGAAAGGTTTATCCTTTCTAATAATTCACGGAAAGGGGGATGCTGCTACGCAGTCTTACACAACAACAGAAATATCCAAGGATACACAAATCCAGGTCACGCCTGTACGTCCTATATGACATTTCAAAAACATAATACTCAAATCACAAACTAATACATTTTAGACCATCAACACATCTCCACTACAACATCTGACCACACAAAGACACGGAAAGACACAAAACTAACTGTCAGGAGAAAACATAACAATACTTCCGCTATATATTCTCAACAAATCGGCCTTAGCCAGGAATACACGAAGTCGTATCATCATTTCCTCCTACTTATAACACACAAAAGGAACAGGTAAAAACACGGGAAAACACGGGACTAATAGACAGAAGGAAAATAGGAATACTCCACTTTGTCACTAACAAATCGGCCTTAGCCATGGACAAGCGAAGTCGTATCATTACTTCCTCCTATTTGTAAAGCAAAAAACAACACGGAAACACGGACGGAACATGGTCTGTAAATAGATTTCTCGGAGATTAAAAATTTTCATCACAGCACCCGTGCTATGAAATCTTTCACGAAAATATTTGAAATATTTTTTCGTACGGAAATTGGGTCATCAAAATTTCTCTGCTGATTTAAAAAGGCAACAATTGTCTACACTTAAAATGAAGACAAAATAAATGACTTACAAACACTTCAAAGAAAGCCAGCGTTTAGATAACAAATCAATTATTTCATGAACGTAAACAAAATTTCTCTAACATGGAATGTTTATTTTAGACGAATTGGAAATAAACAAACTAATATCTCTCACATTTAGAATACCGACGAAAAGAAATTCGCATGTAAGCAGTGGATGATTATATCATTCCAAATACGTATTTGATTCACAAAATATAGACGAGAATATTACTACGCAATTTTTCAAAGACAACATAAAAAACGAATATTTATAGTAGCAGTGGACTTGATTTAACGAAAATTGGGTAAAAGCAAATACACAATTTAACTAAAAAAAAATGGTTCAAAACAAACCGACTCAATGAAATACACATACAGGGGGATACAAAAATATTAAAACAATGTTTGGATGAAAGCAAATACACAATGTAACTAAAAAAATGGTTTAAAACATACAAACTCAATTAACTACATATACAGGGGGGTACAAAACAACAGACTCGATAAACTACACATACAGGGGGGACAAAACAACTAATAATATTGAAAACTTGACTTTTGAGTGAGCTACACAAAATAACACAAAATAAAACACCTTGCTCTTGTTCTGAAAACTAAATGAGACTGCTCCTAGGCGAAACTAAACAGCACCTCCGATCACGAGTATTACACTTGTGGTCATTCAGATACAAGACAGGAAACACAAAAAGGGACACAGGGGAATACAATCTCCTATTAACCCGTGGCATTAAATACGCCGTCAAAGATGGTTAATTAGTATTGTTCTGAAGCTATTTTCTTGTGGCATTTTAAATTAATTACTATTTATCTGGGAATAAGCCACAATTAAAGGTTAAAATACGTTTATTGACGTTTCAATTTCCACTTCGGAAATCGTTCTCAAAATACAAACATTAGTAAATTAAACAAATTTTGTTTTTGTTACTTAGTGAAAAATTCTTCTAATAATTTAATTTTATCTGACTCATCTATATTGACAATTCAGTCATACATTATACATTTTAAAGTAGACGACTTTAAAATGATATTGCCAATATTGTTGAGTTACGTTCCTGGGACGACTTTACTTATAAGATAGTTCATTCGATTACATGAAATCAACTTTAACTTGAGAATATCCGTCAGAAAAGATCATAACATGTAATTCGTCTTTAAAAAGACAAATACATGCCATGATGACAGTAAAACTCTCCTGTTAGTGATTCCATAGTAAATTATGAGGGAAAAACCAGGAAAAAAACCTCATAATACTATCCCGACATGGTAAGTATTTGATCTTGCATTTATTTTACCTTCAATATTCAGTATTGGTAAGTCAGTAACATATAGAGAATACATCATTTATATTTTTTAAATAACAAACATATAAAATCGGAATTTGTTATTTATTGAAGGTAAAATAAATGCAAGATCAAATACTTACCATGTCGGGATAGTATTATGAGGTTTTTTTCCTGGTTTTTCCCTCATAATTTACTATGGAATCACTAACAGGAGAGTTTTACTGTCATCATGGCATGTAGTTGTCTTTTTAAAGACGAATTACATGTTATGATCTTTTCTGACGGATATTCTCAAGTTAAAGTTGATTTCATGTAATCGAATGAACTATCTTATAAGTAAAGTCGTCCCAGGAACGCAACTCAACAATATTGGCAATATCATTTTAAAGTCGTCTACTTTAAAATGTATATTGTATGTCTGAATTGTCAATATAGATGAGTCAGATAAAATTAAATTATTAGAAGAATTTTTCACTAAGTAACAAAAACAAAATTTGTTTAATTTACTAATGTTTGTATTTTGAGAAAGATTTCCGAAGTGGAAATTGAAACGTCAATAAACGTATTTTAACCTTTAATTGTGGCTTATTCCCAGATAAATAGTAATTAATTATGGTTAATTAGGAAACAACAGGGGACTCAGGGGACTGATACATAACGCAAAATAAAATACCTTGCTCTTGTTCTGAAAACTAAATGAGACTGCTCATAGTCAAAACTAAACAGCACCTCTGATCACGAGTATACACTTGTGGTCATTCAGATTCAAGACAGGAAACACAAAAGGGGACACAGGGGAACACAATCTCCTATTAACCCGTGGCATTACAAAAACACCGTCAAAGAGGGTTAATTAGGAAAACAACAGGGATACAGGGAACTACTTCTCTTTCACAATCTCCTACTTACCCGTGGCATAACATAAACGCCGTCAGAGAGGGCCTAGAAGGAAACAATGAAAAACAAGGGACAAAGGGCATAACTCAACTATACACAGCTCAAACAAAAGTCACTCGAACAATACAAACATCTACTCAAAATGACCGAACAAACTAAATTACAAAAAACGATTATTCTGTAAAGCATGTTAAATCAATCAAAAATAAATGCAACAATAACGGTATTATTTGTTACTGTTAATAAACTTTTAAAATTCAAATCAATATCAATACTTCATTTAAAATTCATATTTAAATATTCAATCTCAAAATATTTGCTTTCATTTACCAATACACATAAGATACATATAGAAACATTTCCAGTACATTACATAGAAAAACAAATACATATGTTGATACAAAATACATATCTTCATACAAATACATGAACAAACTGTTTGTGGGACACTCGGGGCACTATCTGGAAGACGGGGTTTCATATACTCTTTGTCAACCATTTTCCATCCACTCCTGAATGTAGGTCTCTCCCAATTGCTTCCATCTTTCTCTATCTTGCGCCAATCTAATCCACTGTTTGCCTGCCACTGTTCTTATGTCATCTACCCATCTTTTTTTGAGGTCTTCCCGTGCTTCTTGTTGTCGTCCTTGGTCTCCATTCTAGAATTCTCCGTGTCCACCTGTTGTCATTATATCGGGCTACGTGACCTGCCCAGCGCCATTTCATTTTTGCAATTTCTTCCACAATATCCCTAATCTTCGTTCTACGTCTTATCTCGGTGTTTCTAATCTTGTCTCTTAGTGATATTCCAAGCATGATTCGTTCCATTGCTCTTTGCGTTGTTTCTAATTTTTTAGCAGATTTTTTGGTAAGGGCTACTGTCTCCAAGCCGTAAGTACAAACTGGTAGTATGCATGTGTTATACACCTTTTTCTTTAAGTTTACAGGAATGGAGGTGTTTTTCAAGATATATGCTAATTTGCCGAAAGCGCCCCATGCCAGTTGTGTTTCATATACATGGCAGAAAAACTCGGGGAAGAATTGGAAAAGATATCTGGCTTCGGGTAAAGGGACAAATCTAAAAAATGCCACACGTTGGGAGGCGCCATTTTTGTAACGATAATATTTTGCCTACCATGGGGTATTACTATTAAGGGTAGAACATTGGGGGAAGAAACTACTGAGGTTGGAGAAGGGCAAGCAAAATAATCGAAACATATGCGAACGGCACTCAGGTTTTGGTAGGAGAGCTGGGGTCGTGGATAAGTAAAAGACAAGGGGGTTGGGATTGGGGCAACTACAGAAAAATGAAATAAAGGGTCATGAATCTCTTGGGACAAACAGAATGAAAATAAACCGGAAACACCTCAAGAAATTTAATATAGGGCGCCACTTGAGGTGCCTAATTATACCTATTACAACCATCTAGTTGTAACAGGAGATATAATTATTAAACATAAAAAACCATATCTTTTCCAAATCGAAACTCAAAAAAAAGGAAAAAACAAAATGTTAAGAAACAAAATTTAACATTTATTTTTGTGTCACCACAAACAGTTACAAAACATCGAGAACACAAAAATGCTCAAAAAAGACAATACAAAAATATAATAACAATAGCTGCAAAATACAAAAATACAAAAAAAAACTTACATGTGTCATCTGTTTACAATTTCCAGGAGTTGGAGATACTACAAAAACTTACAAAATTTAAATGTAAGCTAACCTTTCTTTTAAAGAAAACAAAACAAAACAAAAATGTTTTAAAACAAAACTGAATAAATACAATGACAGCTAAAAGTCAAACCATAAAATTTACTACTTTAAATATTACAAATCCTTTTAAATTTTAATGAAAGCAATTATTAAAAAAATGTCTGTCTTTACTTTAAATTGAACACAAAAAAGAGTTACCTGGATTTCACAAAAACACTTTAAGTTCCTGAGGTTGTAACTGGCACTTCCAAATATAAAACTGCTCCAGGAACAAAAGGATGTTGAAGGTGGCATTTATGCAAATCTTGAAAACTGGAACCATCTTATTTATTTTTTAGATGTTATCACAAATCTTTCAGAACATCGAAACGAGTGGTTACTCTTCTAAATTCGACATATTACATAAGAGTAAAATTCCACTTATTTTAAACAAATTATATCATCTCATAACAACGAACTGTCCCCTTTGATTGACTCTTCAAACCTAACCTCTGTAACTACACATTGAACTGCTACATACTAAAAAACTTCACTAATTCCGATAAAAAAAAACAATAAGGAAAAACCATTACGAACTAGATGAAAATTCGGACCAACACCGAAACCACTGCCTCTAACAGCGGCTCCACTGAAAGTGACGAAATTATCTTCAAAAATTGCTCGCATAAACTAGAATAAACAAAACGCTAAAATAAACAAAACACAACGAAAATTAAGACGTAGATTAATTTGAAAACGCAATATCGGGCGGTTTGAACAAAGAAATATCGAAGAATTTGCTCCTGTGACATAAATAAACAATAAAATGATTTATTATCGACGGCGGCGACCTAAAAAGAACGAAGGATTATATTGGTTTTACATTGAAGGATACGAACTACGAAACATTGGAAAAATTCTTCGTTATTATAATGCATATATAAGAGGATTTCAATTAACACATATACGAGAGGATTCCAATAAATTTCAAATGCTACAACTTGGTTGTATAATTAGATCATGCTTTCTAAAGTGTTCTGAGCAGACCATAGCAGTTTTGGTTATTTGTTCTTTATCTAAGCCGAACATAGACAACCACATATCCAGCATCTGCAGATTCTTTACTGGGAACCTGAATATGATATTTCATTGAAATTATTATATTTATAGCAATTATAGTGTAGATTAGAAAAACTCCAATTCATGTCAAGAATTAAGTAATATCACATCCCTGTACTACCCCCATGGACGTAATTCCAATGTTTATAATACTTACGAATGAAATGACAGTTCTGGATGTAAATATGCAGTTTTCCTGCATACAATACAGTTACGCACCATTATTACACTTAACTATTCTTCAATTAAAATTTAAAATATATTAACAAATTCACTAAAATGTCACAAATAAGGAAATTATCAACTCAAAGGTAAACAATACAACGCCATGTTCCTTTTCCTCAAATCGCTACGATTGGTTTATATTACCAATGTGCCAAGTTTTACAAAAATTTAAGATTATCAGAATATATTACTAAAAATCGAAAATTATTTCGAAGATTGACTTAAAAACAAAAAAATTGACAACGTCAAATTAGGGATTTGTGCCTATGACTGTGACGATCTTATGACTTCAAGTAAAGATGTAAATAGCCCGGTCCTTCTTTATTTATACGTCCATGCTCGGCTTGCATGTTGCACAAACTCTATATCTTTTTTGTTTTGTAGAAACCAAAGTGACCTGATGTCACATCATCATGAAAGGTTTTCAACACTTCATCCCTATTAGCTGTTGGGACTACTATTTTCCAATCAGACATATTCGATAAAGATTCGACAGGACTGATAACGTGTTTATAAAGGATATTATTTTCCACCTTGAAATCAGGATATCTACTAAGTTCTTGGGTGACATTATGAATCATCTTTCGATACCAATTATCTGGAAATAAAGTGGACAGATCTAAAAGATTGATATCGAACGTTCGTGACAACGCGTCTGCAACCACAAAACCATTGGCTTTGCGATGTACAATACTATAATCAAAAACAGAAAGCCTACAAATCCAACGGGACAAACGCTGTGACGGATTTTTCATAGAATGTAACCATAATAAAGAACTATGATCCGTAATGATAGTAAACTTACGACCTTCAAAATAGTACCGAAAGGCATCAAGACCATGAATAATTGCAAGAAGTTCTTTTTCTGTGGTGGAATATTTTTTCTGTGCTTTATTAAGCTTTTTGCTGGTATAAGTTATTGGGTGTTCCGAACCATCCTTTATCTGAAATAGTACACCACCTGAAGCAGTGTTGGAACAATCTGTCATGAGATAAAAATGCTCTTTAAAATTTGGAGACGTCATGACAGGAGCACTAGTAAGAGCTTCTTTTATACGCCGGAAAGCATCATCGGCTTCTGAAGTCCATGTAGTGGTTTGGCCTTTTTTCCTATTTTTAAACAAATCTGTAAGGGACACAACAAAGTAGAATAAGACGGAACAAACCGACGATAATATCCACAATTAATGGCTGTAACTGTAAGATATGACTTAAAATAAACATTAGATATCTTTAGTATAGCTGTTTATTCAAGAATACATAACACATGTGTATCAATAACTTCTAACCTAAGTGTTGCGGCTGCTACCGACAGGCGCCTAGATGACAACTGTCCTAACAGGTAACTGTCATTACCATTACCTTTTAGGACTTCAGCCACCTTTACATATGACATTTATATAACACATATTACAGTAACTTTATCAGGATCTGCCCTTAAACCTTTACTATCTACTACATATCCTAAAAATTTAAGACTAGGACGACAAAACTGACACTTATCTAAATTAATAGTCAAGTTAGCCTCTTTGAGACGTAAAAACAACTTATAACCAAAATGTCATCCAAATAATAAAAAACATAGGGCTCTAATTGAGGGCCGATAACCAAATCCATCAAACGACACATTGTCTGAGGAGCTGAAACAAGACCGAAAGGCATAGTGACAAACTGGAAATATCCTTTCCCACTGACTGCAAAAGCTGTATACTTTTTACTTTCCT